>NC_031989.1:26528196-26594674 GCF_001879085.1 Nicotiana attenuata
CAAAAAAAAAAAATATCATGGTAGCATCTAGGATTCCCACTCCTTTAAAAATCCCGGCCGAAAAACCGAGGAATCTTTCCCCGGCCAAAAAACCGTGGAGCCTTTTCTTTCCAAATCCCGTGCCCAAAATCGAGGACCGGCCAAAATCGTGGAGCCTTCTTCTTTCCAAATCCCGGCAAAAAACCGAGGATCTCCCGAGTCAAAAATCGAGGAGCTTGTTCTTTACCAAATTCCAGGAATCCGAAAAACCGAATCTCCCAGCCAAAAACAGCGGAGCTTTTTCTTGTCCAAATCCTGCCCCAAAAATCGAGGATCTCCCGGCCAAAAAACCGTTGGAGCCTTTTCTTTCCAACTCCAACAGCCGTAAAAACCTGAAGATCTCCCGGCCAAAAAACCGTGGAGCCTTTCATATTATTCACAAATCCCGGCCAAAAATCCGAGGATACTCCCCGGAAAAAAAACGAAGGAAGCTTTTCTTTCCAGAATCCCGGTTCAAAACAATCGAGAGTCTCTCCGGGCCAAAAAACTCGGCTTTATTTCTCTTCCATAATCCCCGGCCAAAAAGCGAGAATCTCCCGGCCAAAAAAACCGAGGAGCTTTTTTCTTTCCAAATCCTTGGCCACAAAACCGGGAGGATCTCCATAGGCCAAAAACCGAGGAGCTTTTTCTTTCCAAATCCCGTCAAAAAACCAGAGAACCCTCTCTACACATTCCTGATTTGATTGCTTAGATATATGTCACAACTAACTCACTGAAATTTTTCCAGTGAAAATTGGGTAGAAAATTTCGTCGTTTGATTGTTTTGGATTCTTAAGCAGGATCAACCTCAAAGACACAAGGTGTTGAAATTGACCCAATGGAATGGATATCAATCTTGAACATAGGAAAAGAAGAAAGAACCAAAAAGGAATGAACTCAAATGTGAAGCAAACAAGGGTAGCGAGCATTTGCTCCAAAAATCTTATTGTAGTCACAAGCTCCCGCTGATCCTGTTGTGACCAATGCTGGCCGTGTAAGAAGTAAACACCTACACAACTTTCGAGCTCAAAGATTCTAGATCGAAGTTCCACAAACAAAATCAAGCTAAGATTTCAAGCATCAAGTCCATTGAAGAATTATAGATAGAATCTTGTAAATCATAGTTGATAGGCATAGGCTTAGCTGTAAGCTTTCTGATTTTCCTTTTGGTACTGGTTGTAACAAGGAGGTCAGCAAGCAAGGCGCAAAGCAGCTAACAGCATGTGAAATCACAGCTCCTGGTAGCCCAGCATACCAACACTTTCCCGTACTTACACTGACCTGATTCCTTTTTAGCACAAGGATATGTAGGCCAACCTCTGAAGTAGGGTGCGGTCAAAGTTTTTCAAAAAAGCTTCACACAGGAATATGTCGAACGACGGCAATAATCGCTCGTTTCCGCCTTACTTCATCTTTGCACGTAAACTCTCCCGTGTTTTCCGGGCAAAGAGAGGGCAGCTTTGAAGCACGTGAGTTTTTGCCCTAAGTAATTATTTCCAAAAGTTTCAAATTAATTGATTCTTTATTATTTTACTAATTTTTTAGTGAACTTTTTTGTTAAATTCCTTTGTTAATTGGTTGCCATTTTTATTCATATTAATACAAAAATATGCATTTTGCAATCTAGGATTTAATTTCCAATTTGATTAATTAGTTATGATTGTTTTAGATACAACAAAAATTTAAAAAAAATGTGCAAATAGTTTCTTTGCCCTTTTAATTGTTAATCGTTGCATTTTATCTTTAAATTAGAGTTTTAAGAATAATTTAGTAGTAAATAGTTTAATTAAAAGAATAAAGAATAGACAATGGCTGCCAAGAATTGGGCAAATTCACCCAGGCCCAAACAAATGAAACACCCTGAAACCGTGCCAAACAGGACCCCATACCAGGCCCAACCCCTGATACCGTTCAACCTGGTCCAAACCCAGAACCCCCAAACCCGGTTCTAGCCCCTAATTAAATCGAAACGACGTCGTTTTAGGCCAACATCAATCAGACCCTCGGTATCTAATCCAACAGTCTCCCAGAAGCCTACACTCACCTAATATAAATATGTCCAAATAACCCCTACCCCCCTCAGGACCCCCTACCCTTCATCTCTCTCAGACCTCACCGAAAAACCCCTAACTCCGCTGTCCCCGGCCGGAAATCGCTGCCGGCGGCGGCGAAGCTCCAAATGGCCCCAAAATTTCACCACAAACTCATCCTCCCCTCCTCTTTCCAACCCCCATAACCATCCCCCTCGAATCGTAACCAATCGTTTCGAATATTAGATCGAAATTTCCGGCCAAAACACAACCTTGTCCAAACCGGCCCAAATTGACACCATATAACCTCCTCACCCTCCTCTACTTAAATCCTTAGACCTTTTTTTCAAAATCCTCGTCGGAGTCTTCGAATTTCAAATCAAAGATTCCCCTCAAAACCCTAGTTCACCCAATCGGCTTCAAATTCATACCACGTGGTCTCCTCCTCCCTCCTATGGTGAATCCAGTGTTGATGGTGCTCAAATCTCGCCGAGGTTGTTTATTTGTTTGAAGTAATAAGCCGGCAGAATCCTACAAACCCTAATTCGAGTAGGCATTCAGGCTGTTCTAATCAGTAAGTTCTACTCGTAATTTTGTTATTTCTTCGTCTCATGAGTGTTCGATTCGACTCTGTTCTTGGTGACAATTAGTCTCGCATCAATTCCTGTTTTAATCTTTAGTTTAGTTCAATCCTGACATGATTTTTGCTTTACTTTTAAATGACAGTAAATTAATTCAAGTGATTAATTGTTAATAATTGGTTTCTCTGTGTTTGTTCTCTTCTGATAGTAATAGGATATTCGTCTGGTTGTAATATGTGTTTTGTTCAATTCAGCTTTGTTCCTGCTAGTATAGATTTAATTTTTGTTTTTAGGTAGCCTTGTTTAATCAGTATTTTGAATAACAGAGTCGTTAGGATTGTCAGTGTGATCAATGTTTGGAATAACTGAAGTTTAGCTTAATCAAGTAATCTGATTGTTAGTATACTAGTTAAATTTGGCTGATTAATTATGGTTGCTAACCATGGTTAAAGGGGTTTGGGTCAGTTAATTGTGGGTAGTAATTTCAGAGGGTTTCAGGGGTAGTATAGGCATGGGAAATGGTAGTTTAATCAGATTTAGTAAATATTGAAATGAGGTAGGGGTAGTTTAGGAATTTCAATCATGAAAAATCAGAATAGAACCCCCTAGGACTTTCTAGAAGGGGTTTTGAACTAAAAATTCACAAAATAGGTGTAGTTACTTGTGTAACAAGTCAGAAAATAAGGGGTAAAAATAGAAATAAAATAGGGACTAAAGAGTAAAATGAAAACCTGAAATTATACCCTAAGTTTGCCTATAAATTGGCATTCATTTGCCTTGCATAAGAAGTTTTGGAGCCCTTGAAAAATTCCCAGAAGTTTCAGCCTCTAAAAAATCCCTCCAAGACTCCTGCTACATTCTCCAAATCTGATTTTTTCAAACATTCAAAAAACCAAAAACAGTAGAAAATCTATAAAAAACCAAAAATTGTTGTCCCATTGGCACTGTTAATCTAATTGGAAACTAGTCGTCAATTTGATCTCTCTAAATTCAGCATTTGGTAGTTGAAGTTGTGAGATTGCGTTGATTGTGTGTGCTTGGATTCAAATTAAGGTTCAATCAAGTCCATTTTACTGTTATCTGATTATCAGCTTAGTTAGTACTCATTTCATGTTAGCACATCTATGTTTAAGAATTTAAAATTTGGGTCAGTTTGACTTACTATTAGATTGAAATTGGTGAGTTCATGTTTTCCTAAGTAGATGCAATAGCTAATATCAGGATAGTAAGTTTCCATGTCAAAATTAGTATTTCCTTAAGTTCATTACTTCAGAACAGGCGTTAGCCTTTAGTATTTGGTATTTATGAGTCATCTGAATTTAGCATGTAATCTCAGTAATTGTCTGATCTGATTTAGTTAGTCATTGGATAATTAGATACAAACTATGAATTTAAATTTGTGATTCAAATTGTGTCAACTAGAATAAGAAATACAATGTTTAGCTTGCTGTCAAATATTGAACACACTGACCGTAGTGAAATCTGTGGTTTAAATCTGTTACTTTTGGCAAATATGAGCATGGCACGCCAGCCATGGGGATTCGACCCCCTGACCATCCCCAGGCGTCATTTGTTCAGTTTGGGCCCATGCAAGGTCCATCTACTATTAATTTAATAAAGGCTTGAGCTACTGGGCTCAACGACCAGGCCCAAATAATCAAACAAATGTTACTTGGTCCCAGTTATATAACAATCTGCTCAATAATTGCCTATTTGCCTCTTGATGAAATCTTTGGCCAATTAGGCTCAAGTAAGTTCACAAAAAATTTACCTTGGAATAGAGGAAATTAATTCATAAATATAAAATTGGGTTTCGAATTAGGTAGCGGGCTCAAGCTAAAAGGGTCTTCCCTTTTGTTTGAATCGGACATGAATTCGAGGCCCGAATTTATAAATGTGAATTAATCGGCCTTTTAGAGACAAATAATAATAAAATCATAGTTGTTTTAGGTTGTCCTCTAATGAAAAATGAGACGAGCCTCGCCAAATAAAACCCATAACATTGCGGGGCCCTCATTAAATGCTTTATTAAAATCCTTAGAATTCGGGACGTGCCATTTAGCGAATCTCATGGCCTCCCGCAAAGTTAATAATACGTTAGCTGCTTTAGGCCCGACATTTAATATTATTACCTTCTTAAATACGGGTGCACATTTATATGACCCAAATCCAAATCTCAACGAAGTCGAAATGTGTCAAAAACCGCGGGTGCATTTACGTGACGTGGTTTGAGACGCGTTTTCACGACGTTACAATTCTCTTTTAAAAATAATAACAAAAGCGGTTTAAATTTTAAAAAAAAAGCACATAAATTAAAACATGTATTAAAATCAGATTTTTAGCTAATTATAAAAATTTAACCTTCCCTCGGGTCAACAGAAGTCCTTATTCAGAATTTCTCGTTAGCAGACTCCAATTAGGAAGTCGAATTTTTCCTCGATTTGGGATTTAAATTAAATTGGTGACTTGGGACACCAAAAGCCAATCCTTTCCCAAGTGGAGACTCTAAAAATAAATAAATAATCCCATTTCGGATAATGTCACTTCAAATGGAAAAACTCCCTTATACCTCATCCTTCGGGGTAGGTGTGTAAAAGGAGGTGTGACAACATTAATAGGGTCCTGTCTAGGTGGAGAGGGTGGAGGAGAAGCTGATGCTGAAGTCTCACTACTTTCCTCTGAGCCATCAGACGACTCAGAAGAAGCAGGGAAAGCTGGGGGTGTATGCTCGTCTCTCAACTGAAATCTCCCTGGGAAGTCTGTGGGAATGTGTGTTGGCACTGAGTCTCCTTCCGAAACTTCCCGAGAAAGGACATATTCAGTACCTTCAGAATGGGATGTGGCTCTGTCCGCAGCTTTGATTGTTTTCCGCAACTTCCCTATCAATTTCTGGATCGCTAGTGGCAATTTGGTCCTTCCTTATCCTCATCTTCCCCTGCCTCGGGAGGATTCAGCCCTCCTTTTTTGTGTATCACCGGCACTTCTAGATTGGACCATTGTTTGCAGACAAAATCAGTGAAAGATCATTAGTATTGGTGTTAAAAGAATCATCAAAGAAAAACAGATGAAAAGTTGACAGTGTTTCACAAGCAAAGGTCTGCTGACAGCAGAAAAAGTTTTGCGGCCGCGGACAGCAAAAAAAGAACCGTGTCCGCGAAATATTGGGAATCAAACTACCCATTCTCTGAATCTGAGGTACCGCTGAAAGCAGATTTTTTGGGCGCGGCCGCGAAAGCTACACCGCTGTCCGCGGAAAAACAAACGCGGCCGCGGACCCAATTTTTGCAATTCTCTAAACTTAGATTCTGCTGTCCGTGAAAAATGAAGCGTGGCCGCGTAAAGCAGGCCGCTGACAGCGGAATTTCCACCACTGACCGCGGAATTCAAACCAATTTTAAGTCCACACTTTAGATAAACGCTGACCGCGGCAATACGATCGCGGCCGCAAAATTCAAAAAAGAAACGGGCTAGGGTTTTCACTTTTTTTAGTCATTACAGGTATCATGGACACCACTAACCCCTACTAGGCATGCACAAATAGTATCATCCTGAACTTTTAGCAACAACTAATTAACAACTACTTAACCCTAGTTAAAACTAAAAGAAAAGAGGAAGAAGTTAAAACTAAAAGAAAGGAAAAGCACAAATTTAAAAATAATGTGATGATTTGAGCATACCAGTTGTTTGATGAGTGATGGAAATGGATTTTTGATTAGTGTTATAAAGTTGGGATCAGGTTAGAGGAGATTAGTAGTCTTTTTCTTTTGAAAGTGCAAAGTGCAAAAAGGGTAAAAGGAGGGGGCCTTCCTATTTATAATAAAACACTAGGGCCCATACCGACCTACCTGGCGCGGCCGCGAAATTCCACCACGGTCTGCATTTTTGGATGTTCTGAAGAGCTGCTTGTTCAACATTACCGCCGAGAGCGAAAAAGTGGATGCGACCGCGGAACAAAGTCTGCTGACCGCGAAAAAACCACCGCGGACACGGTTCAAACTTCAGAGAGGTCTCATTTTGGACTTTTCAAGTCCGTGTCCGCTACCAAATCATGCCCCCGCGAAAAGCTTCCGCTGACCGCAAAATTTTGAGCGCGGTCAGCGGTCAAATTACATACTTAGCCAAATTTTTTCCAGTGTTAGTCCTGCACTGCATAAAAAATTCCTACACAAATCTCACAACCAGTTAGTCCAAAACAAATCCTACACTAAGAAGATAATCAAAAAGAAGAAAAAACACATGGATTTCCTCCCAAGAAGCGCCTGATTTAATGTTGCGGCACGACACAGGTTACCCTCAATCACTTGAGATGGATCATTGCCACCACGTGGCTGTCATCAAACCTGCCAAGATAGTGCTTCACTCTGTGCCCATTAACTCGGAAGATTTCACCATTTTTGTATTTCAAATCAAGAGCACCAAATAGAGTTACATGCACCACTTCAAAAGGGCCACTCAATTTTGACTTGAGCTTTCCCGGAAACAGTCGTAACCGAGAGTTGAATAGAAGAACCAAATCACCTTCTTTGAATTCCTTGTTCCGGGCATACTTTTCATGTAAGTACTTCATCTTGTCCTTATACAAGGACGAGCTGGAATAGGCATGGAACCTAAACTCATCAAGTTCATTGAGTTGCTCAACTCGGAGATTTGCTGCAACATCCCACTCAAGATTTAACTTCTTCAGCGCCCACATAGCCTTATGCTCTATCTCAATGGGAAGATGGCACGCTTTCCCAAATACAAACCGGCACGGAGACATACCAATTGGAGTCTTGTAAGCAGTCCTGTAAGTCCACAATGCATCATCCAGTTTCTTTGACCAGTCAGTCCTATTTGCATTGACAGTTTTTGACAATATGCTCTTTATCTCCCTATTGGAAACCTCAACTTGTCCACTAGCCTGGGGATGATAAGGGGTTGACACTTTATGATTGACACCAAACTTGGAAAGTAAAGTATCGAAGGCCTTGTTGCAAAAATGAGAACCCCCATCACTGATGATCGCCCTAGGAGTGCCAAACCTTGTAAAAATATTTTTCTTCAAGAAAGCCACTACACTCCGTGCCTCATTGTTGGGCAAAGCCACAACTTCAACCCACTTGGAAATATAATCAACAGCAACCAGAATGTACGTGTTACCACATGAACTCACAAAAGGTCCCATGAAGTCAATGCCCCACACATCAAATATGTCAACCTCAAGAATAGTGGTGAGAGGCATTTCATCCTTCTTGGAAATTCCACCAGCTCTCTAACACTCATCACATCTCTTCACAAGCTCACTCGTATCTTTATACAATGTAGGCCAATAAAAACCACAGCTGAGCACCTTTGAAGCAGTTCTCGCCCCATCATGATGACCACCATAGGGCGAGGAATGGCAAGCAGCAAGAATACACATTTGCTACTCTTCCGGAACACATCTCCGGATTACACCATCATTACAAATCTTGAACAGGTAAGGCTCGTCCCACTAGTAATCCAAGCTATCTCGTATAAGCCTTTTCCTTTGGTTAGAAGAGAGCTCACACGGGACAATGCCGGTCACAAGAAAATTAGCAACATTAGCGAACCAAGGCATACTATTCAAAGATACGGAGAGAGTTGCTCATTCGGGAATGAATCATTAATTTCGATTCCATCATGGGGCCTCCCCTCCTCCTCCAAGCGGGACAAGTGGTCTGCCACTTGGTTTTCACACACTTTTTGATCAACAATCTCCTGGTCAAGCTCTTGAAGCAATAGAACCCATCTCATCAACCGAGCCTTAGAATCCTTCTTTGTCATCAAGTAACGGAGTGCCACGTGATCAGTATGAATAATCACTTTGGCACCCATTAGATAAGGCCTAAATTTTTCCATGGCAAACACTATGGCTAGCAACTCTTTTTCCGTCACCATGTAATTAACCTGGGCATCATTCATAGTTTTGCTTGAATAATACACCGGGTGAAATATCTTGTTCACCCTTTGCCCCAAAACCGCTCCTACGGCTACATAACTTGCGTCACACATAATCTCGAAGGATAAGCTCCAATTGGGTGCGGTAATAAACGGGAGTGGTTGTTAGTTTGTACTTGAGAAGTTCAAAAGCTTTCATGCATTCTTCATTAAACACAAACCTTGCATCCTTTTCCGATAGTTTGCACAAGGAATTCACTATCTTTGAAAAGTCCTTGATGAACCTTCGGTAGAAACCAGCATGCCCAAGAAGACTCCTAACCCCCTTGACGGAAGTCGGAGGAGGAAGCTTTGAAATCACTTAATCTTCGCCTTGTCTACCTCAATACCGTTCTTTGAGATCTTATGGCCGAGGACAATGCCCTCCTCGGCCATAAAGTGGCATTTTTCCTAGTTAAGCACTAGATTTGTCTCTTCACATCGGGACAAAACCTTGTCAAGATTCGTCAAGCATTCTTCAAAGGAGTCACCCACAATACCAAAATCATCCATGAACACTTCCAAGAAGTCCTCCACCATGTCCGTAAAGATAGCCATCATACACCGCTGGAAGGTAGCCGGTGCATTACACAAACCAAATGGCATCTGTGAAAATGCAAAGGTCCCCTACGGGCTTGTGAAGGTGGTTTTCTCTTGATCCTCTGGAGAAATCAAAATCTGGTTGTAACCTGAGTACCCATCCAAAAAGCAGTCGTAGGCACGCCCAGCAAGTCTATCCAACATTTGATCCAGAAAGGGCAATGGAAAATGATCTTTGCGGGTCACTTTATTCAGCTTCCGGTAGTCCATGCATACCCTCCATCCGGTGACAATCCTAGTGGGGATCAATTCATTTTTCTCATTTGTGACCACAGTCTTACCACCCTTCTTCGGCACACAATGTACCGATGAAGTCCAAGAACTATTCGAGATGGGGTACACAACCCCTGCATCTAGCCACTTGATCACTTCATTCTTGACGACTTCTTGTATAGCCTCGTTCAACCTCCTTTGATGTTCCACGGAGGGTTTGGCATCATCCTCAAGTATAATCTTGTGCATGCAAAAGGCAGGGCTTATCCCCCGAATATCAGCTAAAGTCCATCCAATTGTCTTCTTCCTTCTTTGAAGCACCTCAAGGGTGGCATCTACCTGCATGTTAGTTAATCAAGAAGAAAGAATAATAGGTAAAGTTGAACTAGGGCCCAAGAATTCATACCTGAGGTGTGAAGGCAAAGGCTTCAACTCCAATATGGGAGGTTCCTCGATTGAGGGTTTTGTTGGTGGAGTCCTTCTGTTCTCAAGATCCAAGGAGAGTTTACTGGGCTCATAGGAATAAGAACCCATGCCGTGCAAAGCATTGACATACTCTACCAAGCCCTCATCCTCGGTCACATCATGGTTCAACAATACAGCTTCCAAAGGATCCTCCAAATATTTCATAAACTTGGCATATCCCGGCATTTGCTCAAGAGCTTCCACCAAAGGAACATTGATCGACAAGCTTTTCATCATCTCAATAAACTTCTTGAATTGGCTTTCATTCTTTTGCTTCGCAAGTCTTTGAGGGTAAGGTAGAGGAGGCCTTGGCAAAGGAGCCTTAGCCTTGGGCACTACCATTTCAGGTATGTCTATCACGTGTTCCCTAGACGGGTTCACATCATTTTGAGTCTCCACCTCATTGTCATGAATATCAATTCTCACTTCAGCATTCAAATTCTCTTCACTCACTTGCTCAACAACTATTGGAACATCATTGTGTTGCACTTCAACCTCATCGCTCACAACTTTTTTTTGCTTGGAGGTATTTACTTCACCACCTCTACCGCTCCTTGTGATCACCGCCATTGCATGCCCGGTATTGTTCCCACCCTTCGGGTTTACTACCGTATCACTAGGTAGTGCCCCCTTAGGGCGAGTGTTCAAAGATTGCGAAATTTGGCCAAGTTGAACCTCAAAGTTTCGGATAGAAGTATTATGGGATGCCAACTGGGCATCAGAATCGGTGTTCTTCTTCATCATTTGCTCAAACATCATTTCAATCCTTCCCATCTCATTGTTTGACGAGCTAGGACCTTGAGACGAAAATGGAGGCAAGGTGTTTGGTTGTTGATACATCGGAGGCCTTTGAAAGCCTGGCCCCCGATTCCCTTTATTACTGTTATTCCAACCCCCTTGGTTGTTGTTTCCTCCCCAGTTGCCCTGGTTGCCCCAATTCTGATTGTTGTTCCCCCAGTTGTTTTGGTTGTTGTTGTTACCGCTGTTTTAATTTCCTTGTTGGTTTTGATTCCCCCAGTTTCCTTGGGATCTCCACTGTTGTTGTTGATTCGGAGCATTGCCCCGCTGTCCTTAGTTGTTGTTCACATACTGAACTTCTTCACTTTGATCATCATACCCATCATCTTGGTTGAAACCATTACTACCCTGCTCATATTGATCCAGATTTCCTTGACTTTGTTGACCTCTTTGTCGCCTCTTATTGACCAACATATTTACCACTTCCATGGTGTTCACTTGTCTCAGCGCTTGAACTTGCTGCAATTGAGCCTTGGCCAACTGGTTCATTATTGTAGTCAACTCTGCTATTGCTTGGTCGTGGTCATGGAGCTCTTTGTGCAGGTGAATGCTAGTGGGATCACCTTGTGGCACATTAGCTTGACTCTGCCACACCGAAGAAGTATCTGCCATCTCATCCAATATCTTACACGCCTCAGCATAAGGTGTGTTCATAAAGTTTTCCCTGCTAGCTGGTTCACTACACACTGATTGGTGGTGTTGATGCCACGGTAAAATGTTTGCTGGATCATTGCTTCGGTCATGTCATTGTTCGGACATTCTTTCACCATCGTCCGATACCTCTCCCAAATTTCATGAAGTGGTTCATTAGGTTCCTTCTTGAAGGCTAGGATCTCATCTCTCAATGTTGCCATATGCCCCGGCGAGAAAAACTTAGCTATAAACTTGTCGGCCAACTCATCCCACATAGTGATGGAATGGTTGGGAAGTCTTTCGAGCCAGTCCAAAGCTTTCCCTCTAAGTGAAAAAGGGAATAATCTCAATCTCAATGCATCCTCCGACACATTTTTCTGTTTGCTTCCCCAGCAGGTATCCACAAAGCCCTTTAGATGTTTATATGCATTCTGATGGGGGGGCGCCTGTGAAGAACCCTCGTTGCTCCAATAAAGTCAACATAACATTTATAATCTGGAAATTGCCTGCCCGGATCCTGGGTGGGACAATTGCACTTGCTAGCCTTCATTTGCCCGAGGAGCTACTCTTGGAGGAACTGGGGGAGGGTCTGGAATGTTTTCATTGGCCTGGCGGCCTCTTCTTTGAGCTTGAGGTACTAGAGGAACAACTAGTCAGATAGAAGGAAAGAAAAACAAGACACACAACTAGTTAGATAGATAGCCAAAACCATTTAGCTCCCCGGCAACGACGCCAAAAAGTGATCGGCTCCAACCCTATACCATTATAAAATGGCAAGAGTGGTCGATGCAGCTTTTACCCGGAAGTTCGGGATCGATATGCACAAGGAGCTAATATTGGTTGGGAGTTGGGTTTCTATCCAATCTAGCTATGCGTGTTGCTCTTAATTGCACTTCTAAACATGTTTGGATTTGTTCTATTCTACTATTAATACTACTAATTGCTGGAAATAATCTAAGTACAATATTTTTGAAGGGTTTCTCAATTGATAAAAAGCACTAGGGAAGTGACTTACACCTAGGCGAGTATCTAGTGGGGTCTAAAAGTTAGGACAAGAGTGTTATATTTGGGATCATGATATAACCTTTGCACATAATTACTCACTCTATACCTCTCGGTAGTTTGAGTGACTTTTCCCTAATTGACTTTCTCAAGCCCAATTGGGTGTTCAAACAAAGCAAGCAAAATTGGCTCAAGTCGGGTATTACTATCTCTAGGTTTAACACTTTAATTGGGGCTATCAATCTCTTGAATGCACCCCAATTCCTTGTTAGCCTGAATTTACTAGACTTAGTCTTTCTTTCTCAAGAAGAGTATAAGTCATATAGGCACGAATCAGTGTTTGCAACCACCAATTCAACAATTAAAGCAAAATTCAAGCTAAATATCATTAACCCATAAACAATTAAGCCCTAAAATTGAAGACCCATTAAATACCCACACTAGGGTTGGGTCACAACCCTAGTTAATGGGTTTAGCTACTCATAATCAAGGTAGAAATCAAAGATGGAGAATAAATATAAGCCATAAAAGTTGATTACAAGAATAAAATCTAAGAATATAAGCTAAAGCTACTCTAAAATTACTCAAAGTGGTAAAGTACGACTGTTCACGAGCTCCTTAATACAAAAGATAACCTAAAAATGTGAAAAAGATCTATCTATACACAGCTGAAATTACTGGACAAAAATACCCCTACGGAGGTTCCGCTGTCAGCGCAATACTGAGCGCCTCGCGCTTGAGCTTTCGCGGCCGCACAAAAGCAAGCGCGGACCGCGTTTCTTCCATTTTAGATTGGTATTGGGCTTGATTTTGCTGGGAGCGTAAAAGAGACCGTCAGCGTTGTCTTCAACCGCAGCCGCATAACATGTTCGCGGACCGCGCTCTTCATTTGAGCTCAAATTTCTAGGCCTCTGAATCTCTATTTCGCCCTCAGCGGAATTTGCACAGCGGCCGCGCAATTTCATCGCGGTCAGCGGTCCCTGTCTGCATCCAAAACACCTTCTCTGAACCTCAATTCCGCTCAGCGTAATTGTGGCCGCCTCAGCAGTGGACCTTCTGCGGCCGCTCTTTTGCTTCGCTATCAGCGCTTTTATCTCAGGTTTGAACTTGTGCAGGTTTAACTCTTTTATGAGCTGGTTATGACTTTCTTGCTTCATTTTGACCAAACCCTGCATACAAGCACAATAAGTTAGTTTTCGGGAATACTTTTACACATTTTTTATCCAAAATCTAAGCAAAAGAGAGCATAAGATAGGCTAGAATCCGTAGTTATCACTTGCCTCCTAATTCTATTGATTCGTTTGCTATGTTAGTAGACACCTTCGTGAAAGCACACACCGGAGTCATAAAGGTGGCAACGAGAAAATCAGACGTCTTCAAGATAAAACAAAGGAACGACGAGATGTTGAGGGAGTTCGTGTCTAGGTTCCATATGGAGCGAATGGAGTTACCACCGGTCTTGGACGACTGGACAGTACAAGCTTTTATGCAAGGTTTGGATGAAAGGAGTTCCTTTGCATCTGGACAACTAAAGCAGAATCTAATCGAGTATCCAACTGTGACGTGGTCAGACGTACATAACCGTTACCAGTCAAAGATTAAGGTCAAAGACAACCAGTTGGAAGCCCCCTCGGGTTCAGTTCATCCTAACAGGTCGGTAGCTTAGCCCCCGAGGGATACAGACAAGGAATCGAGGTCAAACAAAGAACGGTATCAGCCGTATGTTGATCGGAGAAAGAATGGTTCGGGCCGTAACGCTCCTCGGAATGATCGAAGAAACGATCGAGGTCAAAGTCTCGGGGACTCATGAGTAAGAGCGGATTCGATAAGCATACCAATCCCGTAGAGGCACCTCGATTGTCGGAGTACAACTTTGCGTAGATGCATCGAGGATTATGTCAGCTATTGGAAGAATCAAAGATACCAGGTGGCCCAAGCCTATCCAAATCGATGCTTCTCAGAGGAATCCAAACATGATGTGTAAGTATCATGGCACACATGACCATAGAACCGAAGATTGCAGGCAGCTAAAGGAGGAGGTAACTCGGCTGTTCAACGAGGGTCACCTTCAAGAATTTCTCAGTGATCAAGCTAAAAACCACTTCAGGGAGATAGTTGCAAGAAAAGATGAGCAGGAAGAACCACAACAATCCACATGATCGTTGGCGGTGTCGATATCCCACAAAGACCCGTGTTCAAACGCACCAAGGTGTCGATCACAAGAGAAAAACAGACTCAGGGCTATGTGCCCAAGGACGCCTTATCATTCTATGACGAGGAAGCGGAAGGCATATCTCAACCGCATAATGACGCCCTGGTAAATTCTATCCTTTTAAATAAAATTCAAGTTAAAGGTGTTCTAGTGGATCCAGGTAGCTCGGCAAACATAATCAGATCGAGGGTCGTAGAACAACTCGGCCTACAAGATCAAATTGTACCTGCGTCCCGGGTCCTAAATGGCTTTAATATGGCAAGCGAAACAACAAAGGGGGAGATAATCCTACCAGTAAACGTAGTCGGAACCATACAGGATACGAAATTCCATGTCATCGGAGGCGACATGAGGTATAATGCACTCCTCGGGAGACCATGGATACACAACATGCGGGCAGTGCCTTCAACTCTTCACCAGATGATGAAGTTTCCAACAGAGGAAGGAGTGAAAATAGTTTACGGAGAGCAACATGCTACAAAGGAGATATTTGCAGTCGAGGAAGTGGTAACGATACCAGAGCCTTCGACCTCAGAGAAATCGAGCATCAAAGGTAAACAAGCGGCTAAATAGCAATCACTGCCCCAGCCCCGACAGAATTGGAGCAGCAGGTAATCGAAGACGAAGAAGAGGACTTCCTTACTGCTCGAACCTTCGTCGTTCCCAAAGAGTCCGATGCAACCAAATCAATCGTCGAGGAACTGGAGCAGGTCCTCCTGATCGAATACATGCCCAAGAGAAAGGTATACCTGGGAACGGGATTAACCCCCAAACTCAGGAAAAAACTCATTCAATTTCTTATTGATAATATGGATTGCTTTGCTTGGTCCCATTTAGATATGACAGGGATTCCACCGGAAATCACCACACATCGGCTAAGCATTGACCCCAGGTTCGAAGAACAAATAGGTAAAACAATGGAAGTTTACATTGATGATATGTTGGTTAAGTCCCTGCGCGAAGAGGACCACTTGACTCATTTGCATGATACATTCAAAATTTTGAGAAAGTACAACATAAAGCTTAACCCGGAGAAATGTGCCTTCAGAGTTGGCTCGAGTAAGTTCCTCGGCTTCATGGTATCGAATCGGGTATCAAAATTAACCCCGATAAGATCAAGGCCATCGAGGACTCACGGTCGTGGATAATGTGAAAGCCGTACAAAGGCTAATAGGATGAATAGCTGCCCTGGGTCAGTTCATTTCGAGGTCATCAGATCAGAGTCATCTGTTGTTTTCTTTGCTCAAAAAGAAAAAGGATTTCGCGTGGACCCCTTAATGTCAGCAAGCCTTAGAAGAATTGAAGCAATATCTATCGAGCCCGCCTTTTCTTCACACTCCGAAAGTAGATGAAAAACTTTACCTATACTTGGCAGTGTTCGAGATAGCAGTAAGTGGTGTACTAGTTCGAGAAGAGCAAGGTACGCAGTTCCCTGTTTATTATGTGAGCCGAACTTTAGGAGATGCTGAAACTAGATACCCTCACTTAGAAAAATTAGCACTTGCATTGATAAGCGCATCTAGGAAGCTAAAACCATATTTTCAGTGTCATCCCATATGTGTATTAACAACTTACCCCCTTCGAAATATTTTGCATAAGCCCGAGTTATCGGGCCGGTTGGCCAAATGGGCCGTCGAACTTAGCGGGTATGATATCGAGTATCAACCCTGAACAACCATCAAGTCGCAAATCCTAGCTGACTTCGTGGCCGATTTTATGCTGACCCTCGTACCCGAAGTGGAGAAAGAGCTCCTGCTAAGATCGGGTACATCATAGGGGGTATGGATCCTATTCACAGACGGTGCCTCGAATGTGAAAGGGTCCGGGCTTGGCATTGTCTTAAAGCTACCTACGGGTGGTACCATTAGATAATCTATCAAAACTTCTAGGTTAACTTATAATGAGGCCGAGCATGAGGCCATGATTGCAGGTCTCGAACTAGCTAAAAGCTTGGGAACAGAAGTCATTGAAGCCAAGTACGATTCACTATTGGTAGTAAACCAAGTAAACAAAAGCTTTGAAGTTCGAGGGGATAGAATGCAACGCTACTTGGATAAGCTACAGGTAACTTTGCACCGTTTCAAGGAGTGGACTCTGGATCATGTGCCTCGAGAACAAAATAGCGAGACCGATGCACTTGCTAATCTGGGATCCTCGATCGAGGAAGATGATATCGTCCCGGGGACTGTCGTCCAGTTATCGAGGTCTGTGATTGAAGAGGGTCATGCCGAGATAAATTCAACGAGTTTGACTTGGGACTGGAGGAATAAATATATCGATTATTTGAAAAATAGAAAACTCCCATCGGACCATAAAGAATCGAGGGCCCTATGAACCAAGACTGCTAGGTTTGCGTTAGATGAAGATGAAACATTGTGCAGAAGAACGTTCGATGGGCCACTGGCGTTATGTTTAGGGTCGGGGGACATCGATTATGTTCTACGAGAAATCCACGAAGGTATTTGTGGGAACCACTCCGGCGCCGAGTCTTTGGTTCGCAAATTTATTAGAACAGGGTATTACTGGGACAACATGGAAAAAGATACTAAGGAATTTGTTAAAAGATGTGATAAGTGCCAACGGTTTGCACCGATGATCCATCAGCCCGGAGAACAACTCCACTCGGTCCTATCCCTGTGGCATTTTATGAAATGGGTAATTGACATAGTCGGCCCTCTACCAACGGCCCCAGGTAAAGCTAAATTTTTTTTATGACTGATTATTTTTCTAAATGGGTGGAAGCACAGGCCTTCGAAAAGATCAGAGAAAAAGAAGTTATTGACTTCATCTGGGACCACATCATATGCCGATTTCGGGATACCTGCCGAGATTGTATGTGACAATGGAAAACAATTCATCGGCAGCAAGGTGACGGAGTTCCTCGAAGCATATAAAATAAAGAGGATCTTATCAACACCATACCATCCAACTGGAAATGGACGGGCCGAGTCAACAAACAAAACTATCATTCAAAACCTGAAGAAAAGGTTGGACGATGCAAAGGGGAAATGGAGAGAAGTTCTACCCGAGGTCCTTTGGGCATATCGAACAACATCGAAGTCTAGCACGGGGGCTACTCCAGTATCTTTTGTATATGTCTTTGAGGCCCTCATCCCTGTCGAGGTCGGAGAACCCAGCACCAGGTTTCGACATGCATCAGAGGAGTCAAATCACGAGGCTATGAATACTAGACTCGAGCTATTAGATGAAAAATGATAAGCAACGCTTGTTCGGATGGCCGCGCAGAAGCAAAGGATCGAAAAATACTACAATAGAAGGACCAACCTTCGACACTTCGGAATCGGGGAGTTAGTCCTACGGAAATCCACCCTCAATACTCGAGACCCGAATGAAGGGAAACTGGGCCCGAATTGGGAAGGACTGTACCGAGTCCTCGGAGTTGTCGATAAAGGAACTTACAAACTTAGCACAATGGAAGGTGAACAATTGTCGAACAATTGGAACATACCGTTACTCTAACGATACTATTGCTAAGGTATGAATGTATCTTCCTTGTCCATTTGAATGTAAAACTAACTCATTGAAGGTGTTCGATCGAAGATATCCAAGGCACCTGGTTTACACGAAGGCCTTATGTTTTAAAGCATGCGTTGCACTCTTTTTCCCTTAGGTCGGATTTTGTCCCACTTGGGTTTTACCGCCAAGGTTTTTAACGAGGCAACAACTATATGTTACCTAAGGAGAACTCAACAGTACCCAAGGCTTCTTTTCAATCAACCTCGAATACTGGGGGGCATCACCCTCGGAGGTCATATTTTCGAGGAAAATATTTCACCCCTAGGAGGGCCTCGATAGGAGAACTTTGTAATGGGCCAAACGGTCAGATGAACCGTGTCCATATAGAATAGTCGAGCCCTTACGGCAAAACATGTACGCATGTATCAATTATTTGAAGAAGCATTCTGTTTATATCAAAAACACTTTGTGTCTCAAAGAAGTCTACTATTATACGAGCTCTACACTTATAATCCTACGGGAAACGGCTCAAGAGCCAGAGCACGAATGCAACCCTGAGATACTTGGGGACTGTCATCGATAGTCAGCACTTCCGAGTCATCAAAAACTCGGACTCATAAGACCTCAAAGAGGCATCCCCTCGATACAAAGGCCAAGGCAAACATACTCGGGGACTAACCTTTCGAATATCGGAAACAAGTCCAAGAGACATACCCGAAGGCTACGGCCATATTAAAGACTACGATCATATAAAAAGGTTACGACCGAAATAATGCGGCTCAGAGACGTCGACTTCCGCCACAAATTAAAGGCCTTCAAACACTTTGAAAAAATTGGTTAAATCAGGATACCCTCAGCAAAAGCAAAGATAAAGGGCTTCGATAAAATCTACCCTCGAATAATTTAGAGGCTTCGATAACATCAGCCTTCAAAAAAACCTCAATGAGGTATTCGATTATGTTTACACAAACAAATTAAGGTTCCGATCCGTCAAACCTTCGAAAAACCCAACGGGTACAAAAAACATATGCTAAGGCATAGATAAATTTTCACTAAGTCTTTTAACCGAAAAGAGGGAAAAAATATAGCCGCTTTCGAGGCCGAATTGGCCCAACTTAAAGAGCCTAAGGGCCGATATATAAGAGCCTAAGGGCCAACTTAAAAGAGCCTAAGGGCCAAAACATATAGGGTTCGAGACCTCGTTCTCACTCAACCCGGACTCAAGAGTCCCATTAACACGCCAAATCCATTTAAGCTTAGCTCGAGGATTAACTAAAACCTTAAGTGGTATTATGTTAATCAATAAAAACCCTAAGGGTTTTTTATGTTCTGAAGTCTAAAATTCCGACTGATCATTAGAGTTATACAATAAAATTTTTCACAGATGAAGACGAAACGGAATTCAACACAAATTGAAGATAAAGCAAAGGGGTTCTTTATATTCATAAGAGATGTTTTACAAAGTATATTTACAACGCCCACGAGGGGCCCTTACACAAAAATGAAAAAGAGAACCTAATCTATTTTGGGGTTACATCCTCGGAAGCAACATCCTCAAGAATTGCACCCTCGATAGCTCTATCTTCGGGAACCTCCTCTTCTTCGGGGACACCTTCTTCACCTTCCCCACCCTCGGAGCCACTCACAGCATCTTCATAATCAGAAGAAATAATAAACCTGGCATCGATTTCCAGTGCCTTTGCTTGGGCTATTTCTTCAGTAAGGTCAAATCCTCGGGCATGGATTTCTTCGAGAGTCTCCCTCCGGGCCTGGCACTTGGCCAAATCATTACTCTGTTTTTCCCGGTCGGAGGCCTCCCTCAGCTCCACTTGAACAGCCTCGGCATCCCTTAAGTATACGGCGATGGTCTTATCAGCCGTAGCCTTCGTCTTCTCAACTTCAGCCTTGGCCTGTGCAGCTTCGGCCCGGGCTCTAGCAAGCTCTGCCTCTAACTCCTCAATTTTCTTGGCCTGGGCCAGACTCTTCACTTTAATGCCTCAGAGTTGAGTTTCAGTCGAGGTCAGTTGTGCTATAATGGCTTCCTTATCGGCAGCGAGCCGATCCATGTTCTCTTTCCATCGTTGGCGGTCAATCTGAACTTGATCAACCTCGCCCTGGAGCTGCTCAATCATCTCCAACTTCCGCTGCAGCTGAGACATCAAAGTGTTAGCCTCCGAAGTAAGGCCAAGAAGATCATACTCTGCTAAAATCACAGTTACCTGCTCATCTAGCTCGGTCTCGTTTTTTCGAGCTTTGGCCAATTCAGCCCAAAGGTCCTTAAGCTCCTCCTCCTTTTGGCTATAGAGGAGCCTCAGGGCCTTCTATTCACCCGAAACCTTCCTGAGCTCAGCTCAAAACTTGACGATGGCCTATACATGAAATGAAGATATGTCAGTCAAAGGAAGGGAAGAAAAGAAAAAATTACAACAATGAAAGTTAGTATTTACCCGATAGAGGAGACGTTGAGCCTCTTCGAAGAGGGTGGATGCATCGTTAAGGTCAACAACATCGTTAACCTCGATGAAATAGTCCCGGAAAGGGTCTTCTTCGAGGACCTTACTCGGGTCGGGTGTTCGCAGAGCCCGAGCATCCTTTATTGTCTCATCGGAGTAAGATGGTAGAGAAAGTGAGTGACCCATTGTCACGGCCCCGAGCTCCTCACTCGGGGTGCTCTGATTAGCTTCGTCCCTCTCACCACTTGTCCCCTCCGGCGTATTTGTTGAGGGAGGATGTGCGATCTCGATCTCGGGGGACTCGAGGGCTGTTCCCGAGTCTTTCTTCGGAGTTCCTTCATCGAGAGGAAAGGTATCAGGTTCGGAGGACTTGGCGGCCTCGACTGGTTTTCTAGTTCGGGGTACCAGCGCCGATTCTTCACCTTCGTTCTCTTCGTCTTCCAGGTGTTGAATGGCCAAATCCAAGTCCACATGAATGAGTTTTCCCCTCGGCTTCCGAGTAGGGGCCGCCTCATCCTAGGTATCTTCGGGCTTCGAAGCCCTCTTTCTTTTGTTGTCATTCCCCGATTTCAGAATCGGGGACTCGGTCCCTTCCCCAGGCGGTGCTGGCCTCATTTAGGAGACATCTCCGATGCCTGCACAAATAAACATGAATGAGATGACATCACCAGTAAAAGAAAGGTATCAAATCTTGGGAAGAGAACTTACCATGATGCTTGGCCTCCCATTTACCCCAGATAAATCGCGCCATTTGCGCTCATCATACGAGGAGGTGGCAGCTAACTTTTGGACCCATTCCTCGAGGTCAGGGATAGCGTGAGGCGTCCAAGCAACAGCTGCAGAAAAGATAAAAACATTATGGAACACGAAAGCAAAATATGAAGAAGTATTTGTTAAGGAACTCTACTTACGATTAAAGTTCCATCTCTCCGGGAACGGTATTTTGTCCCTGGGGATGACATCCGAAGTCCTTACTCTGATGAACCGACTCATCCAGCCTCGATCTTTGTCTTCATCGTTACTAGCAAAGAAGGTCTTCTTTGTTCGACGTTGCATCTTAATGAGCCCTCGAAACAGCTGTGGCCGATACAGCCGAATAAGATGATTGAGGGTAAATTCCAACCTCTCGACCTTTCCGAAAAAATAGCGCAACATGATCACGATGCGCCAGGAGGGATGGATCTGGCCGAGGGTGACCTCGTATGTTTTGCAGAAGTCGATCACTACCGGATCAAGGGGACCCAGTGTGAAGGGGTAAGTGCAAACACTTAAAAACCCCTCCACGTGAGTAGTGATGCTCTCCTCGGGGCCTGGGATCTGAACCACGACCTCGTCTCCCCAGCTGCAGTCCTTCTTCATGGCTTTGAGGTATTTCTTCGATATCGAACTGATGTATCGAGATATATGTTCGCATCGGCCAGGGATATCAGGAGGATTTTCGATGTTAAAATCCTTCTTTATCACGCAAGGGCCGGGGGTAATTTCGTGAAGAGCCGGTGGCGCCACCGGTTTGGCCGACCGGGAAGTAGAAGAAGACAATACCTTCTCTTTTTGGGGGACTATTTTGGAAGTTTTAGCCATATGTTTAAAACTAAGGAATGCAGGCGGTAGCAGAGTGTGGTGTTTTACGGGAGCTTGAAGTTTTCCGGTGACCGGAGTAAAAAGTAATTAGAATAGAAGGAGATGAAGAGGAAAAAGTGAGCAGAGTAAATACAATGAAGAGGTAAAGTTTTTAGTTCAAAGAAAGAACACCATATTTATAGATGAGGGGTGACAGTTCGACGACGCTAGTGGCCGACCATTACTGGCGTGCATTTAATGTTTTGGGGAAGCGAACTGACGGGACATTTCGGTCACTTCAAATGCCTACGTCATGGAACGACATCATCGTCAGAGACTCCGGGAGATCAAGGTTCAAGTCGTTTCTTATCATCTTATTCTAAGAAACGCGGGGACTATTTGTATATGGTCGAAATCGGGGATGCCCGATTTCCCCAGGCTCGAGGGATCGCCTTAAGCACGAGTTCAGGTAAGGTCGAGTTCGAGCCCAAAGGACCAGACTCGAGCTCGAAGACAGAGTGCAAGTCCCGAAGTTTGAAGTATGATGAACACCGAAGCCGAGTGCACTCGGCCCCGAAATAGTGCCGTTATGAATTTCTAACAGAATGAGCGAGATTCCTGCCACGTCCCCAAACTCATGGCGAAAATCCCGGTATAGAATTGTACGATTCCGTACTAGGAGGTTAGACAGCTGTACCAATAATATTCCTTACTGTAAATAGAAATGTACCTTATTTAGGGTTTCCCTATTATATAAAGGGCACCCCAATCATTTGTAACATCATCTAATCAGTGGCAAAGAATATGCTATCTTACTTTCTGGCTCATTGCTCATCAGACTTGTCTTTTCTCTCAACTGTTCTTACTTTATTGTTCTTGGTTCATCGAGGTCAAAACTGCTTGAGTAACACTGGTTTGTTTCACTTGTTTCTTTCATTTATACCTCACACTTCATGATTATTAATTGGTATTGAACTAAATCACATCTCTTTAAAATCACAAATCAAATTTAATTGTTACTCGTATTTTCGAGGTAAACAGATGTTTTCATTTCTTTCTTTATCCTATCACTTGTCTGAGCCTCCCAAAAAGAAAAAAGAAAAACGCAGTTAGTAAACAGACTGTGGATCATTTGTAACATACATAAAATTGTAATAAGACGAAAGTGGTCTTTAGGTTGGCTACATAGGAGAAAATGATTCTAACACAATATAGTACATCGTTTGGCTTCTAACATAAATATTCTGCATTAGTACAATTTAATTTCTGCATTATGAATACAATGTTGGATCTCTAAAACTTCACTCTTTCTAATTTATTTTAATTAATTTTTTGGCATCTTCTTTGTGGTTCATAATATTTGACTTTTTCAGATATCAAGCAGAAATTAACTTCTTTGTTCTAAAGTTACCCTTGGAGTAAAGAGTCTTGGAATATCTTTATATTTTCAATGAACAAATTAAAGAGATAATAAAGATAAATATAGTTTATTTTATTATTAATTTTAATGTTAAAAAGTGGATTTATTAATATGTGTGAGAACAATAAAAAAATCAATTAAAATGGTCCGAAAGGACTATCTAAATAAGGCAGCATTTAATTTGTTGTGTTATAGTACTCTGCATTAGGAATATCAATTTACCATTAACGAGAATTTTGTATTATGAATAAGAATATAATAATTTCTCTATTTAATTCCGAAAGAAATGACTAATGAGCTTGGTTTAACGGTAAGACTTGAACAGTACGGTGTGCCTGTTCCAACTTCCAAGTAAGTTTTGGTCGTTTTTTTTTTTTTAGGTCTCCCGCTTATTAACGGGACTGAAAAATTAAAGATAAAATAATTAAGGTTCTATTTTGCTTTCACATTTATTCCAAACCGCTCTTTTTGCCTTCTGAGTTAAGTTTATACTCTACCCAAACTGCTGCAGATCCATCGTTCCCGGCTTCTTAGATTACGCGATTTATTCCCTTAGGGTTGTGGTGTAGTAATTTAAGGTTCAATGATTGAGAAAAAGAGGGTTCAAGTTCTTCTCTTTCTCGTTGGTCTCATCCTTCTTAGCATCACTGGTATGTACCCAAATCGATGTTTTTCTTTGATTCGAGTAATTTACCTCCTTTTTTTGGTCTAAAAATGTTTAATTGCTATCGATTTTATAAGTATTTGTTCAAGTTGAGTGTTGTGTGTTTATTAAGGCCTGAGTATTAATTGAACTAATCTTGAAGTTGACTTAAGCTTAATCATTTGGGATCTAACAAAGCCTTGATTTCACCTTTTTCGACTACTTAGCTTTAGTTTTTTACGACCCAGTGTGTGCGTTTGGGCTTCTATATGCAACAAAGGTGTTGACCGCCCGCAGATGTCGATTCATGATTTGAAGTTTATGGGTTCCTACAGTGACTTCAAGTTAACATGCAATAATATTTTGGTTCACAATCAAATATCTATATAATTTTAGTGGATTTCTTAATAGAGATACATGGGTTGGACAAAAGCTACCGGGTTAGGATACATGGTAGATCCGGCCCCGACCACTTTTACAGCTCTATTGATTTGTAGTGAAATAAAATTACATTTTTAAGTTCTTAAGCATATAGTGTGGGTGATAACTTACGCATAAGTGAGAGTTCAACAGTGTGGATTTGAGAATTCTGTTAGTTTGTTTGGACAACTTGATCCAGATTAATTCTTGATTGTAGAGACTTGGAGGTAAATGTATATAATATAACAGGATTTTGTATTTAATGAAGAAATTGAAGTGAAAGAGGGTAGCAGTTGCCTGTACCACTGTGTAAAAGATTAGATCTAGGGGTTCTTGGCTGATACATGAATGTAGAAAGGTGCATATAATCTGTCAAAGTTGAAATAAATTTGGCAAAGTGCAGGTTTTATCTATGTTTAGTCTGCGCTCGGAAATGTGGAAAAGATTCACTTTTCTTTATCAGTGTCATTAAGTTTTTAAGTTCTTACAGTAGTTATAGCTACTCTTTCTTGCAATTTGCAAGCGTGCTACATTCTTTTAGTCAAATGCTTTATTTAACAATCCCCCGGGCAAACTTTCCTTCTAACAGTTAGAAAGTAAGGAAATTATAGTTGGATAAGGACTCTTCCCTATTACACTGTGTGAGAAATAAAAAAAAGAATGCGCAAACAGTAATGTCTTGCCCCTTTTCTTCTTTGATAAATCAAATAATCATTTCAATGAATATGCGCCAAGATGGTTCCAAAGAAAAGTACATATATCAACTTTTTGGTAATTTAAGTAATTACCATTTCTTCAGTATCCTAAAAAAGGGCAGCCCGGTGCACTAAGCTCCCGCTATGTGCGGGGTCCGGAGAAGGGCCGGACCACAAGGATCTATTGTACGCAACCTTACCCTGCATTTCTACAAGAGGCTGTTTCCACAAGTGAAAACAAGTCCAAATTAGCAAACAAGTCCACAAGTGAAAACAGCCTCAGTGTGGAATGCATTTCTCAGTGTTTCCACAAGGCTGCATTTCTTCAGTACCCTCAGTGTGGAAAGAATTATATACAAGTGAAGAAGTAGCTTAATCACAATTAGCAAACAAGTCCAAATTGCTTATATACTCACCAGTACCTCCTCTTTTACCAAAATATAACAAGTTCTGTATTTAGCTTTAGAAATTGCATTGAGCTGTGTTGATGACATAATTATTACAGAGTCGTCATCAAAAGATAGTTATTATGGACAGTCTTTAGAAGAACGTTGCTAAGTTGAAACATCTCTTTAAGCTTCTTGTGATTAACGATTTTTAAGGTTGCTAAGTCTAGATGAAGCACAATCATCTCACAATATCATGCTATCGACATTCTTGAGGCGACAAGAATGAAAGGTTGTACTGCTTATGCAAATATACTAGATTGTGATGTAGAGTTTGGGGAGTCTGCTTTTCATTTATTTCTTTTCTTATTTTGACATGGTAACACGGGTTTAATGATCGAAAAAATAGTAAAGAACCACGTATAAAAGAAACCTGGATTTCACCTACCTAATCTACTGTTTCCTCTTGATTAATTAGAGAAAGTTTTCTAAATATGCATGACTCCCTACCAAATCCCTGTGCAATGGAGACTAATCAAACCATGGGTTCTCCACTTCTTCAACACCCCTGTATTTCTCTTCAAGTATCCATAATGAGTAATTAGATTTAAGCTCTTTTAAATTTCAGTTAAATCCTTTAACTAAAGGAAGACAAGTACTCTGCATATCTTGGAATCCACTCCCTTTTGTTTGATAAAGATCTTGAAATCCAATTCCTTTAGGGGGACATCCACATTTGTAACCCCCTGCCTGCTACAACAACAACAACAATACACCTAGTATAATCCCACAAGTAGGGTCTGGGGAGGGTAGTGAGGACACAACCTTACACCCTATCTTGTGCAGTTAGAAAGGGTGTTTTTGATAGACCCTTGGCTCAAAGCTAGCATGCACAATGAAACCCCCTGCCTTCTAACCAAATGTTTGGTATAGGACTGATACTCATCCGCTCAACAATACCAACCAAACACTACTTGGCATCCTTACAAATAACCCATGTTTTTCATAGATTAGGTGGCTATTATCCTCTCATCAAGATGGAATATCCTTTCCTATCCCTTTTATCCCACATTATATTCTGTTGTGAAATACGCATGAGCATAATTTTTGAAAAAAAACAAGGTGAATTGTTGGAATTCCTTATTGAGGAATCTACACAGTGTGCCCACTGGAAATGCCAATTAACTCCATATAGCTTTGAAATATTTATTTTACCTTGTATACCTACTTTACAAAAGTTTATTACTTTTTAAATTTTTAATATCATTATATGCCATTAAATAAATCCCACCTTTTAAGGAACTAAATTATCTCCCTCTCCAACTTAATAAATCCTTAAAACACTCCATCATCCCACGTTTTAAGGAATTGGAACTATACCTGTTCACCAAAAAGTCCAAATCCCAGTAATTTCTCTATGAAGTCCTTCGTAATCTTTTTCTTCTCTTTCATCTATGTAATCAAAAGAAAAACAAAATAAGGTGAAAATGTTCTAATTTGTAGGGGTGCTTATCGGGCGGATATTTACGTTAACAGTTTGACTTATCGGTTATCAATTTATAAATATAGTAATCCACTAGCCATCCAATAAGACATCGGGCGGATTGGTATCGGATTAGCGATTATCGCGCATTTTATCGGCTAAATCAAATAGACAATTAAAAAAAATTGAGATTAAGAGATAAGGAAAAATTTAGAGTAAAGCATCACATCTGCTCAGATGTATGTATATATACCTATCCAGTTGATTGATTTTGTGCCAAGTCTGTTTGTCATGCATGTACGGTTCAAGTCATTCCTAGTGGTTCAGCATGACCTTGATTTCCCACTTCAATTTAGCTTAAAAATGTTAAATACCATTACCATAGGAAAATCAAACAAATCCAATCATACATACGAGATTGGGAGAAATTTTAATTATGGATTTAGGTGATAGAGAAGAGAAAAAAGAGACGAATTGAGTTTTAATAAATTAGGGATTTAAGGTTTCAAATATTAATTTATATACATAGGGGTAAAACTATAAATATAAAAATTCTTAATGGGACAGTTTACCCAATAAGGAAATTGAGTAACCCGCCCCCAAACCGTTAAACAGTTAATTATAAAATTTTAATCCGTTCACCAACCATTACCCCGATAACCCGATACCAATAAGCCAATAAGCCGTTTTTGCGGTTCGGTTAACGGTTTGGTTTTGACCAGCCCTACTAATTTGGGATACAGTATCTAAACTAAAATAAAATTTTAGAATATGCTATTCCAACCAGTACACTACAATATCCTAATGAAGACTACGATATTTAAATCAAACAACTATAATATTCTAATTTAGAATACAATATTCAAATCGAATATACCACAATATTCTAATTTGGAATAAAATATTAAAATCAAACGTACGAAAATATTCTAATTTTGATATAGTATTCAAATCAAACATATCATAATATTCTAATTTAGAATATAGTATTCAAATATGTATACCAAATTACAATAATTTAATGAAGAATATATATATTTGGTTTGAATATTATATTCCAATTAGGATATTATAGTATGTTCGGTTTGAATACTTATTCCAAATTAGAATATTATGGTATATTTAGTTTGATTGTTGTATTCCAAATTAGAATATTATAGTATCTGAATAGTGTATTACAAATTAAAATATTATGGTATATTTAGTTTGAATAATATATTCTAAATTAGAATACTGTGATATGCTTGGTTTAGATATTATACTTGTCATTAGAATATTGTGATATATTCGATTTGAATTGTATTCCAAATTAGAATATTGTGGTATGTTTAGAATATATGGGATATTTGAAGGTATAAAGTATACAATATCAGAAATGAAGTTCTGATGGAACATAGGAATATGGTTTAATTAGGAGAGATGTGAATCTCAGTACTCATTTCAATAATTAAGGCTACATTTAAGGGATATTATCCCCTTGCTAATAGTAGTTGTTACACGCATAAGATTCTCTAATAGTGGTGTAGAAGAAATTTCTCCATAAAAAACTAAAAACGGGAAAAGGCATCTATAAGGAGGTTTAATCTGGTGGCTATGACATGAAGTGGAAACTTTAGATTCTTTTTAATTATTTGAGAGGATATAAAATAAAGAGATAACCAAAGAAGAAGAAGTTGACATGGTAAACACAGTTTTTACGATCGAAAAAGGGTAAAGAACCCCATCTATGATTAAGAGATATTAAAAGACAAATGAAAGAATAAGATGGAGAAAAGGGAAGAAGATGGGTAAGCTTATATCACAAGATCGTAGGTCTCCAATTCCTTAGTGATAGTACAACAACAACAACAACCTAGTGAAATCCCACAAGTGGGGTCTGGGGAGGGTAGTGTGTACGCATACCTTACCCCTACCTCGAGGGGTAGAGTGGCTGTTTCCGATAGACGCTAGGCTGAAGAAGACGAAAAGAAGACAGTATATTAGTACCATCAATAAACCTTAGAAAGAAATAACAGCATCACAAGAACATAGACGAAAAGCAAAACAATAACCAGTAGATAAAACCCGACACTAGAGGAACGAAAGAGTAATGTGAACTCAACATTAACCACTAGCAGTCTAAGACAAAATCCTAACAGACTAGTCTCACTCTGGCGCGCCGTAGGAATATGCATGCCTACCTCCTAACCTACGATCCTAATGCTCGACCTCCACAACTTCCTATCTAGGGTCATGTCTATGACCCTCGTAATCTGAAGCCTCGCCATGTCCTGCCTGATCACCTCTCCCCAATACTTCTTAGGCCGCCCTCTACCTCTCATTGAGCCCACCAAAGCCAGCTGCTCGCACCTCCTTACCGGGGCATCTGGACTTCTCCTCTGAACGTGCCCGAACTATCTGAGCCTAGCTTCCAGTAGCTTGTTATCCATGGCAGTCACGCCCACCTTCTCCCGAATATCTTCATTCCTAATCTTATCCATCTCAGTGTGCCCGCACATCCACCTCAACATCCCCATTTCTGCTACTTTCATCTTCGGGATATGCTGTGAAGTTAACAATACCCGGCTTATTAATTTTTTGTTGTTTATATATTATGCCTACCATTCTAGGATAAAAAGGCATGAGAACTATCTTTGTGATTTGTGAAGCACATACCTAGTTGGAATGCTGAACCGTGTAAAAAGAGAGATGAGAGAAGACAAAGACCACTTGTCTTGATGGTTAAAGTCGATGCACAACTCTTTATTGAGGAATTGTTTGCCTGCTTTAACAAGTAAACATATTTACAAGGATTCTGTGAAATAGAAGCAATATCTTAATCATTACAGAATAATCTGGAGTATTTTAGATGAATCAGGAAATATTCTTGACACGGTTCTTCAAGGTGGAGCATATAGGTCATAGGCTCCTAGATTGTCACATATATGATTAATTCCCAGGCCTCGGAGCGTCTTGTTGAATGCATCTGCTAGCTGATCATTTGGACTAATGAAATCGATGGAGATGAGTTAAGATTGGATTTTTCACAAATAAAGTGTTGATCGATCTCAAATATGTTTGGTAATTACTATATGGAAGACTAAAGTGGAGACCGTGTATTTCGTGCCTTTTGTTAATTATCAATTCCATTTGTGTATTCTTTCCGAACTTAACTTTTGAAACCGCTGTTTTAATCACATAAGCTCACATGTCGCTACGGTGGTAGCTTGGTTCTCATCCTCTACCTTGGACCTTGCAACCACATCTTGCTTCGTAGTTTTTCATGGAGCCAAAAGGAGGTTCTCTGACACCATAAGAATCTTCTTCTTCCTAGGGGTGTCAATGATGGAAGCAAGCTTCTTGTTCCAATTGGACCTGACTCATGGTAGTTCTCAGCAGACTTCTATGGCTTCTAATTCTGCAAAAGATGCTGCTCCAAAATCACACATGTCAAGTTTCCGTTTATCAAACATAGTGTTCGAATATGGACTATCTGGATGGCCTAACCGATCTGTATAGGTATCTCCTGTAATATAAGCGTTCATTCAGTCTTCATATTGAACGCTTTGTCCCTGGTGAGTCTTGATATATTGATGGATGCATACCACTGCTTCCCAATGACTGCCACAAGGATCCTGTAAATTTTGACTAGCAATATCAATACCGAATGAGTTATTCAAGCGTATGATGGTAAGATAGTACGACTTACTGACCAATCTCCGACCTGGAGTTGCTGACGACTTTCACTTGACATTAGAATGTTGGATGAGTCAATTGCTGAGAGCAACTCCTGAAGCTAAAAGTGCACTCCATTTTTTATAGAGTAATCAATTTTATACCCCGCCTTATCAATTCTTCATTTTTTCCATTTGCTCCCTCTAGATTAATCTTGTGGTTTTGACTCCTTAAAGTTTTTACTTCTTTTTACCTATCGTGGTTAATATCTTGTAGAGAAAGTATTTCATGCTCAAGTCCTGAAGTTACGTGCTAGGTGGGTCGAGTGCTTACTATGTTCATTGTTCTCAAGCAATCACTTTGCGTTGAATGTTGGAAGTTTTTAAACCTTTGAGATGTTCCAATTTTGTTATCATATTGTGCATTCATTGCTACAGGACACTTTTTTTGGGGGATAAGGTAAGGTAAATTGTTACAGGATACTTTTATGTCCGTACATCATAATCTGCATTTATTTCCCTACCTAGCATCAGTTTCATCAAGGGGCTATATTGAGGCAACTTTTTCTTAGTATTTTGTGCTTTGAACTGTATTATTGACATGGTCACAACTTTTAAGGATAAGGGTTTTCTTCAGTTTAACAGTCCTACATACCATTATTTGGTGCTTTGCTTATTCTGTTCCACCTTATTTTATGTATACCAATCAATTTTCTATTATCTTGTTGCTTTACAGCTGAAAAATGTAGGGAGTTGGTTGGTCAAGAGGCTGCATCGAAGAGTGGGGAGTTTACTTGGTTGCACTGTTTTGATGGGAGTACAGGAACCGTAGCATGTTTGGTCAAGGAAGGCGTGAAGCTGTATGCTTATAACATCAGGTCTTCTCATGTGGAGAGAGCAAGGAACTCAGCAATCGAGGCTGCTCTGACTGATGCCGTGTCACAAGGCATAGCAGCAAAAGAGGCAGCTAAGCTAGCTCAGAAAGAAGGAGCAAAAGCTGCAAAACTGGCCGTTCGACAAACCAAGCGCATTGTTGGTCCGATTATTTCTGGGGGATGGGACTTTTTTGAAGCACTTTATCTTGGAGGTACACCCACTGAGGGGTTCCTGAGGGGTTCGGGTACCTTATTTGGCGCCTATTGGGTTGGCTATCTAGGGGAGCAGACCATGGGTAGGTTTGGTTACCTGGTTGGAAGCGAGTTGGGCAGTTGGGTTGGAGGAAAGGTTGGGCTGATGGTGTATGATTTAGTTAACGGAATGGAGCATTTACTTGTATATCTCCAACTAAAGGAAATAGAAGTCGATGCAACCCTGTCAGATGAATTTCACAAGGATAGTATAGCTGAAAGTTCCGAGGCCCCCAAGGACTCGTATTATGGTGAATCAACTACGTATACGAGCCTTGAAGCTTCTGAAGAGTCTGGTAGTTATGAGGCTCCTGCTTATGAGGACCCTGAAGTCCGTGAAGAATTTTAGATCAGATGAATTTCAAGCTGTGTTATACATGGTTCTTTTCATATTATTAATCATTTGTCCTTTGCTTTATCACTATTTGTACAGGGATTTGTTTGGGGAGGGGAGGAGGAGTTTGTATTTGAGTCTGTTATAGGAACCCTTTTACCTCATTGACTTGTAAAATGACAACAGAGTAGAATTTCTTAGCCCACACATAATGAATTTGGTTTAGCTTTGGATATATTTCTGATGAGAAAGCAGGAATTAGACTTGTTGTGCCCTTGATAGTGGTTATGTTACATTTTAAAAGCAGCTCATATGTCAAGTAAAGATGTAAAGAAAGTTGCTTTATTGTCAACGGATTTTCTGAGGCACTAAGTGCAGCCCGGTGCACTAAGCTCCCGCTATGCGCGGGGTCCGGGGAAGGGCTGGACCACAAGGGTCTATTGTACGCAGCCTTACTCTGCATTTATGCAAGAGGCTGTTAACACGGGTCGAACTCGTGACCTCTTGGTCACATGGCAGCAACTTTACCAGTTACGTTAAGGCTCCCCTTCTGAGGCACTAAAGCTTGAAATGTGGAGGCTGATGTTCCGAATGTGCCAATTTTACAGGAGCCAGTGAGTACCTCTCTATCTATCTATTTATCTATCTAAATTCGGAGAAGTTGAATCAGCTCACCGCCCAAAAGAGAAAAATAAAAATATCCTTCCAAATGCAACAACGAATTGACCATATATGTTTCTACCTTATATTACATCTCTTCCTTTTCTCTTTCCATATGTCAAGCCTTTCCCCCACAGAAAAGAAAAACAAAATTCTCTTCAACTTGTTTCCAACAATCTTGAAATTCTTTCTTCATCAAATGCCTTTCCATCTCTCATTTGAAGTGTACATAACTTGACAGTTATACCAGAAGAATACGCAATCAATTGTCGAATTCTCAAAAGATAAACCAACAAGAGAATACTGACACAATAAGACAAAGAATCCCTATTCCTGCTTGTTGAAAATAATAAATAAAGAAAAAGAACCCTGTTATTGCTTGTCCGAAATGAGCAGCTAACCAACCCCATCATAATAGAACCCACACGAACAAGTAAGCTAGCAACTTTCAAAGTCTTGACCTTCTTATTAAAGTAGCACTATTTATCTTATTTACACTAACGGTTTAAATTATTTTACACATTAATACATTTTAACTAGTTATATATATAGTTGATTTTCTGTATTACCAAATTAATATTTCTTACATATCTACATGTGGTCATAGTTTAATTTAACCCAACGGTATATTAAAGAATTATACTTTGCTTATGCACAGAAGTTAAAACCTTTTTGTAATATCTCATTTCATTTATAAATAGATTCCGCCTAATCCTCTTTTGTATTTCAAAGAGATGGCTGAATTATTTTCTATAAAAGTTCTAGATTTGATACCCTACTTTCCAAATTCGTTATAATGGAAAGAAATAATTCAACAAAAATTATGCTGTGCGAGGTAGATAATATAAAAATGTCAAATCCGAAATAGACATATCAAAATGTGACACGCGATGTCTTGTGGTAGCCACGGGCCAATCATTTTGACTTTCATTGCAGCCCAAGAACATGCTATATTAGTTGACCCCATAATATTCGTCTAGTTGATTTCTTCTTCTGGTTGATAATGTTTCACTTTTCAATATTATGCAATTTGGATATACAGATTCTTTCTTTATCATTTATACTAGATTTTTATGCCAAACTTGCGTAGAATATAGAGATTGCTTAAAGACTAGAAACTCTTCTTGAATCAATTAATGGAAAGGGAATACTAAAAGAACAGATATAAAAGGAGTTAATTTTATCGATGGTCATTGACTTTTGTGTTTGTTATCCAAAAGACACTTTTCTTTTTCTTGTTACGTAAAATTTATTTAACTTTGTGTTCATTACTCAAAAGTCATTATTCTTTTTTTTTTGTTACACAAAAATCATTTTACTTTGCTCTAGTTATCACAAGTCACATTTGCCAGATTTTATAATATTTTTACTTGAAAAGTCTATTATGCCCTTGATATTATATAAATTTTTATATTTATATAATGCCTTCTATATTATATACTATATAATATATTTTTATCTAGGTATTTTATTTATAACTCAAATAACTTAATATTATTTTATTTATTATTTTTACAATATATGCGTACATTTAATATTTCCTTAACTGATTTTATTTTTAATTTTACCTGTGTTTTATAAAATCTTGTCAAAGTGATTATCTTGTCAAAGTGATTATCGTGTCAAAGTAAAATCTTTTCTTTATTTTGTTACACAAAAATTATTTTACTATGGCCTAGTTATCGCGATAATCACTTTGATAGATTTTATAAAACCTTCACCTGAAAAGTCTATTATGCCCTTGACATTATAAATCCTCTAATTTATGTAATATATTTTAGATTATTTATTTTATAAGGAATTTTACTTATAATTAAAAAAAATTATATTATTTTATTTATTATTTTTATAATATATTGGTATGTTTAATCTTCCCATGATAACGAATTTGTTTAATCATATTCAAGCATGAACATACTTTCAAATATGAAAACAACAAAAAAAATATTTATTTGAAATAACAAATCAGACTTGTTTAACAAATGATAGTTTTTTATAGTTAGCAAAAGTTTTAATTTTTTAAAAAAAATATTGGAGTTTAATATTAAATTTTAACTTTATCTGTTGATATTATTTATTTAAAACTGTTAATTTGATGTGTGAGTTTACTAAATGTTGGTATTTTATTTAGTGGATTAACAAATATGGCTTGATTAATAAATCTGTGAGCTTTGATTTTATAATTCTTATTAAAAATATTTTATAGGAGTGGTTAAGAATGTTGAAGTAAGATTTATTCATAGTAAAGTTACTGATAAATTTAATAACGTTACTAATATATCTTGAAAATTAACGTTGGAAAAATTAAATATACGAATATATTATAAAAATAATAAATAAAATAATATTAAGTAATTTTTGTTATAAATAAAATACCTAGGTATATATTATATCGTGTATAATATAGAAGGTATTACATATAATATCAAGGGCATAATATACTTTTCAAGTAAAGATATTATAAAATCTGGCAAATGTGACTTTTGTGATAACCAGAGTAAAGTAAAATGATTTTTGTGTAACAAAAGAAAGAAAAGTGACTTTTGAGTAATGAACACAAAATTAAATGATTTTTACGTAACAAAAAAAGTGACTTTTCAGTAACAAACACAAAAATTCGATGACCATCGATAAAATTAACTCGATATAAAAGAATGAGGCTAAGATACGGGGGGGAGTAACAGATTACTACTACTATTTTAGTTATTTATCTATTTCTAGTTTTCCTATTCCGAGTTTTTATACAACAAAAGCCAATGAAGTGCATTATTTTAGTATTAGAGCTTACAGAAGGAGCGCAAGGAAAAAAGAAGAGACAGATTTAGTGAATTTTAGGCCAAAATTTAATGAGTTTAAATTCTATAAATTAACGGTGTAAATATATTCACAATCAAGTTAGTAAAAAAAATAATTACAAGTAACTATATTTAATATTGTTGATGGATAATCTAGAATAAAAGGTAATATGTTATACCTAGTGAATTTATATTGATGGTGTAAATTATTATATTGTACTGCTATGTTAAAGTCAACTTCATGCACTTTACATTATTCAAGGTAAAAAACAAAAGATAATTTGTGTCTTATAAAATTGACATAAGTTGTGTGAGGATTCGTCTATATTTGACAAGTCAAACTTATGAACCAAAATCTTGAATTTTTGTCACAAACTCCATTTGACAAATAAAGACAACCCTCACAAAATTTGTCTTAGTTGCGTAATCGTACAAAGTAAAATTTCTCCCTACCATGAGGTTTCAATAAGAAGAGTGTCATGATCCGAATTTCCCACCTTCGAGATTGTGATGATGCCAAATATTGCACTCGCTAGGCAAGCCAACGTTATAAAATATTTTACCCTTTTCCTTTATCCTTGTATAATTAAAATTCAACAAAACTAATTCAGCAAAAATAAAAGCAGAAGTACATGATTTAAACGATTACCCTTATACTATTAACGAAAGCTGAAATAGATACCACAGAGAAACTGGTGTCACAACTCACGAACGTTCTATAATTAACTACAAACATGGGTTTTAAAGGAAAAATACATTTGTCTCGAAGAAAGTAAAACATAAATGAAGTAAAGATAGGAGGGGACGCCAGGGCCTGCGGACGCCTGCAGGACTACCTTGGGTCTCCTGAATGCAGTAACAACAACCAACCTCTCGATCAGCCACTAGCTCCGAAATCTGCACAGAAAGTGCAGAGTGCAGTATCAGTACAACCGACCCCATGTACTGGTAAGTGCCGAGCCTAACCTCGACGAAGTAGTGACGAGGCTACGGCGAGGCATAACAATATATAACCTGCAACAGTTTATACTAAGACAGAAAGGAAATACGGAATGAAATATAACAGTAACTTGCATTAAATAAATACGGAACCCAGTCGTTCTACCAATACTCAGCTATAACCAATCCTTAAGGGAGTTTCAACACCACAATAATGAAACTCAGCAGAAGAAGAATACATAGACAACAAATGATGCGGCGCGCATCCCGATCCCACCATATAATCAATGACAGTATAAATATTCACCCTTATTACTCCTTGTTTCGGCCTGCAACCCGATCCTACCAGTCCACCCTTATTACTCCTCAATACATCACCCTTGTTCCTCCTATTGCGGCGTGCAACCCGATCCCACCTGTCCACCCTTATTACTCATTGTTGCGACGTGCAACCCGATCCCACCAGACAATCACATTTCACCCTTATTCCTCCTGTTGCGGCGTGCAATCCGATCCCACTATTTCAGTACCAATCATAAATTAAGAACAAGTATTTCACAAATTAATTCAAATCCTCCACAACACTTATACCTCAAACCAACACAACGGAAGATCACTACAATTATTGAACTTCATCAGTCATTACTACACAGCGAGACCAACCAAAGTGTACCACAAATCATCAATAAACCAACGTAAACCAACAGTGTGATATGATGAAACTACGTAACAATTAATAACATCAATAGAGAAACAACATTTAACAAGAAGCAATTAGACATGGAAGCATCAATAAACAAGTAGCAATTAAGACAGGAAAGCAATATATAGGGAAACGGGGAAAGGGAACAGGCTAAATAGGTAATTTGGCGACGCATAGGTGCTCGTCACCACACCTATACGCCACACACATGGTATTTCACATAGCAAGCAAGTTGGGGATCCATAATCCCTCAAGTCAAGGTTAGACCAAACACTTACCTCAAGCCAACGGGTAATTCACAGCTCAAATACCGCTTTACCTCTCGATTCCACCGCCAATCCACTCGTATCTTGCCATAATTAACTTAATAACATCAATAAACGCTAAAGAAACCAATTCCAATGCATAATTATAGATTTTCCAACATTTTCCCAAAAAGTCAAAAATCGACCCCGGGCCCGCTTGGTCAAAACCCGAAATTTGGACCAAAATCCGATTATCCATTCATCCCGGAGTCCGGTTATACAATTGGTTTTGGAATCCGACCTCAATTTGAGGTCTAAATCCCCAAGAAAAGAGGTTTCAAGATACCAGGCGACCAAGTGGGAAAAAAAAGCTCCGAGCAAATCTTCTAGAGAACGTACCCTTAGTTTCGACTCTCTCTATTCAAAAAATAGAAATTTCAAAATTCCTAAGTTCTACCCAAAACACCCAATTCCACCATGAAAAACCCTAGATTCTAGGATGAAATCTTGCAAAAAGTTGAAATAAATTGAAAGAAACAAGTTAAGAAACATTTACCTATGATTTGGGGAAGAACTAGTCTTTTGAAAAACGCCTCTTGAAGTTTAGGTTTTGAAAAATGGGAGAATGAATGAAAAATACCGTCCAAAAATCGTTTTGAACAGTTGCAGGTATCGCATTTGCGATCACAGGTTCGCAAATGCGTACTTTACTTCGCAAATGCGAAGATTGGCCTGGCCTGCTAGCATCGCAAATGCGAACAAGTGTTCGCAAATGCGGCCCCTGTTCTCATCACAAATGCGACGCTGAGCTTCGCAAATGCGAAGGTCCCCTTCCCAGCCTTCTGATCGCAAATGCAAAATATCTTCGCGAATGCGGTGCTCGCATTTGCGAGCCAGATGCGAAGTCTGCAGACCTGAAGCACACCGGCGAAATTCCTTAAGTCCAAATCACTCCGTAGCCTATCCAAAACTCACCCGAGCCCTCGGGGCTCCAAACCAAACATGCACACAAGTCTTAAAACATCATACGAACTTGCTCATGCGATCAAATCACCAAAATAACACCTGGAACTATGAATTCAACACCAAAACACATGAAATTTTCAAGATAGTTTCAAACTTTCTATTTTCTCAACCAAAGGTCCGAAGCACGTCAAATCACTTTCGTTTTTCACCAAATTTCACAGATAAGGTTTAAATTTCATAACGGACCTGTACCGGGCTCCGGAACCAAAATACGGGCCCGATACCAACAAGATCAAATCTTTTAAATTATTACATTTTCAGTCTTATCAATTTTCTTCAAAAATTCATTTCTCGGGCTAGGGACCTCGAAATTCGATTCCAGGCATATGCCCAGGTTCGATATTTTACTACGGACCCTCCGGGACCGTCGGGACACGGGTCCGGGTCCGTTTACCCAAACGTTGACCAAAGTCAATAAAAATCATCTTTTAAGCCAAAACTCATCTTTTCTTAAATTTTTCACATAAGGGCTTCCCGGATGCACGCCCGAACTGCGCACGCGAATCGAGGAGAGATAAAATAAGGTTTTCAAGGCCTCGGAACACGGAATCGGATTCTAAAACAGAAGATGACCCTTTGGGTCATCACATTCTCCACCTCTAAAATAACCGTTCGTCCTCAAACGGACATAGAAAAGTACCTGAGTCGGTGAAAAGATGGGGATATCTGCTCCGCATATTGGACTCGGACTCCCAGGTAGCTGCCTCAACAGGCTGGCCTCTCCACTGCACACGAACCGAAGGGTAACTCTTGTATCTTAACTGTCGAACATGCCGGTCTAGAATAGCTACCAGCTCCTCCTCGTAGGTCAAATCCTTGTCCAACTGGACAGTGCTGAAATCTAACACGTGGGATGGATCGCCGTGATACTTTCGAAGCATGGATGCATGAAACACTGGATGCACAGCTGATAAACCCGGCGGCATTGCAAGTCTGTAAGCTACCTCCCACTCGATCAAGGATCTCAAAAGGCCCGATGAACTTAGGGATTAGCTTGCCCTTCTTTCTAAATCTCATCACGCCCTTAATAGACGACACCCGAAGCAACACTCTCTCTCCGACCATGAATGCCACATCACAAACCTTACGGTCGGCAAAACTCTTTTGCCTGGACTGAGCTGTACAAAGCCTATCCTGAATAATCTTAACCTTATCCAAGGCATCCTGTACTAAATCTGTACCCAATAATCGAGCCTCCCCCAGCTCAAACCACCCAACTGGCGATCGACACCGTCTACCATATAATGCCTTATAGGGAGCCATCTGAATGCTCGACTGATAGCTGTTGTTGTAGGCAAACTCCGCTGACGGCAAAAACTGATCCCAAGAACCTCCAAAGTCAATAACGCAGGCACGGAGTATATCCTCCAAAATCTGAATAGTACGCACGGACTGTCCGTCCTTCTAAAGATGAAATGCTGCGCTCAACTCGACCCATGTACCCAACTCACGCTGCACTGCCCCCCAGAAATGCGAGGTAAACTGCGTACCTCGGTCAGAAATGATAGACACAGGCACACCATGAAGACGAAAGATCTCACGGATATAGATCTCCGCCAACCACTCCGAAGAATAGGAAACCGCCACAGGAATGAAATGCGCTGACTTAGTCAGCCTATCCACAATAACCCATACTGCTTCGAACTCACTCTGAGTCCGTGGGAGTCCAACCACGAAATCCATAGTGATACGCTCCCACTTCCACTTAGGAATCTCAATCTTCTGAAGCAAACCACCAGGTCTCTGATGCTCGTACTTTACCTGCTGACAATTCAAACACCGAGCTATATATGAAACAATATCCTTCTTCATCCTCCTCCACCAGTAATGCTGCCGCAAGTCTTGATACATCTTGGCGGCGCCCGGATAAATAGAATACCGGGAACTATGGGCCTCCTTTAGAATCAACTCACGAAGTCCATCCACATTAGGGCACACAAACTCGACCCTGCATCCTCAAAAATCCATCATCTCCAACTGTAACCTGCTTGGCATCTCCATGCCGCACTGTGTCCCTAAGGACAAGCAAATAAGTATCATCATACTGCCAATCTCTGATACGCTCAAATAATGAAGACCGAGCGACTGTACAAGTTAGAACACGGCTGGGCTCAGAAACATCCAACCTCACGAACTGATTTGCCAAAGCTTGAACATCCAAAGCAAGCGGTCTCTCACCGAATGGAATATACGCAAGGCTACCCATACTAGCCGACTTCCTACTCAAAGCATCGGCCACCATATTGGCCTTCCCGGGATGATACAATATGGTGATATCATAGTCTTTCAATAGCTCCAACCACCTTCTCTGCCTCAAATTGAGCTCCTTCTGCTTGAACAAATATTGCAAACTCTTATGATCCGTGAACACCTCACACGACACGCCATATAAATAATGCCTCTAAATCTTCAGCGCGTGAACAATGGCTGCTAGCTCCAAGTCATGAACTGGATAATTCTTCTCGTGAATCTTCAACTGCCGCGAAGTATATGCAACAACCTTGCCATTCTGCACCAACACCGCACCAAGTCCAATAGGAGATGCATCACAATACACTGTATATGGCCCTGAACCTGTGGGCAACACCAACACCGGCACTGAAGTCAAAGCTGTCTTGAGCTTCTGAAAGCTCGCCTCACACTCGTCGGACCACCTGAACGGGGCACCCTTCTGGGTCAACCTGGTCATCGAGGCTGCTATGGATGAAAACCCCTCCACAAACCGACGGTAATAACCCGCCAAACCCAAGAAACTCTCGGATCTCTGTAGCTGATGTGGGTCTTGGCCAGTACTTGACTGCCTCAATCTTCTTAGGATCCACCTGAATACCCTCTGCTGATACAACATGACCCAAGAAAGCAACTGAACTCAACCAAAACTCACATTTCGAAAACTTAACATATAACTGGCTGTCTCTCAGAGTCTGAAGAACGACTCGAAGATGCTGCTCATGCTCCTCTCGACTGCGAGAGTAGATCAAGATATCATCAATGAAAACAATCACAATGGAATCCAGATAGGGCTTGAACACCCGGTTCATCAAATCCATAAATGTTGCTGGGGCATTTGTCACCCAAATGACATCACTAGAAACTTATAGTGCCCGTACCGAGTGCGAAAAGCTGTTTAGGGACATCGGATGCCCTAATCCTCAACTGATGGTAGCCATATCTCAAATCATTTGGCACCCTGAAGCTGATCAAATAAGTCATCAATTCTTGGCAATGGATACTTGTTCTTGATGGTGACTTTGTTCAACTGCCGATAATCTATGCACATCCTCATCGATCCATCCTTCTTCTTAACAAACAACACCGGCGCACCCCAAGGCGAGACACTAGGTCTAGTAAAGCCCTTATCAAGCAAATCTTGCAACTGTTCCTTCAATTCTTTCAACTCTGGCGGGGCCATGGGGTATGGCGGAATAGAAATGGGCTGAGTGCCCGGAGCCAGATCAATGCAAAAGTCAATATCCCTGTCGGGTGGCATCCCCGGCAGGTCTGCAGGAAATACCTCTGGAAACTCCCGAACAATTGGCACGAATTCCATAGAAGGAACCTTAGCACTAGAATCACGAACATAAGCCAAATAAGCCAAACACCCCTTCTCCACCATACGCCGAGCCTTCATATAAGAAATAACCCAGCTGATAGAATGACCAGGAGTCCCTCTCCACTCCAATCGAGGCAACCCCGGCAAGGCCAAGGTCACGGTCTTGGCGTGACAGTCCAATATAGCATGATAAGGTGCCAACCAATTCACCCCAAATTAACATCGAAGTCAACCATATCAAGAAGTAGGAGATCTACACTAATCTCAAGACCCCCAATAACAACCACACATGAACGATAGACACGGTCTACAACAATAGAATCCCCTACTGGCGTGGACACATACACGGGAGCACTCAAAGGATCACGAGGCACAACCAAATATGAAGCAAAATAAGATGACACATAGGAGTATGTAGACCCTGGATCAAATAGAACTGAAGCATCTCTACTGCAAACTGAAACCGTACCTGTGATAACTGCATCGGAGGACTCAGCCTTAGGCCTGGCTGGAATAGCATAACATCGGGGCTGGGCCCCACCACCCTGAACCATATCCCTGGGACAACCTCCTGCTGGCTGGCCTCCACCTCTAGCGGCCTGGCCTCCACCTCTAACGGCCTGACCTCTACCTCTAGCGGGCCGACCCCTACCTCTAGCTCCCTGGCCCCTACCTCTAGCTGGCTGGGCAGGCGGTGCCGGAACCATAGCACGAGAACTCTGCTGCTGCGACTGAACACCCACTAATCTCGGACAGGTCCTCCGGACATGCCCATACTCACCACACTCAAAACATCCATTTGAATACTGCGGCTGAGGAAACTAAGACTGACCCTGACAGGACGGCTGACCGCGATAATAACTCTGAAGAGGAGGTGCTCTGATGGGAGCTCGCGGTGCACTATAAGCTGGCTGCCCTGAAGGAGGTACATAAGGACCACGACTCCCTGAAACTCCATGGGATGTCTGAAGTGCTGAATGAAACGGCCTGGGATTATGGCCTCTACCCAAAGTACCCCGACCTCCAGATGAGGTCCCACTGAATCCACCGAAGTGACGAGGCCTCTTCTCAGACCCCTGACTATTCCCTTGAGCTAAAACCATCTCAACTCTCCAGGCCACATTGGCTGCATCCTGGAAAGAAATCTCACTCCCCGTCTCCTTAGCCATCTGCAATCTGATAGGCTGAGCAAGTCCCTCAATAAACCTCCTCACTCTCTCTCTCTCGGTGGGAAGTATAAGAAGAGCATGACGGGCTAAATCAACAAATCTGCTCTCGTACTGAGTGACGGTCATAGAGCCTTACTGAAGGCGCTCAAACTGCCTCCGATAGTCCTCTCTCTGAGTAATAGGAAGATACTTCTCCAAGAATAGCTGAGAACTGGTCCCAAGTGAGAGGTGGTGACCCAGCTAGTCCGGCCAAACAATAATCCCTCCACCATTTCTTGGCGGAACTTGACAGACGGAAAGCAGCAAAGTCGACCACAATGGTCTCCATTATTCCCATGTTCTGTAGAACCTCATGACAACTATCTAAATAGTCCTGGGGATCCTCTGAAGATGTACCACCATAAGTAGTAGTGAAAAGCTTGGTAAACCTATCCAACCTCTACAAAGCATCAGAAGACATAGCTGATCCATCACCGGTCTGTGCTACAACACCCGGCAGAACTACCCCAACTGGATGAGCTGCTAGGGTCTGGAACTGGGGAGCCATCTGCTCCGGAGTGTGAGTAGCGGGAGTCTGTGCTCCTCCCCAGCCCGAGAGATGGCTGGTGCTACAGGAAGTATGCCGGCCTGAGTAACACTCTCCATAAGGCCCACTAGACGGACCAAAGCATCTGAAGTACTGGGGTAGCAATGAACCCCTCTGGAACCTGAGTTGGCCCTGTTGGAACGATTTGGGCCGGAGTCTCCTCATCGAACTCTACCTGAGGCTCCGCCGCTGGTGCTGCTGCTCGAGATCTGGGCTGAGCCCTGCCCCTGCCTCGGCCTTTAGCACGACCTCGGCCTCATTCTCTACCCCTCGTAGGAGCTGTCACTGGGGGCTCGGGCTGCTGATCAGCTGATGAAGCGGTACGTCTTCTCGCCATCTACGAAAGAACAGAGTAAAGAGTTCAATTAGAATTGAGAGATCAAACCGCACGACAGAGATGAATAGAAGTGAAATTGTTCCTAACTCTATAGCCTCTAGGGGAAAAGCACAGACGTCTCCGTACCGATCCCTCAGACTTTACCAAGCTTGTTCGTGAATTGTGAGACCTAGGCAACCTAGTGCTCTGATACCAACTTTTCACGACCCGAATTTCCCACCTTCGGCACCGTGATGGCGCCTAACATTGCACTCGCTAGGCAAGCCAACGTTACAAAATATTTCACCTTTTTCCTTTATCCTTGTATAATTAAAATTTAACAAAACTAATTCAGCGGAAATAAAGGCAGAAGTACATGATTTAACCGATTACCCTTATACTATTAACGAAAGCCGAAATAGATACCACCCAAAAACTGGTATCACAACTCACGAATGTTCTACGATTAACTACAAACATGGGTTTGGAAGGAAAAATACATCTGTCTCGAAGAAAGTAAAATAGAAATGAAGTAAAGATAGGAGGGAACGCCAGGGCCGGCGGACGCCTGCAGGACTACCTTGGGTCTCCTGAGTGCAGTAACAGCAACCAACCTCTCGATCAGCCACTAGCTCCGAAATCTGCACAGAAAGTGCAGAGTGCAGTATCAGTACAACCGACCCCATGTACTGGTAAGTACCGAGCCTAACCTCGACGAAGTAGTGACGAGGCTACGGCGGGGCATAACAATATATAACATGCAACAGTTTATGCTAAGACAGAAAGGAAATATAGAATGAAATATAATAGTAACTTGCATTAAATAAATACGGAACCCAGTCGTTCAACCAATCTCAGCTATAACCAATCCTTAAGAGAGTTTCAACACCACAATAATGAACCTCAGCAGAAGAAGAATACATAGACAACAAATAATGCGGCGCGCATCCCGATCCCACCATATAATCAATAACAGTATAAATATTCACCCTTATTACTCCTTGTTGCGGCGTGCAACCCGATCCCACCTGTCCACCCTTATTACTCCTTGTTGCGGCGTGCAACCCGATCCCACCAGACAATCACATTTCACCCTTATTCCTCCTGTTGCGGCGTGCAACTCGATCCCATTATTTCAGTGCTAATCATAAATTAAGAACAAGTATTTCATAAATTAATTCAAATCCTCCACAATACTTATACCTCAAACCAACACAACGGAAGATCACTATAATTGTGAAACTTCATCAGTCATTACTTCACAGCGAGACCAACCAAAGTATACCACAAATCACCAATAAATCAACGTAAACCAACGGTGTGATATGATGAAACTATGGAACAATTAATAACATCAATAGAGAAACAACATTTAACAAGAAGCAATTAGGCATGAAAGCATCAATAAGCAAGTAGCAATTAAGACATGAAAGCAATATATAGGGAAATGGGGAAAGGGAACAGGCTAAATAGGTAATTTGGCGACGCATAGGTGCTCGTCACCACACCTATACGCCACACACATGGTATTTCACATAGCAAGCAAGTCGGGGATCCCTAATCCCTCAAGTCAAGGTTAGACCAAACACTTACCTCAAGCCAACGGGTAATTCACAGCTCAAAACCGCTTTACCTCTCGATTCCACCGCCAATCCACTGTATCTAGCCATAATTAACTTAATAACATCAATAAACGCTAAAGAAACCAATTCCAATGCATAATTATAGATTTCCCAACATTTTCCCCAAAAAGTTAAAAATCGACCCCGGGCCTGCTTGGTCAAAACCCGAAATTCGGACCAAAACCCGATTATCCATTCACCCCGGAGCCCGGTTATACAATTGATTTTGGAATCCGACCTCAATTTGAGGTCTAAATCCCCAAATTTCAAAATTTTTAAGTTCTACCCAAAAATACCCAATTCTACCATGAAAAACCCTAGATTCTAGGATGAAATCTTGTAAATAGATGAAATAAATTGAAAGAAACAAGGTAAGAAACATTTACCTATGGTTTGGGGAAGAACTAGTCTTTGGAAAATTGCCTCTTGAAGTTTAGGTTTTGAAAAATGGGAGAATGAATGAAAAATCCCATCCAAAAATCGTTTTGAACAGTTGCAGGTATCGCATTTGCGATCACAGGTTCGCAAATGCGAACTCGCAAATGCAGACTTTACTTCGCAAATGCAAAGATTGGCCTGGCCTGCTAGCATCGCAAATGCGAACAAGTGGTCACAAATGCGACCCCTGTTCTCATCGCAAATGCAACGCTGAGCTTCGCAAATGCGAACAAGTGGCCTTCCCAGCCTTCTGATCGCAAATGCGAAATATCTTCGCAAATGCGGTGCTCGCATTTGCGAGCCAGACTTCGCAAATACGAAGTCTGCAGACCTGAAGCACGCCAGCAAAATTCCTTATGTCCAAATTACTCCGTAGCCTATCCAAAACTCATCCGAGCCCTCGGTGCTCCAAACCAAACATGCACACAAGTCTTAAAACATCATACGAACTTGCTCATGCAATCAAATCCCCAAAATAACACCTGGAACTATGAATTCAACACCAAAACACATGAAATTTTCAAGATAGTTTCAAACTTTCTATTTTCTCAACCAAAGGTCCAAATCACGCCAAATCACTTCCGTTTGTCACCAAATTTCACAGATAAGGTCTAAATATCATAACGGACCTGTACTGGGCTCCGGAACTAAAATACGGGCCCGATACCAACAAGATCAAATCTTTTAAATTATTACATTTTTAGTCTTTATCAATTTTCTTCAAAAATTCATTTCTCGGGCTAGGGACCTCGGAATTCGACGAGCATACGCCCAGGTCCCATATTTTATACGGACCCTCCGGGACCATCGGGACACGGGTCCGGGTCTGTTTACCCAAAACGTTGACCAAAGTCAACAAAAATTATCTTTTTAAGCCAAAAATCATCTTTTCTTAAATTTTTCACATAAGGGCTTTCCGGATACACGCCCGGACTGTGCACACGAATCGAGAAAAAATAAAATGAGATCTTTAAGGCCTCGGAACACGGAATCGAATTCTAAAACAGAAGATAACCCTTTGGGTCATCACAAAGAGCCTCCCCTTTTTGATTAAGAGCGAGCTTATTTCTTTCCTCAATTTTTACAGCCTCGATGTTACCAAAATTTTTTTAAAGAAAAATAAAGAAGAAGAAAATTACAGGGAAATGAGACAAGCTCTCCAAAATGTGTCCCAAATCCAATTTTAAAAAGAGAAACAGAACAAAAATGAATAGTGAAATCAAATTCAGTGTCGAGTAGTCGCACTAGTCCTACTTTTAGGAGTGAAACAGTATTGTATAGGCCAATGATAATGCAAACCATTTATAGCTGTTCCAACTTGACCACTATAGTAACACCAAAATATTTTCTGTCTGTTCAAATTTATATAGTTGAAGAATATACTCATTAATGCCTTTCATGACATTTCCCGTAGCTAATTAAACCACTAAATATCCCAACTTGTATTTATAAATACGTTCTTTCTGATTTTTTTTTTTATAAATATTTTTCATCAACATGATTGCATTCAATGCTTTTTTTAAAAGAGAGTTACTCGTATGAGCATTACCCTTACTTTCCTTTTCTTTTGCAATATTAACATATATAGAGTTAAAAGACAGTGAAATCAACTTGTTTTTTTTTTTTTTTTTGGATTGAGAGAACGTATTTAATTTAGGGATTGTTACACACAGGGGAGGAGGGAGAGCATTAGTTGCAGGTTCGGACGAATGCAGTAACTTTTGCTTAAATCTTGTATTTGTATTAGGAAATCCATAAAATATGTATAAATATTTAATTGTTAACCCAGTAACTAAGAAAAACTATGGGTTTGTCATGAATTCAGAACCCATAAAACTTCAAAATCTACTTCCGCCTCTGGTTACACAACTAGCCGGCAGATTAACTATTTACTTTTTCTAGCCGGTATACATAGATTATACATTAATTCGACACACTTATACATATATTATACATAAATTTATATATGTGATACATACACCGACTATTTTTAATTTAACAATTTAGGTAGGTGGCTATTTGGGTTAAGAATTAACCCAAATACCCGCGCTCATCTAACTACTTAAATTAAAAATAGCTGATGAAGATACAATATATGTATTATATATGTATAATTATGCATAATCAATGTATAATTTATGTGTACGACCAGAAAAAGTTAACAATCCCTTTAACTTTGTATCATAAATAAATGAAAAGAGAAGTCCAATGATTCAGAAGCAGCCAATTAAGGTGAGCACTAGCAGAAAGGCTAAAAGTAAATGGCTATGTCTATTTTAGACCATTGAAGTTGAGGGGGAAAAAGGCAAAGGAATAGTAAAGATAGAGACATCACATCACATCGTAAGTAAGTTGAATTAATTAATAAGTAATATAATTCTCATGTCAACATTATAGTTTAATTTTGTAGTAGCCTGTCGGGGTACTTCTCCAAGGGGTGACCATTCACATTGCATAAAGGGCACTTCTGTTTTCCTCGTAGCATTAGCTTAATAAACCATACTTAGTACTATAATTATATTATTCTCTCTGTCCCATTTATGTAAGGGTGTTTGATTATGTACGGAATTTAAGAAAAAAATCTAAAATATATAATCTAAAACAAGTCATAGACACGACTGTAGTTATCTCACTAGAAACAATCTCTCTTTTTATTTTAATTTAGTTACTTCGGTATTTGTCGTAATCTTACAATTTCTTCTGTATATGAAATGGCTCGAAACAAACAAGGATAAGATAAGATGCATTAGTCTTTGATGGAAGAGTTAAGCTCATAGTAATTCAGAAGATAGTTATATCTATTGCTGCTTCTTAATTCCTTACGGTATTCTTATTCCATTTTCTTCTGTTTGTCGAACTTTCTACAAGTAATTTATTATTCTTACATAACTTAGTTGTCAACTTACAATATTCGACCACTGGGTTGCGGAAAATTATACGTAACTGTAATTACCAAATTCTCACCTTCTACCCTCCTCTCTCCCCCCTCATTTTAAACTACTCCTTTTATCCTTTATTAATATTAAATTCATAACTAGAGCAATATCTATGACATGTTTCAGACTACACGATTTAAAAAAAAATACTTTTATTCACAAGTTATTGCCAACAAAAAAAAATCTTTTTAAAACTACATAATCAATCAAACACCATTGGACAGAAAGTACATTTTAAGTGAATTGATAGTGTTGAAAATTTGGACTTTCATCCTATTTTCCAAAAAGTTAAAACCATCTACAATTTGGACGCAAGCATTGGAGCATAAAAAGTGCAAAATAATGTTGGAAAACTAATTCAAAGTTGTAGTAGAAAATCTTAGTTATTTAAGATTTAGTTTATTTAATTCATATCTAAATAGGATTTGCAGTTAGAATAAATATAGGAATAGACTTTCCCGTTTCTAATTGAAATATGTTTCATACTATTATGAATAGGATTTATAAATAAAACATTTTCTTATCAAGACAATCCCAATTGTTAACATATAGTAGTTGTTGAAGGAAAAGCATTTTACTATAAATCTTTGAAGGATTTTTACAATTCTGCTTAGATCTTTACACATAAAATAAGTTACTAATACCATTATTTATAATAGTACCAAATTTATTTCAACTAGAAACATGAAAACTTATTCCTGTATAATTCTGACCACAAATCCTAGTTAGACGAGAATTAAATAAACTTGCAAATATCAAATTCTAAAGAATATTGGTTTCTTACTACAACTTTGAATTAGTTTTCCAACATTCTCCCATAACTCAAAGTTGTCTATGTCTGACTTGTTCATTATGTTGGATCGGAGCACTTCTCTCCAATATAATTTTCATTTTTGTTGAAGCACGTATCCGACCCTCGTTGATGCACTTTTTACCTATGCCCAATTTTGTTGAAGAACTTGTCTCCAACTCCCATTGATGCACTTTGTCACCAACACCCAAATTTTTTAAAGCACATGTCTCTAATTCCCGTTGATTCACTTTGTTACCAACATACAATTTTGTTGAAGCACATGTCTTCAACTCCTATTGATGCACTTTGTCACCAGCACCATATTTTGTTGAAGCACCTGTCTTCAACTACCGTTGATGCACTCTATCACCAACATTCAGTTGCTGATGCACCTGACCGCTTCTCTACTTTTTTAGAGAAGAGCCTCCTCCTCTTGCATCATATTTGTTTGCACCTCTTTAAGCTTACATTATCTTTTTGCTCAATCCTTCTCAATGTGATTGTTTTTCACGCACATATCGTTAGCCGGACATTTGCCAACATACTCAATGGCCTGACGGGGGACACACATTGGCTAGCGCCGTTCCCGGGCAGCGAAAGCTACTTGATTCTCTCCCGAGATTGTAAATACTTTGATACCAATATGAAGAAAAAAATATCTTATTATTATAAATCTCTGAAGTTCTCTACAATTCGGCCCAAATCTTCACACATAAAATAAGCTACTAATACCCCTATGTATAATAGTGTATTGGTCAGAATCTGACCACACGACCACAACGGCAATGATCTCGTCCCAACCACCCTGCAGTAGTAATCAACGAACTTGACTTCATCTAATCACTGCTATTTACGACATAAACGTCGAGGTCGAGGCCTCCCCGTGAGGGGAGGTCACCTCCCCGACCCGGCCCAAATAAAGTATGATGAGCACGAGAAGTTCTGGACTATAAATAGAGGGCAGAAGAATCCCTTAGGGGGGACTGGGCTCTCCATGATCCAAAAACAGTGGAAACAATGGGAGAATTCCATGAAAGAGAGACTGGGCTTATACAAAGAGAGAGAGATTCCACCTCCAACCGGGGAGGAAGAAATAAGTCGATTGTAATATCCTGAATCTCTTCAAGGGGAGGCAGGCCGAATTTCTATAATCAATAAAACCTCCCGAGTGTCATTTCAATTGACTCTTCTATCTTTATGATTCTGTTCTTTGATCCAGTATTAATTATGGTTGACTATGATTTACCCCTTCACTATATTGATTGATTTGCTTAAAAAGTGTTAAACATAAATCATATTTAGACAAGAATTAAATAAATGTACAAATATATATCAAATTCTAAAGAATTTTGGTTTCCTACTACAACTTTGAATTAGTTTTCCAACCATCGCATAAATAAGAGGATAAGGAAAGCTTTATATATATATATATATATATATATATATATATATATATATATATATATGTGTGTGTGTGTGTGTGTGTGTGTGTGTGTGTGTGTGTGTGTGTGGAGGTCTTTCAACAACTCTAGAGAAGAAGAGAGAAAAAAACAATAAGAATTTCATTTGTTTCTCAACCTATACATTTTCATTTGTTCATGATTTTCCTTCCTTTTATTGCATAGGCTTCTATCGAAAACAACATCTCTACCTGCACACGATATGGGTAAGGTATGCATACACATTATGAAATTAAACTAGATTTTTTGTTGTGATGTTATAGTTGTTGTTGTTTCTTGTAGAGGCTCTATTCCTCAAGAAGTGTGCGCTATCCTAGAAGCAGGGGTGGAGCTAATATTATTTATGTATTCGGACGAATCCAATAAGTTTTACTTAAATTTTATATTTAGCTGGATGATAAGTTTAGAACCCCTAAATTTTAAAATTAGCTCGCTACAAGCCAGCAACACAGCCATGCAGTCTTTTGCTCAATACATGTGGGAGGTGTTGTCACAATGACTATAGAAATGCCATACTGCTTCTAATTTCATATGCACTATCAAGGGCTAATGCTGTTCGTTGTTGCTGCAGCACATGTAGATACATTTATTTAAAAATAAAATGAACAACTGTCACTTAAGTATCAATGTTGGAGCTACACTCTTTCCAACTACTTTTCTTTCTTTAAATCTTTCTTTCTCTCTTTTTTTCCAACTATAATTTGGTGCTTCCAAGTAGAAAACTCTCTCTTTATTGGTCTCTTTTCAACATTATTCCATTTAATGAAGAGGATCGAACTATAAGTGGGTCATAAAACTTAACTTTTGGTGTCAATTCACCTTTGCGATTTTATAATTTCTTTGAAATAAAATTTATATATTTAAAATTTAATTTCACATTAGCTTCCGCTATATCAAGAATTTACTCAACTTCTTGTGATCAATGTCATTACTATCTAAAAAGGACTATAAGTTAACATAATTAGTAATTTAAAATATTTTAAAAAAATTTAAAAAGTCGTAGTATTTAACAGTGTCAACTTCCCCATAAAGTAATAACATCGCATAAAGTGGAGCAGAATAAAGTAGTAAAAAAACCACTACTATAAGAAGTATAAAAAGAAAAAGAATGAAACTTTTTTATTTTCCTGACAAGACAAATAATGAAAATAGAAAACAAATCTTCCTTAAAATGCCACCTTGGTATTAGTTGATTTGGCATGCATATCTCACTTGCCTGCTAGGTTTATTGGGGTTCCTCACTAGATTTATTTTCTGGGTAACCAATTATAAATTCAGTAATTTTCAAGTGACAAAAATTAATTTAGTGATAATTTTATAGAAAAATCATAACTTGGATGATCTTAAAATCATATAAAATCAGTTTAATGACTTTTGCCAAAAAGAAGTTGATTTATAATTGTAATCAAATACTATCATGTTACAAACTCATAACACTCTAGTATAATTTCAAAAAAAGGAAAAATAAAGAAATAAATATCACTTCTAAGAATAATGCTAATTATCATTATCTTTTCATGAGACCCGTTGTATCCCCCTCCCTCCCCCCCCCCCACCCCCCCCCACCCCCAAAAATAAAAGCGATGGAAAGTTTGAAGATTGAAAAGAAGATGAAAGTGACTTATTAATGAATACTTAAAGAAAAATTCGAAAAAAGAAAAAAAGATTGTGTTGCTAAAAACTTTCGAACGTAAAATCTTGTCGATTATATGTGGAAAATCGCTGAGATAGGCATGGACCCAAATGCTTGCACGCAAGGTTACATGAAAATTGACAGTTTCTCTCTATGTCCGTACATTATTTTCTTATTTAATTGCCAGACTTAGTGTGAAACCAAAATATGCTACCTTTCCTTACTTGACCCCAAAATGATAGAGGCAGTCCATTCAATATAATATTCGAGAATAAGAAATACTGCCTCCTTCAAAAATGATTTGAAATGCAATTTGTTCAATTTTAAGTTAGATTATACACAGGTTACTTTGTTTTAAAAGTATAAAAATTCATTTTCCCGGTTGTCCCAAATATTAATTAGTAGTAGTTTTCCTAAATTATTTATTTAATTTAAAATATTTGGCTTTAAAAAAAAATCATTTGTTATTTTTTTCTAATATATTCTTAGTTTTACTTTTTAAATGGGAGGGGTAATAATCAATTAAAATGCTTAAGAAGAAATAAAGAATAGTTAAAATACTCTTACGATTAAGATAAATCGTTTCGGAATTACTATAACTTGCAAATTTTTCTTATTTGGAAACAACAGAAGAATATGTTAGTTAAGAATTTTGGTCAAAGTTCGTCTGTTTGATTTTCGACAACGTAATAGAAAAACCATATCGAGATCAAAAGAAAAAATAGCTTAGAATTAAAGCACTTAATGTGGTCATGCAGTGGGATCGTGGTATGGACAATCTAAGTGGGAAAGCATAAGAAGTTTGAGAATCTGATGTTATATATAATCAAAGTTGCCATATATATTCGACGATTTTGACTAGGCAGATGTTGTATTACAAGATTCTTATGCATTATCCATGCCATTTTCCCAATATTCCTAGTTCTTTTAATTTCCTTCTTCTGAATTCATTGTTAGCCTTGTCATTCATTCATGACGTTATGATTTGAGTAACAAAAAGAAAAAAACAAGAGAAAGTGATGTCTTAAAGATTAGTATTATAGAAAAGAAATGTGATCTTTTAAAAATTAATTGTTTGTGTACAATAATAATAGCGAAGCCTCAAACAAAATTCCTCCGCTCTTCACATCGTAACTGGTGTGCAAATGGCTTTTGCATAGAATGCGTTTTTCTATATGTTATCGAAGAAACGTGTTCATGTGAAGCTTTAAGGGGTAGTTTGGTACGAGGATTAGATTATCTCGGAATTATAGTCCTAGAATTGTAATTTCTGGATTAATTTATCTCCCCTTGAACTAAGTTCCACATGATCCATCATTGTTTATAGACTAATTTGGAGATTAACTGTGTGCCACCCACATCATGATTCGAGTATTTACGGTCACCGAAGCCCAATGAGAGGTTGTGTATGCCTCCATGCTCGTCTCGCCAAACCATTGGCTTTGATACCAGTTGTTGGGCTAAAAACAACCCAAAGATACTCTTAACATGGTGTGATATTATAATTCGCTTTGAGCGAAGCCCGTATAATTTTTCGCAAAAGGCCTCACATCACTAATAGTATCCAACTCCTTATAAGTAGAATTTTTTCCTTTCTACTTTCTATGTGGGACTTTGTTCACACACACCCAACAGTTTGAGATTAAATTTATACTATGCTTGATTGAAGATATACCGTCAATCAAACACAGTATATTTTTAATCTCACACTTTATGATCTCACCTTATATCCCGCGTACCAAACAAGCCTAAGGGGTGTAAATGACTATTTTTACCATAACCTAAATGACTATATATATATATATATATATATATATATATATATATATATATATATATATATTATATATATATATATATATATATATTATATATATATATATGTAGGAGAGAGAGAACGCAGAACTCTATATTTGAAGGGTTGATTTTCCTGAACTTATTTCCATTATAGAGTAGGGTGGGCATCGATCGGTTCGGTTATGAATATTATCGTGTTTAGTTATCGGTTTACAAATTTGATAAAACCGATAACCAAACCGATAAGATATCGGTTATCAATCGGTTATCGATCATTATCGGTTCGGTTATCGGTTTACCCGATAAAGATAACTCATCTAGAGTTAAGCAAAAAGAAGAAGATAATTCATTGGAGTTAAGCAAAAAAGAGAAGAATTCACATATAGTATATAACCCACTTTTTGCGTTCTGTCCAGTGGCCACAACTGGAATCGTACTAATTATTCAACAATAGTTGTCCTAATACATTAATTATAATACAAAGTAGTAGCAATTTCACCTAAAATTAACAAGTCCAAATATATAGTACCCAAAAATGAAATATAAGAATCAACGGTAAAAGAATACATGTCCTAATTCTAAAAGATGTCAATAAACACCCAAATGCTCGTATATAAAAAGAATTAAACCCAAAAACAGTGACCCAGAAAATCAGTAGATAAATACTTATCAAAACTGCAGCAATTCCCCACAAAATGTTCCGAGGCATTAGCTGCCTCTCTGATGTGATACAATAAGAGTTGATTTAGAATTTTTATTTCACACAATACCTGCACTTCCATAAGCGTTGAAGCCCTCAAACAGTCCAAGATAAGCTAGATGTTGTTTGTCAAATGCCTAACCTGAAAAAATAAACCATAGAGCAAAACTTTGATCTGTGCATGAGCAATACTAACACAGAAATGAAAAACTCCTAGAAGGCAAGAAAATATTGTCCAGTTGTCAAAGCTCAGCGTACTGTACAAAAGAATAATGTTCAAAAATATATCCGAAACTAACAAAGATTGTCGATTGAAAATTGATAAGTGCGAAGAAAAACTGGTAGTAGGTATAAGCTGCACAACGTGAGCTCACAAAATTAAGAAACGAAAATAAAAAAAATAAAGAATCATTAACAGTCAAAAATACCAATATGAAGATGAATTTTGTTATAGAAATTAAAAGCCTAATGTATAAGACTAAAGACTTACGCTAGGAGTAACTAGTAAGGTCTATGAAGAACGAACATGAAGCAAGTGAAGAATGCGAGAAAGAATAGGAGAGAATAAACTGAAGCCCTAGCATATGTATATACTTGATCTATTGTAGAAGAGGCTACATAATAGATCAAAATTGGCAAACCGAGGCCCGAACTGATAACCCAATAGTAAAAAAATTCTAAACTATTACCGAATCGTTAATTAACCCAATAATTAATTCGATACCGATAACCCAATAAACAATTAACGGTCGGGGTTATTGGTTTTACCAATATATGCCCAGCCCTATTATAGAGTACTACAACACGATTTTGTAAAATACTACAAAAAAGAAGTTATTAGCCGTCATTTTCATTGAACTTAAGAATAACTAGGAGCAATAAATATATACATGCCTAGGCATTGGGATTGTAAGTTTGAGCTTTGGTCCCAAGTCGCAAGAAAACTACTAAGTTTGTGGTCCAACAAAAAATCCTAACTTACCGTAAACATTAGGGTTTCGTACAAATGCAAAACTGAAAAAACAATAAAGGTCCAAAGAAATTATGAAACATGCCGTACTTAAATGTTTGACATGCCTAAATTATGCCTCTAATTGTTGTTAATCTTACTTATTGGTGGAAAAAAACCATACCGTTGATTATATATTTTTTTCTAAAGGAAAAATTCTTTACATTATCATGGTATACTAATAATGACGGACGTAACTTTGCTGATCAAGGTGAAATGTGTAACTGATTAACCTGTAAAAGAAGGAAACGAAGCACAACTACTCATCATTCAAATCAATAAATATATAAGTAATAAAAAAATCTCAACTTAAGAATGAACAATAAATGATGCAACAAAATAATAATAAATGACCCCACCCCCCCATCCCTCGTGTATCTCTGGGTCCCTCAGAAAAAACCCTCAATAAATAGCGACTTGTGGAAACCTCATGAGCACCAGATCATTGAGTGTGTCCTTCGAACTTCAAGAAAAGAAAATTTATAGCAATTCCTTTTTGATAATTCCAAGAGGAATTTCCAGCTATATTTAGCTTTGTTCTCTTTCCCAATTTCTTCATTTCTTCATAGTGTCGACATGGTGTGCCCAAACAGCAATCCAGTAGTACAACAAGTGTGTGAATTATATGAACAGATCTCGAGATTGGAGAACCTTAGCCCATCCAAAGATGTCAACATACTGTTTACAAAGCTTGTCCACACGTGCATGCCTCCAAATCCTATTGATGTCTCAAAACTCTGTCAAAAAATTCAAGAAATTAGGTCTCATCTCATCAAACTATGTGGTGAAGCTGAAGGTCTTTTAGAGAGTCACTATTCCAAGATTCTTGGCTCTTTTGAAAACCCTCTTCACCATCTTGACATTTTTCCATATTTTGACAATTACATCAAACTTAGTTTGCTTGAGTTCAATATCTTGACCAAGAATACTACAAAAAACCCAAACAAAATAGCATTTATTGGATCAGGCCCTCTCCCTCTCACTTCTCTTGTTTTGGCTACTAAACATCTTACATCAACATACTTTCACAACTATGATATTAGTTCTGAGGCTAATTCCTTGGCATCTCGTCTCGTGGCATCCGATCCTGACTTGTCTGATCGGATGACTTTTCACACGACGGATGTCATGGATGTAACGTGTGCCCTCAAGGACTACGATGTAGTCTTCTTGGCCGCGTTGGTTGGTATGGATAAGGAAGAGAAAGTTAAGTTTGTCGATCATCTGGCTAAGTATATGGCTCCAGGGGCAACCCTGATGCTCAGGAGTGCACATGGTGCGCGCGCTTTTCTGTATCCTGTTCTTGATCCTCGTAATCTACGAGGATTCGAGGTGCTTTCGGTGTACCATCCAACGGATGAGGTGATTAATTCTGTGGTCATAGCTCGTAAGTTGCCATTGCCTTGTGTTCAACCACTTGATGGACTTGGATCCTATGTGTTACCTAGCAAATGTGCTTGTGCTGAAATTCATGCCTTCAATCCACTCAACAAGATGAACTTGATCGAGGAATTTGCATTGGAGGAGTAAAATTTATCTATTGGAAGAATTGTTTCTGCAGCTAGCATATGTTTTTAATTAATGGTTTGATGATTTATGAGTTGATTATATTATGTCCTCAGCTCATAGAGTTTAATTATTAAACCCTATATTTCTATTTTTAGTTATGAGTACTTAATTTCTTGCATCCCTAACTGTTTGATCCTCTAAGAGATCATTGTGTCCCTTTGTGTCAGCTTCAAGAAGAATAAGGCATGACCCTTTTGAGGCCTTTGTTTCACTTAGTAAAGGAAATATATTGTATCATCTTATATACATTTATCTATATGAATGCAACCATAATTTGTTTTGTGCAAAAGCCCTTTGCAAATCTTATTGACTCCCTTCCCAATCTTTTTCTGCTCAATATAATTTTCATGTTTTTCATTTTTTTTTTCCTAATACATTTGAGGATTGGAAAGGGAAGGGAGGAGGAAAATAAAGAATTGATCCCACACCTATTTTGTGGGAGACTCATATCAATATTGTAAGTCTGTGTGGAATTATTATTTCCTTTAGATATTTGCTTCAAGCAATTCATGTTTTTTCACCCTGTAAGAAAGAAAAACAAAAGGTAAACATAAAAAAGCCAAGCGATATTCCCAATAATCACTTTTAAATTAAAACTATAAATTTCGAGCAAACATCTTATTCATTCACTTCCTTTACTTAAATTTGGAGCAATGTGCATTCTCTTTTTATAACGATGGTTTTCATGTCAGTTTGCGAGTACTTACAATCTACCTGATCATGTCAGTTTGTTCTAACAATTGCGTGCACCTCGATCAATTTTACTGGCTATAAAATATCTTCCACAAACACAAATATTGATCAGTTTGCTAACCAAGATTTCGGCAAATGAGATTGTGAACCTCAACTGCCTTACTAATCTACTTGATATTCGATATCTTGGACTCAGTGGCGAAGCCAGGAATTTACTCAAGTGCGTTCAAACTTGAAAGAAGTGAAAAAAATCTTCGAGAAAGAGTATTCAATATATGTTATATACTTCTAAAATCTACTCCTTCTGGTCCAAAATAAGTGATTTTTTGGCCTTTTTTGTGGTCCAAAATAAGTGATTTTTCCAGATTTCAAGAATGAATTAATTATTTTTTTCCTACATTGTCCTTGGAGTAAATAGTGTTGGAGTATGTGTTAGGAGTGTTTATGTGAGATAGTAAAGGTTAATATGGTCAATTTCATTGCTAATTAATGCTAAAAGATGGATTTCTTAATCTGTGTGAAAACATCCAAAAAATCACTTATTTTGGACCGGAGAGAGTAATATTTTACCTATATATGTAATTTCCGACTAAGGGTGGTCAGTTGACCACCCTTTACTACATGTAGCTTCGCTCATGCTTGGAATCATAAGTTAAGTTATATTTACAGCAATCGCTTAATCTCTTAAGGCTTGTTTGGTTCAAGGGATAAGGCATAATCATTTCCCGAATTAAATTTGAGATGAGCTTATCCCAAATTTAGTTGGGATAAAATCGCGGTATAACTAATTCCAAAATTAGTCATCCCGGGATTGTTGTGTTATTTTTATTCCTATTGGAGGATGGGATAACATTAATCCCGAGAGAGCTATTCTGAGATAATTAACTTTGGAATAATTTATTTCCAACCAAACGACCCCTTAGAGCGTATTTGAGCATGATCACTGTTTGACCAAAAAGTATTGAGCATTTTGTTAAACTAATTAATGAAGAAATAGAGGGTGAATCCTAGTTAAACGTAATAAATTCTAGATCTAAAACTGGGGTAGATCAGTGATATGGGACCGTGTTCAAGAATAATAAATATCAAATATATGCTCAATGATTGCCAATGAATGTAGTAATAGCAGTATGCAATAAGTGTAGATAATGGTAATAAATGTAATAAAAAGAAATTTATCACCCAAATGTTAGGTGACTTGGATGATTCCTCTTTCTGACAACAACGTGGGGGAATAGAAGAGGGAGATGGATCAGGAATCTTCGGATCTTGTGAATGAACAGTGTATATTGAACAATGTAATCAGTAAACAAGACAAGCTTTTGTATGTTTTTTATAGTCAATCCTTCACGATGTGCTCTTATGGAAAAGTGAAAAGTCCCCTCTTTGTTCTTTATCTCTTGCTATTTATAGGAGATATTCCTGAGAAACCCTAAAAAAGTTACAACTGAAAGAATATTCAATGAAATATTCCTTCATTTCTATTCTAACTTATCCTACCGTTATTTTCATACACCCTTTGCTCGACCCCGGCCCTAATCTTTCTTAAGGCGACTCCTCGCCTTCATGCCATGGTCGGCTTAATCCCCGACCACGTCCATTTGCAGCTATTAAGTCTAATCCAAATTTTGACCAATACAATCACTACTCTTCGTACATCTCAAGGAAGAAATTGAGAGAAAACGGCCAATTGATTTTTCCACTTACAGTCTTGCACACCAATACAGAAAAAGTTTCTAACCGTTACTTCCAAAGTGATATCATGTCTTTTATCTTTTTCTTATTGCTTCCATTCTTCTTTCAATTTTTGCATACTTTCTGTTATTTTCAGATGTTGAATGGACAAACGAATCTGATCACTTAACATATCATGAGTTGAGTGGAAGAGAAAGCTGAAGGGGCCATTTGAGGATAAAACCAAAAATAAAGAAAAAGATAGTCAATACTACAGTTATATCTTTCAACTCCATATATAAACTCCAGTCAATTTAAACAGTCCCTCTTGTTACATCTCTTGATTTTATGTTTGTCTTGAGGTGATGAGAAATTGATTTAATTTTGTCTATATATTTTCCTTCCATCACATCATAAAAAAGTTAATAAGTCAATATTTTTAGCTAAAAAAATGTATTAATTATTTATCAATCAGACATACCATATCCACAAATTGGCATGTCATTTAGCTATAGGCATATATCATTCAGTCTATCATCGGGATATATTGATATTCTCTGCTCAATTATGTCTTGAAGGATGTAACATATATGTTTGTACTTTCGCTTCATTGTTTTTCGCCAGAGGCAGAGGCGGAATTTGAAGCTTACGGGATTCTAGTCCTTTTAAGTTACTGGGTTCTAAATTAATAACTGATATTTTATACATTTTTAAGACAAATATATGATTTGGACCAAAGCGACTGAGTTCGGCCGAACCCGCACTCAATGAGCTAGCTCCGCCCCTGGTTTTTCCTCTAGTTAAATGATGAATATTAAGATCTCGTGGGACAGCAATTTGAACAAATAATAATATTAAGAATAACAACAATAATAAAATTATAAATATTATTCCCTGTGTTTCAATTTAGATGACATACTTTTCTTATTAGTCCGTTCTAGAAAAAATGACACATTTCTACAATTGGAAATAATATAACTTAAAACTCTTCATTTTACCCTTAACGAGAAGGTTTTATAACCACACAAATATAATGGCGCTACAAAACTTTTACCCCTTAAGCTTTTAAGACCACAAATTTCAAAAGTCTTCTTCTTTTTTCTTAAACTCCATGCCGAGTCAAACTACCTCATCTAAATTGAAACTAAAGATATTACTGTTGGGTAAGGGTAGATTTACATGCTTTTTAATCTTTTGAGTTGATCCTTCACCTTGGATCCCATTAGACTTTATCAAGGTTACTAAAAAGGGGTTTTGCCCTGCATTTTTGTAAGAGGTTGTTATCACGGGTTGAACCCATAACCTCCTGGTCACGTAGCAGTAATTTTACCCATGGCTCTCCTTCAACTTTATCAAGGTTACTAATAAAAAAAAATTAAATGTATCCTACTTCCATCATTTATTGCGAAGGAAGCTTCAATCTTCATAATACACACTAGAACTTTGATAACTCCCATTTCCCTGAAGTTGTAAAATTCAGCACATTTGACTTAATTGAAAGTAAAATTTCCGTTGAGTCCCCTTCTGCCCCGACCCCCAAATTTATTTTATTTTATAAATATTATATCATGTGCACCACAAAATTATGGTAGAATAAATTAGTATTACCATTTACTAATTTGTTATGTATCCTGAAAACGTTATTAGACTTATCCTAGTCTTGATTCAACGACAATTACCACAGTACGACATATAGGAAATCGTAAGCTCCTTTAGGAACTTTACAATTTCATATAGGTGATAACGAAATGAACGCAGCTATGTCCACTATGAGTGTGTTTGGCACTAAGGAAAATATTTTCCAATTTTTTCATGTTTGGTTGGCTTAAATATTTTGGAAAACATTTTCCTCATGAACTCATTTTCCTCCAATTGGAGGAAAATATTTTCCTTATCAATAGAAGGGAAAACATTTTCCAAAAATCTTTCTCAACCTTCCCCACCCTCATCAACCCACCCCACTCCTTCTCCAAAAAAGGTTTTTTTTTTTTTTTTTTAATTTCAGTTTTTCCGTTACCACCCACCCTACTATCTCTCCACACAAAAAATTATTTTTTTTACCTTAATTTTTTTTTTTTTTGCAATTTTAAATTTCTGTTTTTTCTTTTTTTCTGCACCACCCACTCCGACCCCACCTGCTCTCCCTACCCCCCCTCCCCCACCACAAAAAAGTTAATTTTTTTTGTAATTTAATTCTGTTTTTTTGTTTACTGCTACCCCCCCCCCCCCTCCCTAAAAAATATATTTTTCAGTTTTAATTTTATTATTTATCGGTTTAAAGGCTCAAAATTTTACAAGTTCCAAAATTATGAGTTCGGAGGTTTATGTGTTTGGAAGTTTACGGGTTTAGAAATTATAAAGTTTACGGGTTCGAAATTCCGCGATTTTGAAAGTTTAGCGGTTTGAAAATTTATGAAATTTGTGGGTTCGGAAGGTTGTTGGTTTGAAAGTTTATGGCTTCATGTTTATTATATCTAAATTATTTATGAATACTCTTGAGAAGTTATTATCCTTAATTTGCGTACCAAACACCGGAAAATGAATAAGATTACTACTTGTTTTCCAAGAAAACATTTTCTTGGAAAATATTTTCCTTTATACCAAACACACCCTATGTCTATTTCGATAAGACCTCTGGATTAAGTGAGGGTGACTCGATATATTAAACTCTAATTAAATGGCAGTTCCAAGCAGGGGCGGATCTAGGGTGTAAGATACGGGTTCCCGGGAACCCAGTAACTTTTGCGTAGACCCTGTATTTTTGTTAAAAAAATTATTAAATATCTATAAATATCTATTTGTGAACCCAGTTATTATCGTATATTAATTTGAAATTGCGACAGGAACCCATAAACATAAAATCCTGGATCCGCCTCTGGTTCCAAGTTGTTGAAATAAAAAAAAATGAATTGGTTACGTTTGAACTTGAATTTCACTAGTAAAAATCAAAGTTTCGTGAGTTGAAATCATTATTATTCCTTTAAATATTCCTCAACTCAGTCTTTTCAGCATCTTCGTGAGCGAAAACTAAACTAGCATTTCACTTGAAATACACAATTAAACCCACTGCTTTATTTGTTCACTATATGCAAATCTTTATGACCAAACTAGTTTGCAAATAGTGAATTAGTTGTAAGGAAAATCAGTAGATAATATTGACTAAGAACAATAAGGAAAAAAAAATTACAACTTATCAAAAATACTGTGTCGTGGCAAGGCACTGCCTTGAAAGCGATTTAGGCCCGACTGGGTGCAAATCGTTAAGGCTGGTCGTTCCCCAAGGTTCCACAGCACCTCCAAACACGTGCACTCGTGGCTGGAAGTTTAGAATTTGCACAAAACAGTTGCCCAGGAAGAAGAGAAGATGAAGGTACTTTATGTGTTGGATAATTCACAAAGAAGACTAGGAAGAAAGGAATGATTAGTTAGATGTATTCTTGGTTAAGAATTGAGTGATTATGATGGCTAATTCATAACCTATTTATAGGAAATTAAGGAGGTTGCATGTATGACAAGTGTCGAGAGACTTTTGACACTTGTCCCATTATGTTAGTCCACTTGGCTCCAATATTGACAAGTGTATCTTGTCTTCCATGCATGAAGACATATGGTAGATTTGCATAGCCATTTGTCAAAGCCATTCAACACTTGGCTTTAAGGCTTCATGCAAGAGGCCACTTGGAAATAGATAGGACATTTGAAAAATAAAAAACTCATGGCTATTGGTTGTAAATGAAATTTCAAAAAGAAATTTTTGATTTTGCATTATGAATAATTCCAACAATCCACCCACTAATGCAAAGACAAAAATAGAAAAATTCTGGGCAAAAGAAGGAACATGTACTTAAGTGTCAATATCTTTCGATTTGAATTGACACGTAGAGAAATGGGGCAACAACTAACATCCACAAAGTGAAGTACTCTTGAACTGAATGGACATTAGCTGAGACCCCCACAACACATTATATCCTTAATTTTATGCAAATTCTGCGATACTAACAAAGTGCTTTTATGGTCATGCACATACCTTGGGTCTCATGAGTGCTCTAGAAAGACATCCCAAGTCTTTCATAAAAGGCGACCGCACCTTTACACTCACGTAGGTGATTCCATCAAGTCTATCTACACATAGACTACCTTAAGGCTATGGAATCATTAAGAGCAAAATAAGCTCAACCTTATAAAGCACTACCACACGCCATAGGGATAGAAAATGTAGTGCATATTGAGGTCTCATATGGCTTCGTTTGACCACAAACGGGTATCCACCATACTTCGTCAATCCATGGGCTTTAGCCCCATCCCCCTTGACGCTTCAAGGATAACTCTCCTTGCCAAACCCTTGGTTAAAGGATCCGCCATCTTTCAGATCTTACATATTCCAAGGAAATAACACCATGTTTCAACAACTGTTTTACCGCACCATGCCTAATGCGGATATGTCTTCTTTTTCCATTGTACACACTATTTTTGGCAATTCCAATTGTTGCCTGTGAGTCACAATGTAGAGAAACGGGTGAAGCTTGTCTTCCCCATAAAGGCACGTCTGCCAATAAGTTTCTCAACCACTCGGCTTCTTGCCCTGCCAACTCAAGAGCAATGAATTCAGACTCCATAGTAGATCGTGCTATACAAGTCTGTTTTGAAGACTTCCATGAAATAGCAACTGCACCCAAAGTGAACACATAGCCATTAGTGGAGCTAACTTCATCATTGTCAGTAACCCAGTTTGAATCACAAAATCCTTCTAAAACAGCAGGAATTATTAAAATGCAAACACCAATCTATAGTACCTCTCAAATATCTTAGCAAACGATGAAGAGCATTCTAGTGTTCGCTACTAGGGTTGTGAGTATATCTACTCAATCTACTAACAGCGTAAGCAATATCAGGTCATGTATAATTCATGAGAAACATTACACTACCAATTATCTTAGCATACTCAATTTGAGAAATACTAGATTCCTTATTCTTTTTCAAGTGTATGCTAGGACCATAAGGAGTTCTCACAGGTGCTACATCAAAACAATTAAACTTTTTCAACATTTTCTCAATATAATGAGACTGAGATAATGAAAAACCATTAGAAGTTCTTTTGATTTTAACCCCTAAAATCACATCTGCTTCTCCAAGATCTTTCATTTCAAATTTAGAAGACAAAAACTTCTTAGTCTCATTAATGACATTCACATTAGGGCCAAAGATTAATATGTCATCCACATACAAACATATAATAACACAATCTGATCCTATCATCTTGGAATAAACACAAGTATCAGATGCATTAACAACAAAATCATTATCCACTAATGTGCTTATAAAACTTTTTCATACNCTTTATTCTCCTGTCCTTGGATCATAAATCCCTCAGGTTGAGACATATAGATCTCTTCCTCTAAATCACCATTTAGGAAAGCCGTTTTAACATTCATTTGATGTATCACTAAATTATGAATAGCGGCTAAAGCAACAAGAGTTCTAATAGTTGCTATCTTAGTCACAGGAGAATAAGTGTCAAAGTAATCAAAGTCTTTCTTTTGGTTAAAACCCCTAATAACAAGTCAAGGCTTATATTTCTCAATTGTACCATCAGGTCTCAATTTCTTCTTAAATATCCACTTGCTACTTATGGGCTTACAACCTTTAGGCAAATCAGACAAGTCCCAAGTATGATTAGAAACTATAGAGTCTAGTTCACTTTTAATGGCCTCTTTCCAAAAATTAGCATCTATTGACCTCATTGCTTCATTGTATGTCTTTGGGTCTTCTTCTATTAAATAGGTAAAATAAAAGACCCACAGCTATTGGTTGTAAATGGATTTGCAAAAAGAAATCTTTGACTTTGCATTATAAATAGTACCAACAATCCCCCACTAATGCAAAGACAAAAACTAGAATAATTCTGGGCAAAAGAAGGAACATGTACTAAGTGTCAATTCTTACGATTTGAATTGACACGTAAGTGAAATGAGGCAACAACTAACATCCACAAAGTGAAGTACTCTTGAACTGAAATGGA
>NC_031989.1:26596329-26599723 GCF_001879085.1 Nicotiana attenuata
TTGTAAGAAAAATCAGTAGATAATATTGACTAAGAACAACAAGGAAAGAAGACTACAACTTATCAAAAATACTGTGTCGTGGCAAGCCACTGCCTTGAAAGCGATTTCGGCCCGACTGGGTACAAATCGTTAAGGCCGGTCGCTCCCAAGGTTCCACAGCACCTCCAAACATGTGCACTCGTGGCTGGAAGTTTAGAATTTGCACAAAATAGTTGCCCAGGAAGAAGAGAAGATGAATGTATTTTATGTGTTGGATAATTCACAAAGAAGACTAGGAAGAAAGGAATGATTAGCTAGATGTATTCTTGGTTAAGAATTGAGTGATTATGATGGCTAATTCATAACCTATTTATAGGAAATTAAGGAGGTTGCATATATGACAAGTGTCGAGAGACTTTTGACACTTGTCTCATTATGTTTGTCCACTTGGCTCCAATATTGACAAGTGTATCTTGTCTTCCATGCATGAAGACATTTGGCTTCAATATTGACAAGTGTATCTTGTCTTCCATGCATGAAGACATATGGTAGATTTGCATAGCCATTGTCAAAGCCATTCAACACTTGGCTTTAAGGCTTCATGCAAGAGGCCACATGGAAATAAATAGGACATTTGAAAAATAAAAAACTCATGGCTATTGATTGTAAATGGAATTTCAAAAAAAAAATTTTGATTTTGCATTATGAATAATTCCAACATTAGTTCGGTATTGAAAAACAAAAGTCGTGCCCAAATATGTCTTTGAAATGGATCCCAGTAAGGGCTCAAAATATAGTGTGATGATTCGACTTTGTATTTCAATTGAGAATAGGGACAAAGGGTTTAAGTGGATGAATTTAAAATACATGCAGTGGATCGAATTCCTCCTTAACTATGGTTGGGAAGCCTTCTTAATGTTTTTTGACTGAGGTTTCTAACGAAATGGTGCCAATGGAGGTTTAACTAATCAAGGTTTCTTAATTATGTTAATATTGCCTTTTATCCTGCCAGTATATACATTTTTCTTGCAAAAGCAACAACATTATAAAAATATATACAAATGGTACATTTATTTTGCTAACTTTGAACAAACAAGTTTGTAAACTCTTCTTCATTTCGTTAGAAATGGTGATTTACTGTACAAAGTAATAGTCTTTCATCCAGAAAAGAAAAAAATAGTAGTCTTTACATGTTAATTGTATCGGACCATTACGTTCTGCAGCTCCCAATTTTACGTGCAGACGGTTATTATTTAGTTGTTTGTCTTAATTGTTTTAGGACATTATCAAGAAAATCGAAAGGTGCACTACCTTCCAATTAGTGAATGTCCTTTGTATGGCACTTCTATATGTCAGTCACATAGAGTCATGCTAGAACAAATTTGTAATAGTAGTGGATTTTCCATAATTGAATGTATTGCTGTGTGATTGTAGAATCATACACTAACTATTTTTTGTAGAGTTATCAAAATGAATTTGACCGAGCCAGCCTACTAATTGGGTGTAGTTGGACCTCTAGCCCATTTAAAACTGGGGAGAAATTAAAAAATAGCCAGATTTACAACTGGTCGTTCAAAAATAGCCCAATTTTAAAAGTAGTCGAAATTTAGCCACTTTTTATGTAAAGATAAATCTGAGCGAAAACACTGTTCAAAACCGGAAAATACTCCAGTATATTATGCTAGAGTTCCAGCATGAGTATACTTGAACTCCAGCATATTATACTGGAGTTCCAGGATAGTATGCTGGAACTCCAGCATAATATGATGGAGTTCCAGCATAAATACATTAGAACTCCAGCATAATATACTGGAGTTCCAGCAAGTATATTGGTCCAGTATAATATACTGGAGTTTGGAGCACCAGTGCTCCAGTCTCCAATATATTATACTGGAGCCAGCAAAGTATACTGGTCCAGCATAATATGCTGGAGTTCATACACAAGTGCACCGAACTCCAGTATATTATGCTGGACCGAGCTCTATTGCAGCAAAACGGTGGCTATTTTTCATTGACTTGGTAAACGCTAGCTATTTTTGATTAACCAGTCCGAAAACTGGCTATACCGTGCTATTTTTACTTAAAACTGGGGTTTTTCAACTCGGCCCAAATGTCATCGGCCTCATGGGTTGGACTGAGATGGTCCATAGACAAACATTGAAGAAAAACGGAAAACAATCAGAAATAGCCAGATATACAACTGCTAAGTGAAAATAATCATAGTTTCAAAAATAATCGAAATTTAGCCACTTTTTCATGTAATTAATTATTATTATTTGAACAAAAATACCCTTAAAAATCCAAAAAATTCCGACATAATATGCTGGAGTTTGAATTTTTTACATATGAAATTCCAATGTAATATGTTGAAATTTCATAGTGTGCTAGAGTTCCTCACATAATATGCGGGAAATTTAAATGGAGGAGCTCCATAGTCCAGCATATTATGCTGGAACTTTCCGTGGTTCAACAAAACAATGATTATTTTTTCAATTACTTTGCAAACTCTAGCTATTTTTCGATTACCAATTCGAAAACTGGCTAGGTTGTGCTATTTTCACAAGAAAAACAAGCAAACACATTAACAAAGTGTCCAGACATCACTTGATTGTGCGTAATAGTTGCTATCCGTAGTGCTGTGTTGAGCGACTTTTGGTTAGTACTTTTTCGAATCCACAATTGTAAATCAGTCTCTACAATCATTTTTCTGTTCCACAATCCCATGCCACGTGAAGACACACTCTAATAACCCAAAGTTTACATTAATTAACTGACCATTGCCCGCATCTTTGACGCCTAGTCCCAGGAACTTTCATCACTTTTGACAACATCCCAAATTGCAGTAGATCTGGCTATATTAGCACTGATCTTTGAACTTGCGCCACTATTCAGCTACAACCGGCCCCCCATAGGACTCCCATGATATAAAATTTGGGAGTCAAACAAAAATAGCTGAAACTGGAGAGCATTGGTTACACGTCTAGCAAATGAGACAGGCAAAAGGGTTGTCCTATTTCTTCTCTTTTAGAGATAGAGTTGCTCCCTCCCCTATATACCCAGAGAGAAGATACAAACTCGGGATCCCATCGCCCCTAGGATACTATCAAAAGCAACATCGTTTTAATATGCATCAGACTTAAGTGAAACATAAAAGACGCTGCGAAAAGAAATCAGAACATCTTCTCCCAGACTATCCACTAGCAAAGATAAAATCGCCCAATACATGCATGGCATCCTAATGATAGAACCACACGTCTCACACCTAAATGACAAATATTGCACAAGATAGCAAGAAATGAAGACACAAAGTAAATGATGAATTTGCGGACCGAAGGAGAACATTTTCATCTTTCGACTTCCTTTCCCCTGAATTAATTCTTGGATAAGCAAGATGTTATCAGAAGTGTCCCCCCCC
>NC_031989.1:26599743-26614714 GCF_001879085.1 Nicotiana attenuata
AAGGGATAAAGCAACCCTAAAAGCGACTCAAACAATTTTATCATGAGTTTTATTATGTAGCAATCACGTAAGTCATAACTCTATATATTCCATTACATAAAGAAACAAGACTAATAAATAGGCAAATGTACTGAAAAGTTATCATGCTTAGGAATGAGAATAGGATTGTGAAAGCAAAAACACTCAATGTAATATATATATATATATATATATATATATATATATATATATATATATATATATATAGAGAGAGAGAGAGAGAGAGAGAGAGAGAGAGAGAGAATATAAAAGTGAATTACGGTGAATTGAAAGCAAAAACACTCATTTGCTTTTATTTTTATTTTTTATGTAGCTTATGGAAGTGTCAAACTGAAGCAAACATGAAAAACCGGTTGGGCATAAAATGGTTCAAGAAAACTAATCATGCTTTTTGTTGAGCATAATGAACATACAGAGACCAAGTTTCGCTCATGCTTTTTAAACAGCAGGTCTCAATAATTGAAAAGCGGAACACCATATATGCCCTAACACATGAATTTTCAATAAGGATAATTAGAGAATTCTGCTAATTAGCCATACACACACAGCTACCCTCTGCAATTCAAATAACTTCGCACAAGAGCTACAAATGACATTTCAATGTAACAAGCAAAATAGAAAGACAGCTATGCTTAGAAGGATCTGAGAGCAAAATCATGAGCACAAGCGAGAACAAGACTATAATACCGCTTCACCGAGTCTCCCAATCCTTCAATTTCTTACCCTTAGGCTTCGCAATAGGAGCATTAACAGCAGCCATTTTCGCATTGTACTTGGCCCGAAGAGTGTCATTGTACGTCCACCTGCGCAAAAAGCAATAGTCAATTAATAAGTGCAAACATTGTTACCAGAGTCATACATAGATAAAGCTGGACACTGAACAAGAAAGCATAAACAATACAATACATTGAAGTTTTTGAAACAGTTTGCATATCTTCCCTTTTCAACTTCATCTCCAAAAGGAGGACATTCAACTAAGAAATATACACACACGCATCACCTAACTGAGATAGTGAAAAGTCAAATAAGAGTAGTCCTCCTATTAGCCAGCAAATAAGAGCATTCAATTGGCTAAGGCAAAAGAGTAGGTATGATTTCATCACAGCAGAATAAGCAGTCTTAGTATTAGACGGAGTATAGCAGGGCTAGATGGGAAGTCTTCAATGAAAACAGACGTCTTGGTCAAATGACAAATATTAATATACTTCCTCTCAGTTCAAGCATGCCACCCAAGCCAGACGTCAAATGGAGGGGACCTGGATGCCAGGCATTTTCTTTCTTCTGGCCTAAGCTGAAATCCAAATGCTCCAAGCTAATATGCTATATTATAGGCTCTAAAGGCATTACTTGACAGAAAAGAGTACTTTTATTTACTTCATAATAAGGTAGTAGTAATTTTACTAATATGAAAAAAAATGCTTATATTTTGGGGAATCACCTTTCCAAAAAGAACTTACTGAACAGGAAGGAAAATAATGTGTACCATTATCTGGCTAATGTAACAAACTTCTAAGTTTCTCCTGAATGACTTTGATAAGCAAATCTGTTTTCTCCTATGTATGACATTTTTAAGTATTTCATTTTAATACATGACTAGTCATGCAGGTAATTCTGTAGGGAATTTGAAGGTAAAACTGAGAAAGCCTCTAAAGTTTATCCACACTCTCACTCCCACACCTCTAAACTCGTTTCGAGACCCAAACTCTGAACTCCCAGTCACAACGTTCCTCTGCTATACGAGGCTTTTGTTTCTTTTCCTACCCAGCGACAGGTATATTAACATGATAAAAGCATCCCAGCCATCAAAACAGAATGCAAGAGCATTTCCAAAGGAACAGAGAGAAAAGAATGCACCTGTCACTGATAATTAGGAAAAGATCAACCACTTTGATAGCACCATGACTCAAAATAGGCAGCCTAAATTTTCAAGGCCCCAACAATTTTAAATCGATCTATTTTCTGTACTTGATGGCTTCAATGCTAGAAGTACAACTCAGACAAGAAACATGTGCGTAGACAATCGAACTCTTCCTATTCATTCCCCAAAATGCACTTTTAATTAGAAAATTCTCCTTTGGAATCCTCTCTCAGCCACCACAATTTGTATCACACTAAATTCCACCTATAATCTGATACACATAAGACAAACCTCTCTACACCCTGAGATGTGCATCACTCTCTCTCAAGACCTTTGGCTAGTTATTTTTTAATCACTTTACTCGCCAGGGTAATACTTAAGAAACTCAACCAAGAGAAGGTCATCAATCTAGCTTGCAGGAATCCATCAGCATATAAGACAAGGCCCATGGGCTCATCTCAACCCTCCTCCCCTGTCCCCATCCAATAAAAAGAGAAAAAGAAGAAGTACAGAACGAGAGAGAGGGAGCAGCTGTCATCAGTTGTAAGACACACTCCAACTTGGTGCATACAAGTCGTCCACTTCATAGAGGACCAGCTAAGACTCCTGATACTAAGTTCACAGATTTAGAGCTGTTATTCTCCTAATAATTCGCAACCCTGAAACATCTGAAGTATGACTAAATATACAATTATTATGTACTTCAATTTTGTCCTTTGCTTTACACTAAATCCAATTCGAGATTCCAGCAATTGAAAGGTATACAGTTTCAAGAAAATTCAACATGCTAACAAATACAAACTGTGACATCCCTTCAACCAAAGTAAAAGAGCAGCTATGTTGTTCAAAGCCTGTGAAAGTCACTATTCCGTTGCACTGAAACCAATAAATCAAATGCTAATGTGAAACAAACAACTGGACACAATGAAGCATGGATTATTTAGAAATGCTAATCCAGTTGATCTATATGACAGATTGATTGAAAGATGAGCAGGTAATATAGAAGGTTTATGGTACTTACGGGTTGTTCCAATCAGTTGTATCCTCATTGACAAGATGTGTCCATTTTGTCCTTCCACTACGACCAAAGTGTTTAACCTGCATGACTTTTGGTAGTATGGACTTATCCAACTTATCCTCCCCTGTTGGTGCAGAGAAATCACGGTGGTATATATTATCAGCACCAGAAGTTCCAGCGGTGTCATCAGGATCTGACTGGAAGAAAGCACCCTTGTGGTAGTATTTCTGCATAAACTTCCACTTCTGCTTGGGTGGTGGGGCAGGTTTCGGGTTTCTCCTCTCCCACTCCTTCCTCTCTTCTTCCGTCATGTTTCTCACCCTCTCTATTTCTTCCCTCTCCTTCCTACTAGACTCCCTGTCGTCCCTCTCCCTCTTGATCCTAGCAATTTCTCTGGACTTCCAAGCTTCGTATTCTTCAGCCTCATTCACCTCATCATCAGTATCTACATCAGCAATATTAGCTTCCAGCTCCAAATTTTTCTGAATTATTTCTTCCTCACGTATCTTCTCAACAACTATTTGCTTTGTTTCAACTTTTCTCTCCTCTAACCTCTTCTTCACTAACTCCTCGAGAGCTCGTTCCTCTGCCTCACGCTTCTCACGCTCATCTATGGTGTCTCTCTCAGATTTTGGAACAAAAACTGGTTTCACCATTGCTATCCCTGTTGTTTCTTCCTCTGATTCTGTCTCATATTCTGACTCTTCTTCCTCCTCTTCCTCTGCCTCCTCTTCTTCTTCCTCTGGCAGAGCTTCTTCCTGTTGCCTCTGAAGATTTTTTTCCTTGATTCTCCTCCTCCTTTCGTCCAATGCATCTTCATCATCCTCCTCAAATTCCATTCTTTCCAGTCTTCTATTTTCCTCTTCTATGGTTGAAACAATCTCTGCTTGCCGGATGCGTCGATGATCCGCTCTGATTTCCTCACGATTATCAACTCTACTCTCTGCCAGTCGACGCAGCCTTGCATCATCCTTTCTTGCAATGTCAGAACCGCCCTGGCTAGGAAAGGCTTTCTCAAGCGCTGCTTCCCTGGTCATCCTAAGATCCTCATCTTTTTCCGCTTCATCTGCCCACTCAGGAGCTTTACCAGGCCAGTATCTTTTCACTTTTGTTTGGCCAATTTTACCCCTGAGCTTTTCCCTAATTGCGATAATTGTGTCACTTACACCAGCTGTAACAGACATTTTTACAACAAAAAGAAGCCCCTTGAAGAAAATGGTATGTTAACTAAGTAGTGGACGCTTAATCTGCTTCAAGCCTCCGAACGCAATGATATAATCTCCCTGATACGAAGGAAAAAAAAGGATAATAAATTAGATGAGATTACATGTGTGTGTATATAATATCTTCTTCTGACCACTGCTACACAGAATTTCAAAAACAACCACATCACAACCAATGCATATCTGCATAACTAATCAAGGAGAGTGCCTGGCAGAACTTATACTTGTCAAAAAAAAAAAATTGAGATGGGTAATAGCTTAGGGTTAAATTAACGCTGAGAAGACCTTGCAATCATGAAAGTAAAGGCCTTTGAAGGGCAGTGAAGCAGGTAAAAACATTTTTTAATTCCTTAGTTCTTGTCCTCTTGAATATAAAACCCTAGTCCTTCTTCCACAACGGAACCCTAAAACCAATTACGAGACAAATACTAAAATCACCAACTCAAAACAAACTTAAATTACAGTAATTGAAGAATTTTTATAAGAAAATCCAGTCATATATACACAAGATATATTTGTTTATGAACAGCTCATCACTCTAGACAATAACCACACTATGCTTCAACGAATTCAAGCATTCATAAAAAGCAAACGTATTAAGAAGGGAAAAAATCATTAAGCGAATCAGAAACTCACCTTAGACTCAAAACGGGTGATGAAATAGCCGGAGATCCGCGTTAAGAATCGGCTCGCTCGATAATGGCGGTCTTCGACCAGAGGAACACTCCGAATCGTAAAAGCAAAATTTTACACCTTCTGCCCTATTTATATTTTATACCCAGGTAAATCACTTAACCTTAAAAAACAAATTAAAAACTTAACCCATTATAAAAGACGAAATGCATAAACGGCGCTCGCACGCCCTATTTTTTGTGTATTACAATTGCGGATGACTTGTCAAACGGACAAATCATTAAATGACATGTGTATTTGTTTTATTTTAAAAAAATTATCTATTAACTTTCCTACCCAAAGAACATCTGTCCACCCTAAAAATTGGTTACCATGGCTGCCAAAACCTCCTACATGTTTTTTTTTTTTTTCTTTCTCAAACCCAAATCAAAAATCATCCTAACCCATTTAAATGAAGATTTTCACTAGCAGAACCATCTCGTCTCCAGCCCTTCCTCCTCGTCTCTAGTTTTCTTCAGCAACTATTTTGCAGAAGAGGGAAATTTGCAAAAAAAAAAAATAAAAAAAATCAAACACACCGCTCACCCTTCTTCAATCGGAGTTTCACTTCAATAATTTTTTTCTTTTTATGGAAGAAAAACCTCTTTCTTGTGTTTCGGTCCCTTGATATTGAGTAAATGCAACAGATTTGAGTTCGATCTTAATCCTTTGAATCATGTGGGAAAGGTGAATTAGCTTACCGAATATTTTCCTGATTCTTATCAAAATGAAAAGTGGTTGGCTTAGCTGAATCGACAGTGATGTTAAAAACACATTTACTAATATTTTGAGAAAGGTAACAAAAGGACAGATGTAGATTAATTCTTTATTCGAATATTTGAAGGAGCTAAGTTGAGCATTTGTGGTTTCTGTTTGCGTGTTTTGAGTCGTAGCCTAAATCACTCAAGCTGTTCCAACTAGAAATTCATGGCTGCTTGGATCGGATTGTTCATTGTTGTAACTGATTAAAATTTAAAAATGTGGATTTTGTTTGATTTAGATGTGGTGAAGAAGAGGTTTGGTGAAGATGAAATATTTCGGGAAGAAAGTGAAATTAATGTGTAGAAAATAAAATATAATGGACCCACATAAAATAAAGTTAAATTTAAAAGAAAGAGAAAAAAACCTTATTTTTGAGGGTTTCACGCGCTTAGAATTGAGTATAAAGCACACACTTTGCCATGTCAGCGTGAAGGGTTCACGAGGTCGTACTTTAGTGGAGAAGAAGTGTCCAACTGAAAATAGGCTCGGTGTTCAGTTGGTCGTTGAGGACAACTTCAAGGGGCCGTTTATATATTTCGCGTTTAAAAAACGCACCTTTATTTTTCTTTCTAATACAAAGATACCCTTATTTTGGGTGAAAATCATTTACACATCGCAATTTTATTTTAAAAATTAAACTCCCCCTAAACATTGAACAATAGTCATTCTCCCCCCTTAATACCTATTTTACCCTTAGATATCAACCTTTTTCTTTTCTTTTGTTTACTTTTTAAAATCAAGAGATTTTCCTTTTATTTTTTAAAATTTATATAATAAAAGTACTTGTAGAAAGAAGGGTNAAAAACTATTTCTGAGACGAAAAGAAGAGTGAGAAATAGTAATTAAGTAATATGCTCTATACTGAAATAAATAAGCAGAGTAAAAATAATTTAATTTTATTTATAGCAATCGAAGATCTAATATATATATTTATGAAGTGACAACAAAAGTGAATAAAAATTTTATAAATATATTTCAATGCAAGTAATACAAAATAATTAATAAAAATAGAGATAAATTTATAATAGAATTTTATATAGATAAATGAGTTTTGATCGTCATTAATGTTTGACCAAAAAAATATAGATCTTGGTTCAACCAATTAGATTTATATGAAGAAAAGTTAATCTTTGTTAAAATTAATATCCAAAAGATAAAATTATCGGTGTCAAGGCAAAACGACTAGTATATTTTGTCTAGATGACAAATGAATATGCGTAATGATAACAATATTCAATGATCCAAAAAGATGGAGTATGGTATTAAATAATAATAATCAACAATAAATGGCACTTAAGTAAATAATATGTGTGAACCACTCGAAAAGGGGTGAGACAAGTGGATATTCCTTTTGAGTGTGATGAATGATTGATAAGCCCTTGAATACTTAGGTTGTTCATGGATCCGGTGGAAATGCTAGAGATTCTTAGTAAAAAGGTCGTTTTTGTATACTTGTAATAGGACCAGATTCTCTCTATAAAGTCAAAGTATGTCTTTTTACTAATGAATATCCCATGTTCCCTATCATTATGTCTCTTTCTATATATAGGGAACATGTTCCTAGAAACCCTAATAGTACATGTGCAAAGAATATCCACTAGAATATTCTCCTTTATGTCTTATCTTAGAACTAGCCGTTATAACTCTATTTGAGGTGCTCGAGCTCGAGCTCGAGCTCGACCTTGAGTTATGGTGACTCCTCAACCGTATCCTTCATTGCTTCAAGGCTACTTCACCCAAGGTCGGTCTCTGTGGGGACATCACTGATAGCGCGTGGCAATCGATGAATGTTGCAATAGCACTGACGTGGCTTGCCCACATTAAAGATATTTCTTTGCTCATACAGTTAGTCCCTCCACTCATTGAGGTCGTTCTTGCGGGTGAGGTCGATAAGTGGACAATGTCGTTTATTATCGAGCTTTACCAAGCTACTACAGGTCGTGGTGGTCTGGCAACGTGGCTTTCTAAGGGCCGCAAATTTTGAATTCTTTGAATTTTCTCGGGAAGTCCGTTGGAGCCATCTGGTCCAAGAGAACAGGTGATGTAATGCGTCATAATGACGTCGTTTCCCGACGTGCTGCATCGATCCACGTGTGACCCTTGATTGGCTCTGCCGTTTTGTGCTAATGATGGCTTGCCGTTTCGATTCTAGCGCCCCCAAGTCTTATAAATAAGGGATGGTTTGTTGATTTTGAAACTTTTCCAAACTCCTTCTACTTCATAAGCACAATTTCCTCTTCATCTCCTTCGCAGAATCCTTGTGACTTTCTGTTGTTTTCTTTGCTTTACCATCTTTTTTCCACAACAATGTTTGTTCTACTATCAGATATCCATATGGAAGACCACTCTATTCCTCTATATGTCATTTTTCCCAACTAGGGCGAAGATGGCGGAACTGCCTATGAGGAGAAAAACCTACCCGCTATAGAGGAAATTGTACCTCGATGTCCTGATGCTAAACCCGCCTTCCAAAAGGCGCCGGAAATGGTGACAGAGAGGTTTAAATCTACGATGATGGTTGAGTGATTATGCGAACTCAAGGTTAGACTCGGCCTACCTGGTCACATAGACTTGATACCTGTGGGCGACGCCGAGGTTTGGGTTTACACATACCTATTCCTAATTGGATATTCGTTCCCTTTGCCACCGTTGATAGAAGATTGTGCCGCTATCACAACATATGCCCGATGCAGCTCGCCCCTTACATCTTCAAGGTGGTCCTAATGTTGACGAAATTCATCGAATTGGTCGGCGTCGACATTACAATACGCCACCTGATCCATCTCTTCGCCCCTCATTTCTATCAAGGGATTTTTCTGAATCTTCGCCACCGGGGGAAAATGTTTGGTGGTGAGGATGGACGACAAGGCTAGTCGGCATTTCTGGCTTGACTATTTCTTTGTCATAATCAAAGACGTAGTCTCCGCTGCTACAGACTTCCCTAAGGCTTGGAACCCTACTTGTGAGTGCTCGCATCATTTTACATACCTTTTTGTTTCTAATGCTTTCCTTATTGCAGGTCGGTTAATCGTCTTTCTCCTTTCTATAGCTACTGCTCGACCTCTCCAGATGGTAGCCTATATTGCTGATTGGGTTAGACAAATTCTCCCTCATACGGTGGGGACATGCGATTGGTCGAGCTTATCCCAGAGATTTAGGTCGTCTCTTCCTTCTTTAGGTAACTTGTTTTCCACTGTCAACACCTTGATTTCTTCGCCCATATCGGTTACCTTTGCTGATTTTTCCTTTTTCCCATTTTTCTTTAGCCTCGGCCATGGGTTCTACGAGGAGGTAGAGGGTTCCCACGCCCTCGTTTTGTAATAGGAAGTCCCCTACACCTTCAGTCTCCTACGACCGATCCTGTTTTTGTTCCACCTCTACCTGTCGCCGCCTCCGCCTTTGCTTCTGCTTCAGACGTTGATATTTCAGCTACTCCTCTGTACTCTCTTATTGATGAGGACGATAAGCTTTTGCCTAGTGATGGAGATCTCCAACCTCGAAAGAGGAGATTTGTGGATGATGGTGACGGAGTTGCCCTGGTTGTTGGTGCGGCGGAAAGGGACTTTTCGCTGCGTGAGATGGCGACGATTTTTGTGGGATATGATGTTAAACCGAGTCTCGAGGCTTCAAGGCCGGTGAGAGCCGATGTAGATGTATATCTTCATTCCGCGGGGATGGAGACTGAAGGGGCGACTGCTGACGTTCTTGACCCTTCGCGGCGAGTGAAGGCTTCGACCTCCCAGACAGTTGCTGATACCTCTTTGCCTGCCGACGAAAGGGGCAAAAGCATTGCTGAAGAAGGCAATGAGTCAGGTTCCGATGTCAATGTGGACGACCTGAGAATGATCGAAGAGGGGCTTACTCAGCTTGATGAAAGGTTGGAGGGGTCTACGAGGACTATCGCGAACCCTATGGATCGTGACCTATTGGTGAACACCGAGGAGGTAGTCCCTACCCTTGGTCCTCTCTATTTCGTAGTTGAGGGTAAGACCCTTAAGTAAATAAATGACGGTACCTTGTTGAGAAGCATTGTTGGCCTCACTCTTAGGGTGAGTATTTGTGATACAAACTTTTTCCTGTTTTTCAAGGCGTTCATTGTTCTGACCGTTTTTTTTCTTTCTCTTTTTTTTGGTTTGTAGACGGTGATTTTGGAGATTGAGAGCGCCCAGAGGGAGAAGAGGCGTAAAGAGATCTTCGTGAAACTGAAAGATAAATACCTTGAGTATCCCGGCAAGTATCGGGATCTCCGCAGTCGGTTTCGCGAGGGCGGCGACACGCATGCCCTGAGGGACGAATTGAAGAAGAGGGACGATGAGATGGTGCAGGCCATTAGGAAATGTAGCATCCTTGAGGGGATATTGAGAAGTAGGGAAGAGGAGCTTGAGGTTAGCAGGGGTGTAGAGGCCTAATGTAATGATCTTCAGACTCAGGTGGTTGAATTGCAGGGGCAACTCGAAGAGTGTCGATTTCAGTTGGAGGTCCTTAGCGGTGAGGTTGTCGAGAAGCAGGAGGAGCTCGAGAAGGCAAAATCCTCTCGTTTGGATGATCGAAGGAAGGCGGAGATGTTTGAGTTGGCGAACAGGACTCTTTGAGGGGAGCGAGAAAATGATCAAGCGACGGCGAGAGATAAGGAAGACCAGCTCGAAGAGAGGATCGGAGAGCTGGAAAAAGATAACCCCGTCCTTCATGACCGAGTGACTGCTCTGGAGGCCGAGAAGGTTTAACTTCTTGCACGCTTGTCCTTGTCCAACCCTTCTGATTTTCCCAGTGTACCTCGGGAGTTATACGAAGAATGGATTCATGTCGAGGCCTGGCTAGATGTGTCCCTCCATCCTTCTTCTAAGGACTGTTTGATGGCGAATATGTCGTTCACTCTTGCCTCTGCTTTCTGGCTCCGGCATGTACGGTTACGAACTTATTAGCCATTTCCTCAAAGGTCTCTATGGAGCGGGCTAGTAGCTGTGAGTACCATGTTAATGCCCCTCATGTGAGAGTTTTGCCAAATTTCTTCAGCAGAATAGACGACACTTGTTCCTTGGTGAGGTTATTTCCTTTTACGGTGGTGACGTAATGAGTCACATAATCTTCGGGGTCAGTCATTCTATCGAATATCCTGAGATAGGGCGGCATTTTGAAGGTCTTTAGTATGGCATGCGGGGCTGCTCCCTCGTTGTATGGCTGCTCTACGAATCTATCGGCGTCCCTCTTTGGCAATAGCTTAGGGGCACTCGGTATCTTGTTAACTCGTTTTTTGGTGTTCTTTCATTTGATCTCTGAGTGCGTTGTTTTCCTTCTCTATTTCTTCCATCCTCTTTAGGACGGTGGCGAGGACGTTATTACCTGTAGTGATTGTCACGCGTACGCGCACACTCGTTGTCACGACCCAAATTCTATTATAGGCCGTGATGGCGCCCAACAATGTTGTTAGGCAAGCCAACACTGATCAATCTAGTGGTTTCCCATTTTAAATAAGCTTGTCAAGTGAATAACTTTCCTTATTGTTAAAACATTTAAGAATTTGACAGATATAAAATAATTAAACGAAAGCAACTGAGTGCAAATCGTAATCATAAAAATAAATCCAAAATCATAAGTCTACTAGTGTGTGCCAAGACATGGTGTCACAAGTATATGAGCATTCTAGTAGAATATATAAAAGAATACTAGTCTATTGTCTGAAAGGAAATAGACAGAAAATATAACAAAAGAAAGACTCTAGCTGCTGCAGAACGGCTCGGAAGGCAGCTCACCGTGAAGTCTCGAAGTGTAAGTCAAGCGTGTACGCCGGACTGATATCCAGATTCACCTGCCTCAGATCCTGCACATTTAAGTGCAGAAGTATAGCGTGAGTATATAAACAACATGTACCCAGTAAGTTCTAGTCTAACCTCGAAGAAGCAGTGACGAGGGATCAACTCCGACACTTACTAAGGGCCAACAGTATAATAATATGAATTTCTAATTAAACATGATATATAGAAATGACAATAAAATCTCCTAGTAAGAAATGAATGAACAATCCTTTCATTATTTTTAATAACCGAATCATTTCCCTCATTTAAAGCAAGTAATTTCTCAAGCCAGTGAATTTATATCAACTGAAAAAGGACCTCCAGTTTTGTTATCACACACGAATTATGCTGAGGACGTACGACCCGATCCAAACATACATATATATAACTGTGTGCACTGCCGAGGGTCGAACGATACAAACCATAGATACATCTATTAACCTGCCAAGTGAACGGTCAGCTCCCATGAGAGTAGTGAAAAAGTCACCCCGCTCGCGGAATATACTTGCGACGCGGTTAAATGTAAATTTATCAAGTTAGTCATAACATCCCTAAATTATTTTTAAAATAAAGAAATTCAACTTGAAACTTTTGAGATCTTAAAATCCTCAACTTAGCCCCATTCAGTACAATTAACAAATATAGTCAAATAACGGTGTCCACAAAGCATGGTCTAAGCCTAAACTACCCGGACATAAGCATGAATAGTAGCTACGTACGGACTCTCATCACCTCGTGCGTACGTAGCCCCCACAATTAGCAGCACATATTAATTTAGTTCACCTATGGGGTTAGTTCCCTCTTACAAGGTTAGAAAAGAGACTTACCTCGCCTGAAAGCCCACTTTCCGGTCCAAGGTTATGCTCAAACTCCCAATTCAGCGCCAAACGACTCGAAACTAGTCAAGTGATATATAAAATAATTAATACATGTTCAAAGTTCATATCCTAACAATCCAAGTGATTTCCCAAGCCTATTTGAAGAATCCCTAAATTTCATCCCTGGGCCCACGTGCCCGGATTCCGAAATTTTTTGAAGAAACTTGTTACACATAACCTCATGAACTCAAATATATTATCTTTACTAAATTCTATAACAAATTTCGTGGTCAAATCTCGTTTTTATCAAAAACCTAAGTTTTCACCTAAACCCATGATTTTCACTAATTTACATGTTATAATCTACCCATAAACTATGTATTTAACACACATTGTATAGAAATGACTTACCTCAAAATGCTAGGTGAAATCCCCTCTCTAAGAGCTCCAAAAATTGCCCAGCAATGGAATTAAATGAGCCAAAATGACTAAGTCCCATTTTAAAAGAAACCTTACTGCCTCCGGCGATTCCGCACCTGCGGTCACAGGGCTGCACCTGCGCCATCGCTTCTGCGGACAAAAGTCTGCTTCCGCGGAAGTGCCCTGGGCAGGCTGGCTCCGCTTCTGCGGATGGGGTCCCGCTTCTGCGGAGGTTGGGGCGCACCTGCGGATCCTGGGCTGCCCTTCTTTGGCCGCTTCTGTGATCTTGTACCTGCGTCTGGCCAAGCGCAAGTGCGATTATGACAACAGCTGGGAGCTTCAGCTGTTTCTCCAAATTTCCAACTTGGTCCGAGCCTCGTCCGATTGACACTCGGGGTCCCCGGGGCCCCGCCCGAACATACCAACAAGTTTGAAATCATAAAACGGACTCGCTCGAATTCTCGGAATGCCCAAAACAACATTAAAACTAAGAATCACACCCCAAAATCAATTGAATCAAACTTATGAACTTCAAGTTCTTCAATTTAGTTCCAATGCGCCGAAACACACTTAAACTACTCAGAATGACACCAAATTTTGCGTGCAAGTCTTTAATGACATTACAGAACTATTCCCGATCCCGGAATCCCATTTGGACCTCGATATCACCCAAACTTGCTCCCAACCAAATTTAAAGAACTTCTAAAACCTTCAAAGAACCAACTTTCACCATTAGGCGCCAAGACGCTCCCGGGTCATCCAAAACCCGATCCGAGCATACGCCCAATTCCGAAATCATCATATGAACCTATTGGAACCGTCAAATCCCGATTACGAGATCGTTTACTCAAAATGTTGACCGAAGTCAAACTTAGCCTTTTAAGGCCAACTTAAGGAACCAAGTGTTCCATTCCAACCCGAACCCTTCCAAATTCCGAACTAACCATCCCCGAAAGTCATAAAACAGTAAAAGCACGTACGAAAAGTCTTATTTAGGGGAACAGGGTTCTAGAAAGCAAAACGACCGATCGGGTCGTTACACATAGATACATACATACATACATACATAATGCACGTAATATTTTAAATAAAAATCATTAAAAATTGCGTTAAATTATTTTACTTTAACGAACTTAAGTAAAAATCTATACTAAAATAGAAAGTTATTTAACGAACTTGGCTCCATTTTTTATTTTGGAACTCTATCTCAACCTTGTTCCATTTTGGCCCTCCAACTCTATTTCTTATGTTTCATTTGAACACGAAAGCTGACTAGTCACATAGTGTGAATTGGCTCGCATGGTAGGCGCGTGAGGCAGATTATTTTTGGCAAAATTCCTTCTCCAACAATAATAAAATAACTATTGGCCCTATTTTTGATCCCCCAACTTCCTTCCCCCTTATTTCATCTTCATTATTTCCTTCCCCATTCACTGTTAAATATGAAAACCGACCGATTTTGGTCGATTTTTTAAAAAATAAATTTTGCGAGACACTAAAAGAGTTTCCCGCATTTTTTGCGCCAAAAAAACCAACCGAAGTTGGTCGATTTCGTAAAAAAAATTAAAAAATAATATATTTTGAAATAAATTTTATATTTTGTGAAACGTGTGTGCATGCATATCTTGAAATACCCACAAATTTCATAAACTTTCGAACCGCTAAACTTTTGAAACTGCGAAATTTCGAACTCGTATACTTTATAATTTCTGAACTCGTAAACTTTCAAACACATAAAGCTCCGAACTCATAACTTTGGAACTTGTAAAATTTCGAACCTGTAAACCAAAAGATGAAAAAACTAAAACTAAAAATATATAAAAGAAATATGTTTTCCCGGGGGGAGGGGTAGCAGCTGAGTATTTGGATTAAACCCAACTGATAAGGATAAAAAAATAGGCGTTCAAATCTAATTGTATGGTTGTTACCCATTAGAAGCAAGTATGTATACACGCTGCATTTTACGTCGGATAAAAGTTTTTGTGTTAAAATGACACAAAACCAATGGGGTTGGAGGGCCAAAATAGAACAAGGTTGAGATAGAGTACCAAAATGAAAAACGGAGCCAAGTTCAATGGGTTGTCTATGTATTTGGCCAATATTATTCTATATAACATAGAAATGTATTATATAGATGGAGAATTAAATTTGTCAAGGGCAAAATTGATATTGCAAAGATCCCTATTAATCTTTAATCTTTTTTTCTTACTAATATTAATCTTTAATCACTAGCAAAAGGATGTCGATATTGCTATAGTTTCAAAATGTTAAAAATGATCTTCAATTATTATGGGTTATGATTTATAGGTAATGGGTGTAAATGTCCAATTTTTGCTCTTTCCTTTTTCTACAATATATATATATATATA
>NC_031989.1:26614733-26627112 GCF_001879085.1 Nicotiana attenuata
TATATATATATATATATATATATATATATATATATATATATATATATATATATATATATATATATATATATATATTAGGCTTAGAATTAAAAATGATCTTCAATACATTTATTTATGGTAGGTTTACTATGTATATATTTGTAGGTTTTAGAATTAGATTATTAAATAATTTGTTAAGGAGGGTAGAGAATGAGTATTATCATTTTCAAGCCAAAATTATCCCAAATATTGGACCTAAATCGGCGGCCCAGTAGCCTATGACCCGGTCAAAATGTTTTGGCCTGGAAGACTTCAAAACTACGTAGTTTTGGTTAGTTTGCTAAGATCAAATCTCATCCATTCATCTCATGTAGATCTGATGACCCTCATTCACTCTCCACCCCCAATATTTAAAGCTTAGAAAATATGAAATTTTCCCTCATTTATCCCCTTATTTCCTTCTCTCTTCACTCTCTCTTCTCTCTCACCCTCTCTCTAAGCCGCTGACGTGGCTCCGCCACCGGCTACCGGCGGACCACCTCCAAACACCCCCAAATTCACACCATGTAATCTCCACAACCTCCTCTTTCTATATCTCTAAACCAAATCCTTGAAAATACCCTCAAAATCCACGAATTTTAGATCTAGGAAATATTAGCCGCCACTTTTTTGCCTAAATTCTTGAAGCTCCGACCACTACCACCTCGTAATACCTACATCAGCGGATAGAGCTCCTCAGGACCTACCCATTGATGTCAATTCCATCCCGAAACTCCGGCGATAAATTTTCTGGCCGCCCCCGCCACCCACCACTGCCATGGTATTTGAAGTTGGGTAAAATCGATTCCCTTTCTCCCCGTCCTTGATTTTTTTTTTTTTGCGATTGGTGTTTAGTGTTTTTGATTTAATTAAAATTCTGCTAGTGTTCATTTTAGTTTAATATTCAATCTAGTTTTTGATTGCGTCGTCATTTAACTTAATCGACGTCGCTAGTTGTTTCATTACTAACATATGTTCTGCTTGCTTTGATTTTAGTTATTAAGTTTGATTTCTCTTATTGATTAATAGTCCAAATTATTAAGTCTACTTAGGTCATATTCTTATTTTTTTATTTTTTATTTTGAGCAAGTAGATTGATATTGATTTAGTTAAAGCTGAATACTTGAGTACATAGTAGCTGTTTTTTTAATTGTTCAAAGACTTTGGAGTACAAAACTAAAAAGTCATTTGTTTGGTGTAAAATACTACTTTAGGATAGCTTTCGAACCAAAGTCTGTATTTTGAATAGTTAGAGCAGACTTTGGTGAAAATACTCTCTTTTGGACAAAATTGAATCAAAAAGTCTTGTCTTTTGAATATTTGGGGCAGATTATGTAAAAAAATCTGTCAAAAGAGGGAAGATTTTTCAATGATGAAGGCTGGGTTTCTTCTCCTATAAAAGACACACGCTCTAACACACTAAGGAAAGAGTTTTTTGGACGGCCTAAGAAACACAAGTTAAGAGTAAAAATCAGCACGACCGGTCGTTTTGAGAGTTGTAGCTCCGTTTCCCTGTTTTCTGCTCATTTTGTGCTTTATAGACTTGAAATAGGCTTGAAATGGCGAAAGTTGGATTTTTGGGAAGTTTGACCAGAAATGAACTTTTTGATATCGGGGTCGGATTAGAGTTCCGGAAGTTGGAGTAGGTCCGTAGTGTCATTTGTGACTTATGTGCAAAATTTGAGGTCATTCAAACGTGATTTAATAGGTTTCGGCGTTGTTTGTAGAAGTTGAATTTTCTTAGTTTCAATAGGCTTAAATTGGGGTGCGATTTGTGTTTTTTGTGTTGTTTGACGTAATTTGAAGGCTCGAGTAAGTTCGTATGATGTTTTGTGTTGGTATGTTTGGTTAAGGTCCCAGGGGCCTTGGGTTAATTCTGGATGATTAACGGATCAAAGGTTGAATTTGAGAAGTTGCTGAAGTTGAGGACCGCTGGTGTAATCGCACCTGTGGAGCCTTGATCACAGGTGCGGGATGAGGTCCGCAGATGCGGAGTTTGAAGGGAGACGAGCAGCGGTCGCAGGTGCTGTGACGATCCAAAGGGTCATCACCTGTTTTCTTATTCATTCCGTGCTTCCGAGGCCTTGAAAACCTCATTTGAGGTTGCCTCGATTTGCGTGCATAGTCCGGGCGCGTAGCCGGAAAGCTTATATATGAATTCTGTGAGAAAAATGCTAAATTTTGATATTAAATTGAATAAATTTGACTTCGATCAACATTTTGGGTAAACGGACCCGGACCCGTGATTTGACTGTCCCGGAGGGTCCGTAGGAAAATATGGAACTTGGGCGTATACCCGGAATCGAATTCCGAGGTCCCAAGCCCGAGAAATGAATTTTTGCGTGAAATTATTTTTTGGAAATGATTAAGGAAAATGAAAATGAAATTTGATTAAAAGACTGTGGTATCGGGCGCGTATTTTGGTTCCGGCGCCGGGTACAAGTCTTATATGTGGTTTAAGCGCTTTCTGTATAGTTTGGTTGAAATCGGACGTCGTTTGACGTATTTCGGACTTAAAATGAAAAATTAATATTTTATGAAAATTTGGAAGAAATCATGAGTTTTGAGGCTTGATTTGATGTATATGATGTTATTTTGGTGATTTGATCGCGCGAGTAAGTCCGTAGGGTATTTTTGAGGTTGTGTGTATATTTGGTTTGGAGCCCCGAGGGCTCGGGTGAATTTTGGATAGGCCACGGAGTGCATTTTTTAACTTGGAAATTGCTGGTATGATCTGACCTGCAGGCTTCGCAAATGCGAAGCCTGGCTCGCAAATGCGAAGAACCCTTCGCAAATGCGAAAGTGCTCACATTGCACAGGGATCGCAAATGCGATCATAGCAACGCAAATGCGAAAGCTGGGACTTCGCAAATGCGACACTTTTGTTCGCAAATGCGAAGTCCCCAAATAGGCCAATGGTTCGCAAATGCGAACTTTTGTTCGCAATTCCCAAAGTAGCAGGTCGGGGTTCGCAATTGCGAACCCCAGTTCGCATTTCCCAAATCTGCAACCTGCATTTTTCATACTTAGACGAATTTCAAGTCATTTTTCACCCCACTTTCAAAATACAACTCCTTAGGCGATTTTTCAAGAACAAGTTTCATCCCAAATCAATTGCAAGTTGATTTTTACTTAACTTTTTCAATCATTAACATCATTTAACATGTTTTCAACTTAAAATCAATGATTTTCATGGGAGAAATTGGGGGTTTTGGGTAGAACTTAGGTTTTCTATAAATTGGGGATTTGGACCTCAATTTGAGGTCCGATTTTAAAACAAATTGCATATTTGAGTTCGTGGGGGAATGGGTAACCGGGTTTTGGTTCGAACCTCAGGTTTTGACCACGTGGGCCCGGGGGCGATTTAGGAATTTTTGGGAAAAACTTTGGGAAATTCGTTTTTATGCATTCAAATTGATTCATTTAGTGTTTATTAATGTAATTAAGTAATTTGTGGCTAGATTCGAGCGGATTGGAGGTGGAATTTCGGGGTAAAGCCATAGTTGAGGCTTGAGTTGAGTTCAAGGCATCGAGGTAAGTGTTTGGTTTAACCCTAGCTCGAGGGAATAGGAGTTGAGTCTTATTTGCTACTTGCTAGTTGTCGAGTACGATGTATAGGCATGGTGACGAGTATCTATACATTTGCGTCTAGCATGACCGTGAGTCCTTATTTTGCAAATAGTTTGGTTGTTGTTATGCCTTCCATGCTTAATTGATGACTTCTATATGTTGTAAAGATCTTGTGAAAGAAATTGAAATCTTTAAACTTCGTGGAGCGTTGGCTCGAGTTGAATTACAAATTGTGAAGGTATATGAGATGAGTAAATCCTTAGAGCATTGGCTCAAGTGATAATGTGAACTATGAGATGAAAGTGAAAGAAAGAGAAAGAGTTATTGAGATTTTCCCTTGCCGGGACGTTGAGATTATTGAGTGTTGTACCCTTGCCGGGTTTCAATTGTTTGTTTGTGTTCCCTTGCCGGGATTTTTGCTATTGTTTATTTAATTCCTTGCCCTTGTTTGTGATTGTTGATTGGGTGAGGAAGAGTGTTAAAGCACAAAGGGTGATGTCGTGCACTGTTTGTTTATGGTAAGGAAAGAGTGTAAGGCACGAAGGGTGATGCCGTGCGTTGTTTGCTTATTATGAGAAAGAGTGTTAAAGCACGAAGGGTGATGCCGTGCCGCACGATGTACCATTCCGTGCCGATTCTATGATATATGTGACGAATGAGAGTAAAAGCACGAAGGGTGATGCTGTGCACATGTTATTGCTTGGTGAGAACGAGAGTAAAAGCATGAAGGGTGATGCCGTGCACTGGTTGAATTCTGTTTCATTACATACAATTGAGTTGTGCTGTTTTCCTTTATTACTGGACGACTCTTATTTGGAAATTATTATACTCCCCACAGCATGCTTCCCCTCCCATATTGTTTATCTGTTTTGTATTTCGATTCCGCTGTATATATATATATATATATATATATATATATATATATATATATNGTCTGGTCTAGCCTCGTCACTACTTCGCCGGGGTTAGGCTAGACACTTACCAGCACATGGGGTCGGTTGTGCTGATACTACACTCTGTGCTATTTTGCACAAATCCAGGTTTCGAGCAGCAGCAGCACTAAGGTGGGAGCAGGCTTTCAGTCCGGTGAGACCCGAGGTAGCCTTGCAGGCGTCCGCAGGCCCGGCGTCTCCCTTATTCTCTCTTTTAGCCCGTTGCCTCATTGTATTCGAGACAAACAACTTATGTTTTCTTTCAGACGTTTGTATTTAGTATTTCTTAGCAGTTCGTGAGTATTGTGACACCAGTCCTGGGTAGAGGCTTGTATTAACTATTCCGCATTTTGATTCAATTTCTATAATTAAGACTTCCGTTACTATTTAATTTTGTTGTTTTTATATTGTTGCCATGAATTGTTAAAAGGAATTATGTCATAAACGGTAAATAATTAAATTTGGCTTGCCTAGCTTCTACGAGTAGGCGCCATCATGACTCCCGAGGGTGGGAAATCCGGGTCGTGACAAGTTGGTATCAGAGCACTAGGTTACATAGGTCTCACAACTCACGGACAAACTTGGTAGAGTCTGAGGGATCGGTACGGAGACGTCTGTATTTATCCCCTAGAGGCTACAGAGTTAGGAAAAAGTTTCACATTTGTTCTTTCTAGTCGTGCGGTTCTATTTCTCAATGCTAATTGGATTTCTACTCTGTTCTTTCACAGATGGCGAGAACACGCGCTTCTTCATCTACCGATCAGTAGTCCGAGCCCCAGGCAGCTCCCGCTAGGGGCAGAGGGCGAGGACGAGGCCGTGCTAGAGGCCGAGGTAGGGGCAGAGCTCAGCCCCAAGCAGCAGCACCAGCGGCGGAGCCTCAGGTGGACTTTGAGAAGGAGGTTCCGGCCCCAGCCGCAGCAGTTTCGGTGGGCCCAGCTCAGGTCCAGAGGGGTTTATTGCTACCCCAGTTCTTCAGGACGCTTTGGTCCGGTTGGTGGGCCTCATGGAGAGTGTTACCCGTGTAGGATTGCTTCCTGTAGCACCAGCCACTTCTCAGGCTGGAGGAGGAGCCCAGACTCCTGCTACACGTACTCCGGAGCAGGTAGCTCCCCAGGGTCAGATTCCAGTGGTTCAGCCAGCTATGGCAGTTCAGCCGGGGGTAGTTTCTCAGACCGGCGATGGATCGGCTATGTCCGCAGATGCTTTGTGGAGGCTGGATAGGTTCACCAAGCTCTTCACTACTACATTCAGCGGTGCTTCTTTGAGGACTTCCAGGATTTCTTATATAGCTGCCACGAGGTTCTTCGGAACATGGGCATTGTTGAGTCCAATGGAGTTTATTTTGCTGCATTTCGCCTATCTGGATCCGCCAAGACTTGGTGGAGGGATTTCTATTTAGCCAGACCAGCAGGGTCGCCGTCTTTGACTTGGGATCAGTTTTCAGAGTTGTTTCTGGAGAAGTTTCTCCCCGTTACTTAGAGGGATGCTTATCGGAGGCAGTTTGAGTGCCTCCACCAGGGTTCTATGACAGTCTCTCAGTATGAGACCCGATTTATTGATCTAGCTCGCCATGCTCTTGTCATACTTCCCACCGAGAGAGAGAGGGTGAGGAGGTTTATTGATGATTTGATTCAGCCGATTCGTCTCCAGATGGCTTGGGAGACTGGTAGTGAGATCAGCTTTCAGGAGGCGGCCAATGTGGCCCGCCGAGTTGAGATAGTTCTGTCACAGGGGGGTGGTCACAAGGGAGACAAGAGAGCCCGTCATTTCGGCAGATTCAGTGGTACCTCATCTGGAGGTAGAGATTCGTATGGTAGAGGCCATCCTCCTAGGCCCTTTCAGTCGGCCCTTCAGGTTTCTCACGGTACATCAGGTGGCGGTGGTTCTCAGGCATACTATTCTGATCAGCAGCCACTCAGTGCACCGACAGCTCCTATCAGCGCACCGCCACTTCAGAGTTTCTGCGGAGGCCATTCAGGTCGACAGGGACAGCAGACTCAGTAGCCGAGGGCTTGTTACACTTGTGGTGACACGGGTCATATTGCCAGATTTTGCCCTCGAGCACCGAGCAGTTCTCAGCACCAGGGTTCTCGTGCCATGGTTCAGGTACCAGGCGCTCCACAGCCAGCCCAGCCAGCTAGAGGCGGGGGTAGAGGTACTAGAGGTGGAGGTAGAGGTCATAGAGGTGGAGCTCAGACCGCCAGGGGTGGAGGTCAGCTAGCAGCAGATCGACCTAGGGATACGGTTTAGGGTGGTGGGGCCCAGCCCCGTTGTTATGCTCTTCAGGCCAGGTCCAAGGCTGAGGCTTCATATGCAGTTATCACAGGTACTCTGGTTTGTGATCGAGATGCTTCGGTACTATTTGATCCAGGGTCTACGTATTCTTATGTTTCATCTTATTTCGCACCATACTTGGTCATGCCTAGTGATGCATTGGGTGTTCCTGTATATGTGTCTACACCGGTGGGGGACTCTATCTTAGTCGATGTCCATCGTTCGTGTGTTGTAGTGATTAGGGGTCTTGAGACCCATGTAGACTTGTTGCTCTTAGATATGGTTGACTTTGATATCATTCTGGGTATGGACTGTTTATCACCCTATCACGCTATCTTGGACTGCCATGCCAAGACTGTGACCTTATCTTTGCCGGACATGCCTCGTTTAGAGTGGAGAGGCACTCCAGGTTATTCTACCCGCAGCGTTATTTCGTACGTGAAGGCTCGACATATGGTCGAGAAGGGGTGTCTGGCCTATTTGGCCTATGTTCGTGATTCCAGTGCTGAGGTTCCTCATATAGATTCTGTGCCTATTGTCCGGGAGTTTCCAGATGTTTTCCCTTCAGACCTGCCGGGTATGCCACTCGACAGGAACATTGATTTCTGTATTGATTTGGCTCCGGGCACCCAGCCCATTTCTATCCCGCCATATCGTATGGCCCTGCCAGAGCTGAAGGAGTTAAAGGACCAGTTGCAGGATTTGCTTGAGAAGGGTTTCATTAGACCCAGTGTCTCTCCTTGGGGTGTGCCGGTGTTATTTGTCAAGAAGAAGGATGGGTCAATGAGAATGTGTATTGATTACCGGCAATTGAACAAGGTAACGATTAAGAATAAGTATCCACTGCCGAGGATTGATGATTTGTTCGACCAGCTTCAGGGTGCTAGGGTATTCTCCAAGATCGACTTGCGGTCTGGCTACCATCAGTTGACGATTAGGGCATCCGATGTCCCTAAGACAGCTTTCCGTACTCGGTATGGGCATTATGAGTTCCTGGTCATGTCATTTGGGTTGACCAATGCCCCAGCGGCGTTTATGGAGTTGATGAACCAAGTGTTCAGGCCATATTTGGACATGTTCGTGATAGTCTTTATTGATGATATTTTGGTGTACTCCCGCAGCCAGGAGGAGCACGAGCAGCACCTTAGAGTGGTTCTTCAGACTCTGAGGGATAGTCAGCTATATGCCAAGTTCTCCAAGTGTGAGTTCTGGCTGAGTTCAGTTGTATTTCTAGGTCACGTTGTATCAGCAGAGGGTATTCAGGTGGACCCGAAGAAGATTGAGGCAGTCAAGAACTGGCCTAGACCAGCATCAGCTACAGAGATTTGGAGTTTCTTGGGGTTGGCGGGCTACTACCGTTGGTTTGTGGAGGGGTTTTCATCTATTGCAACCCCATGACCAGGTTGACCCAGAAGGGTGCCTAGTTCAGATGGTCGGACGAGTGTGAGGCGGGCTTTCAGAAGCTCAAGACAGCTCTGACTACGGCACGGGTGTTGGTTTTACCCACAGGTTCAGGGCCCTATACCGTTTATTGTGATGCTTCCCGTGTTGGGCTTGGAGCAGTGTTGATGCAGGACGGCAAGGTCATTGCCTATGCTTCGAGACAGTTGAAGATACATGAGAAAAACTATCTGGTTCATGATTTGGAGTTGGCAGCCATAGTTCACGCCTTGAAGATTTGGAGGCACTATTTGTATGGCGTGGCATGTGAGGTGTTCACTGACCACAAGAGTCTTCAGTACTTGTTCAAGCAAAAGGAGTTGAATTTGAGGCAGAGGAGGTGGTTGGAGTTATTGAAAGACTATGATGTCACCATTTTATATCATCCGGGGAAGGCCAATGTGGTGGCCGATGCTTTGAGTAGGAAGTCAGCCTGTATGGGCAGTCTTGCTTATATTCCGGTCAGTCAGAGGCCGCTTGCTTTGGATGTTCAGGCTTTGGCCAATCGATTTGTGAGGCTGGATATTTCTGAGTCTAGTCGAGTATTAGCTTGCACGGTCGCTCGCTCTTCATTATTGGAGCGTATCCGTGATCGGCAGTTTGATGATCCTCATTTGTGTGTCCTTAGAGACACGGTGCAGCGCGGAGGCGCCAGGCATGTTACCTTAGATGCGGATGGAGTTTTGAGATTGCATGGGCGAGTTTGTGTGCCCAATGTGGATGGACTTCGAGAGTTGATCTTAGAGGAGGCCCATAGCTCCAGGTACTCCATTCATCCGGGCGCCGCGAAGATGTATCAGGATTTGCGGCAACATTATTGGTGGCGTAGAATGAAGAAGGATATTATGGCATATGTGGCGCGGTGTCTGAATTGTCAGCAGGTTAAGTATGAGCATCAGAGGCCTGGTGGCTTATTTCAGAGGATTGAGCTTCCCGAGTGGAAGTGGGAGAGGATCACTATGGACTTCGTTACTGGACTTCCGTTGACCCGGAAGAAGTTCGATGCAGTTTGGGTCATTGTTGATAGGCTGACCAAGTCAGCGCATTTCATTCCTGTGGCAGTCTCCTATTCATCCGAGAGATTAGCTGAGATTTATATCCGGGAGATTGTTCGCCTTTATGGTGTGCCAGCATCTATCATTTCGGATCGGAGTACGCAGTTTACCTCGCGCTTCTGGAGAGCAGTTCAGCGAGAGTTGGGCACACGGGTTGAGTTGAGCACAGCATTTCATCCCCAGACGGATGGTCAGTCCGAGCGGACTATTCAGATTCTGGAGGATATGCTTCGAGCTTGTGTTATTGACTTTGGAGGTTCGTGGGATCAGTTCTTGCCTTTAGCGGAGTTTGCCTACAACAACAGCTACCAGTCGAGCATCCAGATGGCTCCTTATGAGGCTTTGTATGGTAGGCGGTGTCGGTCTCCGATTGGATGGTTCGAGCCGGGAGAGGCTCGGTTGATAGGTACAGACTTGGTTCAGGAGGCCTTTGACAAGGTCAAGATCATTCAGGATAGGCTTCATTTAGCTCAGTCTAGGCAAAAGAGCTATGGAGATCGTAAGGTTCGAGATGTAGCTTTCATGGTTGATGAGCGGGTATTGCTCCGAGTGTCGCCTATGAAGGGCGTGATGAGATTTGGGAAGAAGGGCAAGCTTAGCCCTAGGTTCATTGGTCCGCTTGAGATTCTTGATCGAGTGGGAGAGGTGGCTTACAGACTCGCATTGCCGCCTTGCTTATCAGCCGTGCATCCAGTTTTTCATGTATCCATGCTTCGGAGGTATCACGGTGATCCAGCCCACGTGTTAGACTTTAGTACTGTCCAGTTGGACAAGGATTTGTCTTATGAGGAGGGGCCGGTAGCTATTCTGGACCGGCAGGTTCGTCAGTTGAGATCCAAGAGTTTTACTTCTGTTCGTGTTCAGTGGAGAGGTCAGCCTCCTGAGGCATCGACCTGGGAGTCCGAGTCTGACATGCGGAGTCGTTATCCTCATCTTTTCCCCAACTCAGGTACTTCTTTCTTTTGTCCGTTCGAGGATGAACGGTTGTTTTAGAGGTAGAGAATGTGACGACCCAAAGGGTCATCACCTGTTTTCCTATTCATTCCGTGCTTCCGAGGCCTTGAAAACCTCATTTGAGGTTGCCTCGATTTGCGTGTGTAGTCCGCGCGCGTAGCCGGAAAGCTTAAATATGAATTCTGTCAGAAAAATGCTAAATTTTGATATTAAATTGAATAAATTTGACTTCGGTCAACATTTTGGGTAAACGGACCCGGACCCGTGATTTGACGGTCCTGGAGGGTCCGTAGGAAAATATGGGACTTGGGCGTATGCCCGGAATTGAATTCCGAGGTCCCAAGCCCGAGAAATGAATTTTTGTGGAAAATTGTTTTCTGGAAATGATTAAGGAAAATAAAAATGAAATTTGATTAAAAGACTGTGGTATCGGGCCCGTATTTTGGTTTCGGCGCGGGTACAAGTCTTATATGTGGTTTAAGCGCTTTCTGTAAAGTTTGGTTGAAATCGGACGTCGTTTGACGTGTTTCGGACTTAAAATGGAAAATTGATGTTTTATGAAAATTTGGAAGAAATCATGAGTTTTGAGGCTTGATTCGATGTATATGATGTTATTTTGGCGATTTGATCGTGCGAGTAAGTCCGTAGGGTGTTTTTGAGGTTGTGTGTATATTTGGTTTGGAGCCCCGAGGGCTCGGGTGAGTTTTGGATAGGCCACGGAGTGCATTTTTGAACTTGGAAATTGCTGGTATGATCTGACCTGCAGGCTTCGCAGCTCGCAAATTCGAGCTCGCAAATGTGAAGAACCCTTCGCAAATGCGAAGGTGCTCATATTGCACAGGGATCGCAAATGCGATCATAGCAACGCAAATGCGAAAGCTGGGACTTTCGCAAATGCGACACTTTTGTGCGCAAATGCGAAGTCCCCAAATATGCCAATGGTTCGCAAATACGAACTTTTGTTCGCAATTCCCAAAGATTGCGAACCCCAGTTCGCATTTCCCACATCTGCAACCTGCATTTTTCATACTTAGACGAATTTCAATTCATTTTTCACCCCACTTTCAAAATACAACTCCTTAGGCGATTTTTCAAGAACAAGTTTCATCCCAAATCAATTGTAAGTCGATTTTTACTTAACTCTTTCAATCATTAACATCATTTAACATGTTTTCAACTTAAAATCAATGATTTTCATGGGAGAAATTGGGGGTTGTAGGTAGAACTTAGGTTTTCTATAAATTGGGGATTTGGACCTCAATTTGAGGTCCGATTTTAAAACAAATTGCATATTTGAGTTCGTAGGGAAATGGGTAACCGGGTTTTGGTTCGAACCTCGGGTTTTGACCACGTGGGCCCGGGGGCGATTATGGAATTTTTGGGAAAAACTTTGGGAAATTCGTTTTTATGCATTCAAATTGATTCATTTAGTGTTTATTAATATAATTAAGTAATTTGTGGCTAGATTCGAGCGGATTGGAGGTGGAATTTCGGGGTAAAGCCATAGTTGAGGCTTGAGTTGAGTTCAAGGCATCGAGGTAAGTGTTTGGTTTAACCCTAGCTTGAGGGAATAGGAGTTGAGTCTTATTTGTAACTTGCTAATTGTTGAGTACGATGTATAGGCATGGTGACGAGTATCTATACATTGGTGTCTAGCATGACCGTGAGTCCTTATTTGCGAATAGTTTGGTTGTTGTTATGCCTTCCATGCTTAAATGATGACTTCTATATGTTGTAAAGACCTTGTGAAAGAAATTGTGATCTTGAAACTTAGTGGAGTATTGGCTCGGGTTGAAATACAAATTGTGAAGGTATATGAGATAAGTAACTCTTTGGAGCATTGGCTCAAGTGATAATGTGAACTATGAGATGAAAGTGAAAGAAAGAAAAGAGTTAATGATTCATTCCCTTGCCGGGACGTTGTTGGTTATTGATATTGTAGCCTTGTCGGGTTTTTAATTATTGTTTGTGTTCCCTTGCTGGGATTTTCATTATTGTTTATTTATTTCCCTTGCCCTTGTTTGTGATTGTTGATTGGGTGAGGAAGAGTGTAAAAGCACGAAGGGTGATGCCGTGCACTATTTGTTTATGGTAAGGAAAGAGTGTAAAGCACGAAGGGTGATGCCGTGCATTGTT
>NC_031989.1:26627130-26627382 GCF_001879085.1 Nicotiana attenuata
GGGGTGTTGTTGCTTATTGATTATTTGCCCTTGCCGGGACGTTGTGGTTATTGATATTGTACCCTTGCCGGGTTTTTAATTGTTGTTTGTGTTCCCTTGCCGGGATTCTCGTTATACTTTGTTTATTCCCTTGCCCTTGTTTGTGATTGTTGATTGGGTAAGGAAGAGTGTTAAAGCACGAAGGGTGATGCCGTGCACTGTTTGTTTATGGTAAGGAAAGAGTGTAGAGCACGAAGGGTGATGCCGTGCATT
>NC_031989.1:26627407-26643712 GCF_001879085.1 Nicotiana attenuata
GCGATTATGGAATTTTTGGGAAAAACTTTGGGAAATTCGTTTTTATGCATTCAAATTGATTCATTTAGTGTTTATAATTAATTAAGTAATTTGTGGCTAGATTCGAGCGGATTGGAGTGGAATTTCGGTGGTAAAAGCATAGTTGAGGCTTGAGTTGAGTTCAAGGCATCGAGGTAAGTGTTTGGTTTAACCCTAGCTCGAGGGAATAGGAGTTGAGTCTATTTGTACTTGCTAGTTGTCGAGTACGATTATAGGCATGGTGAAGTATCTATAACATTGGCGTCTAGCATGACCGTGAGTCCTTATTTCAAATAGTTGGTTGTTGCTTGTAGTCTTCCATGCTTAATTGATGACTTCTATATGTTGTAAAGATTTGTGAAAGAAATTGAAATCTTTAAACTTCGTGGAGCGTTGGCTCGAGTTGAATTACAAATTGTGAAGGTATATGAGATGAGTAAATCCTTAGAGCATTGGCTCAAGTGATAATGTGAACTATAGATGAAAGTGAAGAAAGAGAAAGAGTTATGAGATTTTCCCTTGCCGGGACGTTGAGATTATTGAGTGTTGTACCCTTGCGGTTTCAATTGTTTGTTTGTGTTCCCTTGCGGGATTTTTGCTATTGTTTATTTAATTCCTTGCCCTTGTTTGTGATTGTTGATTGGGTGAGGGAAGAGTGTTAAAGCACAAGGGTGATGTCGTGCACTGTTTGTTTATGGTAAGGAAAGAGTGTAAGGCACGAAGGTGTGATGCCGTGCGTTGTTGCTTATTATGAGAAAGAGTTGTTAAAGCACGAAGGGTGATGCCGTGCCCGCACGATGTACCATTCCGTGCCGATTCTATGATATATGTGAGAATGAGAGTAAAAGCAGAAGTGATGCTGTGCACATGTTATGCTTGGTGAGAACGAGAGTAAAAGCATGAAGGGTGATGCCGTGCACTGGTGAATTCTGTTTCATTACATACTATTTGAGTTGTGCTGTTTTCCTTTATTACTGGACGACTCTTATTTGGAAATTATTATACTCCCCACAGCATGCTCCCCTCCCATATTGTTTATTGTTTTTGTATTTTCGATCGCTGTAATCGTATATATATATATATATATATATATATATATATATATATATATATGAAATTGCACGGGTTTATGTGGTAGTCTGGTCTAGCCTCGTCACTACTTCGCCGGGGTTAGGCTAGACACTTACCAGCATATGGGGTCGGTTGTGCTGATACTACACTTTGTGCTATTTTGCACAGATCCAGGTTTCGAGCAGCAGCAGCAGCAGTAGGGTGGGAGCAGGCTTTCAGTCCGGTGAGACCCAAGGTAGCCTTGCAGGCGTCCGCAGGCCCGGCGTCTCCCTTATTCTCTCTTTTAGCCTGTTGCCTCATTGTATTCGAGACAAACAGCTTATGTTTTCTTTCAGACGTTTGTATTTAGTATTTCTTAGCAGTTCGTGAGTATTGTGAAACCAGTCCTGTGTAGAGGCTTGTATTGACTATTCCGCATTTTGATTCAGTTTCTATAATTAAGACTTTCGCTACTATTTAATTTCGTTGTTTTATATTGTTGCCATGAATTGTTAAAAGGGATTATGTCATAAACGGTAAATAATTAAATTTGGCTTGCCTAGCTTCTACGAGTAGGCGCCATCACGACTCCCGAGGGTGGGAAATCCGGGTCGTGACAGGTGCGAAGGATTTGCCGCACCTGCGTGACCGCAGATGCGGCTGGGGCACCGCAGAAGAGAAAATGGACAACGGTCTGGGTTCTGCAGAAGCGGGCTCAACGCTCGTAGAAGCGAGTCCGCAGGAGCGAAAGGAACCGCAGATGCGGTTGGTAGGTCGCTTCTACGATGCTGCAAAAGTGGCTAAGTAGTCGCAGGTGCGGAAAGCCTGGGCAGAGCATATAAAAATGAGGGTTTCGAGATTTTCACCATTTCTAACATTTTGAACTCGGGTTTTGGTGATTTCTGAGAGAATTTTTGAGGGGATTCTTGAGTTAAGCTTCCTGTGCTCTTTTTTTATAAGTAATCTTGTTTCCCCATTGATTTTCCCACCTAGATTGTGTGGTTGAGGTGTAATTTTGGGGTTTGAGGCTAGGAATTTAGTGAGTTTGATTTGGGAATTTGGGTGGCGATTTGGTGTCGGATTTTGATAAAATTTGTATGGTTGGACTCGTTGTTGAATGGGCTTTAGGATTTTGAGATGTGGGCCCTGGGGCCGGCTTTGAGCCAATTTCGGATTTTTGATTTATAACTTCGCATTTTCTTGTGGAATTGATTCATTTAGCCCGTATTTATTGGATTGTACTGTTTATGGCTAGATTCAAGACATTTGGAGGCCGATTTGCAAGGCAAACGTGTGTTGGAGTAGAGAATTTGGCTCGGATTGAGGTAAGTAATAGTTCTAAATCTGGATCTGATGGTATAAAACCCCGTATTATGTGTCTTGTGATTGGTTTGGAGGTGACACACATTCTAGGTGATGGGTGTGTGGGCGTGCACCGTGGGAATTGTGACTTGGTCCGTTCCATGAAACTGTGAATTTGAATAATCTGTTGTTAGATATGTGTTCTTCATGTGTTATAGAAATTTGACTGCAATTCATGTTAGAAGTTATGTTTAGACTAAATGTTGGTACTGTAGGGACCAACAGAGGTCGTGTACTTGTTGAATTATTTGCTAATTATTGTCTTGTACTCAGTCACAGTTTTACTTGCGTATCATATCTCAGTCTCTTCTTGTTCCTTGTTGATACAGGACATTATTTCGGTTTCGGATGATTTTTATGATTTCTGAGAACCAGAGAGACTGGAGAGGTTGGTGACTGAGTTAGGACTGAGTGTCGAGTTGTGAGCGATATGTATATATGTGGATTGAGTTGCACGCCGCAACGAGCCTTAGGGATGTATATATGTAGATGGGGTCGCACACCGATATGTGGATCGGGTTGCACGCCGCAACGAGCCTTAGGGATGTGTATGTGTGGATCGAGTTGCACGCCGCGACAAGACTTATGGCTATATATATATATATATATATATATATATATATATATATATATATATATATATATATATATATATGGGATTGGGCTACACGCCGCAACGAGTCTTTTGGCTATATATATATATATATATTTATGGGATTGGTCTGCACGCCGCAGCGATATAGCGCTTGGGCTGAGTGTTGAGTGCCGAGTGCCAAATGCTGAGCTATTGAGAAAGATTAGGTGACTGTTGCTCTGAGAGAATGCTCTTGATTTTATTATTGTTGCATTTAGCTGTCACATATCATTGTCTGGAAGTTTTCTTAAAGATGTTATATTCTGTTTTACTTGAATTTGATATGAGATAACTAATTTAGCCTAAATTGTCGCATGCCTATTTTCCTATGTTGAAATTACTGAAATTGAACTATAATTGCAGAGCTCGTCACTACTTTTAGTTATTTAATTAGTATTGTTACTTTTTGAGTTGGTTGTACTCACGCTACACCCTGCACTTCGTGTGCGAATTCAGGTATTTCCGGACATGGTGGGTGTTGATTTCATCGTGCAGTCGATCTTCTGGGAGATTCCAAGGTAGCTTCCCGGCGTTTCGAAGACCTTGTTTCTCCTTCCCTATCTTTCCCTTTTTATTTTTTTTGGTTTCGGATCATCTTAGACAGTGTATTCCAGACTTATGATACTTAGATGCTCATGTACTCTGTGACACCTAGACTTGGGAGTTTTTTCGCGTTGTGTTTTGGGTTTCTACCCCGTTTATGAGAATTATTATCATTTAAAACTACTTTGACTCATTTTTGGTTAAATGTTGGGAATATTTGGGAAATGTTGGCTTGCCTAGTACCATATCAGGCGTCATCATGACATGTTAGGATTTTGGGTCGTGACATTCTTAGAGTGCAAAACTTTCGAGAAAAATAGAAAAAAATCCTTAGGCAGTTTGTGAAGTTGTTTAGCTACTTTCAATCATCCTTGTTGGTGTTTTGGGTCGTTCTGCTGCTGTTTCTTTTCATTTCACAGTTGTATATCTTTTATAATCCTGCGACCGAGGTAACTCTTTAACCTTGTATTACAGATTCTTTCACATTAATAAAGATGTGAACTCATTTTTGAACTGTTGGAGTATGACTACATTTGTAGTTGCCTAAAAATGAATGTTGCATTTGTTTAAGAATGTAAATATGTTAAAGTTAGTTATAACATCATGCTGTCCATTACATTTATAGTTGAGGTTGTATTCCAGTGTATCTGGATGAGGATTTGAAGTTACAAATATTTCATGTTTAGTCCGTTAAAGGTTGTTTAATTATTAATAAGGTATGGATTCGAAAATTGCAAACTTAAGGTTTTCGCTTCTTGTATATGACGTTGAGTTGATGAAAGAGGAGTTATTATTTGCAAAAAAATAGGTTTAATTGATGTATGTGACAGGTTTATAGGGTTGGTTTACCAAGTGCAACTCATTTTTTTAAGTTATTAACTCGAGTTTAAATTGGCTATTTTGTAAAGTGGTTGTGCCTGTCATTATCTTTTGTTAACAAAAGGGGCTATGGCAGTAAAATAAAGAGGCAAGATCTTCAACATAGTAACAGGTTGTTACTGAAGATCTGGAGTTTAAATAGGTTGCTGGGCCTTTAAACCTTTTCCTCAAAATGAGCCTAATGGTGGGCTAAAGAATTTCTCTTATTGATAATTGTAACGATCCGGCCGGTTGTTTTGAGAATTTACGTCCCGTTCGGCAGCATAAGGTCTTGAGCAGCTTCGTATTATGTGTTATCACCTGCGTGCGTGGTCGAGTTCAGTTATCGAATGATTTAGAGTCAAATTGGAAGAAGGATTCTAGTTTTGAAAGCTTAAGCGACAAGAGTTGACAGGAATTTGACTTTTATGTAAACGACTCCGGGATGAGTTTTGGATGATTTCAACAGCTTCTTATGGTGATTTTGGACTTAGGCGTGCATCCGGATTAGGATTTGGAGGTCCGTAGGGTAATTTGAAGCATTTCGGCGAAAGTTAGAAAAGTTAAAGTTTGGAAGGTGGAGAGGTTTGACCTATAGTTGACTTTGGTGATATCAAGGTCGAAATGCGATTCCAAGAGTTGGAACAGCTCCGTTGTGCCATTTGGGACTTGCATGCAAAATGTGACGTCATTTCGGGTTGATTTGATAGGTTTCGGAGCGAGTTATAGAAGTTCGAAGATTTGAAAGTTCATAAGTTCGTCTCATGGTGCGATTCATAGTTTCAATGTTGTTTGATGTGATTTGAGACCTCGAGCGAGTCCGTGTTAGGTTATGGAACTTTTTGGTGTGTTTAGACGGAATCCTGGGGGCCTCGGTTGTGTTTCGGATGGGCTACGAGCCATTTCCTTCTATTTTTGGATGGGTGTTTTCTGTCATCTGGTTTCTTTCATCACGTTCGCGTCCATGTATCCCCGTACGCGTAGTGTTATTTTGGAGGATGAAATATTTCCTCTTCGGGTTCGCAATCTTCTGTTCGCGTTTGCGAAGTTCTGCCCCTCCATTCTTCGCGTTCGCATTCTTCCGCTCGCGTTCTCGAAGGTGTGCCATTCCATTCTTCGCGTTCGCGTACTACTTCACACGTTTGTGTAGCTCAGTCATTGGGCCATCAGATTTTCCTCTCCGCGTTCGCGAGCGATCTATCGCATTCACGAAGCACATCTTGGTAGCCTTCATTTTTTTTCATCGCAAACGCGATCAGTCTTCCACCTTCGCATTGATGCCTGGGCAGAATATATAGTACTCCATTCCGAGGGTTAGCCATTTACACCATTTTTGGAGTTCTAGAGCTCGGTTGTGAGCGATTCTTTGTGGGGTTTTCAAGCAAATCAATTGGGTAAGTGTTATTCACCTAGAATTTATTATATTCTATGATTTTATCTTTATTTTTATTATTTAATTAGTGTTTTGGGTTGAGGAAAAATGGGGATTTTGAAGAAAACTTTCAAAATGAAAAATGATGATTTGAAGGACCAAATGGTAACAGAATTTGATAATTTTACTATGGTTGAACTCGTATCGGAATGAATGTTCGTGTTAAGTGAAATTTGTCCGGTTACGAGGTGCGGCCCGGGGGTCGACTTTTGGGTTGATTTTTAGTTTTTGATAAAGATTGAGGCTTCAAGAACTGAAATAGTTTCTTATGAGTTTTAATTATGCTTTGAAGTTATTTTGGCTAGATTTGAGCCGCCGGAGGTTTTTTCACCCGAGAAGTTCATTTTTGAGTATCGGTATGTCTTCTTTGAGGTAAGTATCTTGCCTCACTTCGTGCGGGCGAACGACCCCTTAGGGTTTGAGTCTTCTATGCTAACTGTATCATGTAAAGTCCGTGTACGCGAGGTGACGAGTACGTGCTCGGGCTTATTTGTGGAAAGTTGGCCTTTTAGGGTTCTTAGGTCCTTATATTAACTGATTATGAAGTTGTTTTGTTATGATTAAGTTTTCGATTTACTAGTTTCATCTCTACATGCTTTAATTGGTTATAATTGCTTCATGATCCACTCTTATTGCCTAATTGACTCTTATATGACCTAACTAAAATTGTTACCTCTTCTATTGCTATGCCATCCCTCCCTAATCGTTTCTCTTTAATTGAAAGTATAATTATCTCTTCTGTAATTGTTCATCCCTAATTGAGGATATGATTATCTTTTCGCTGCTTATCCTTAATTGAATTTGTTGTATCTCTATCGTAATTGTTAAACCTTAAAAGAAGTGTAGATATCCTATATCTTAGTTGCCTGATCCTTATTTGGAATTATTGAATCGTGTTATCTCCCTTGCTGTTGAACTGTACCTTGTGGGATCGTTGTTACATATTATTTTCTCCCTTTTTGAGCTATTCTTATTATGACTAGTATTCTCTATTGTGTTTATTCTTTGTGAACTAGTTCTACCGTTTCTTTGTGATCGAAAGCTCTTGAGTTGATTTACTTGTCATTCTCTTGTGTTATTGTCATTGTTGCTTTTGTACTCAGTGTTGTGATGCACGAGGCTTCTGCCGTGCGGTTGTTATTGTGATGCACGAGGTTTATGCCATACGGTTGGGGTGGTGTTGCACGAGGTTTTTGCCGTGCTATTGTTACTGTTGATTATGCACATGTGATCATGTCCAAATGCACGCCTCTAACGAGGCATGACACAGTCGTTTGCAATAATAAAATCCAACAAGGAGTCAGGATCGAATCCACAGGGAGCGAAGATGGGAATTAGTAGTATATATTTGGAGTGAGTATGTGAAGTATTTAGATTGTACTTCCACAAACAGGGTTTTGTTTTCACTTCTAAAATTATGCTAAGGATGGCAAATTTGCAATTCTAAAGGTATAAAACTAGAGAAGATTGTTTTTGGATGTTTTTCAAAGATATAAAAATGCCTAGGGCCGCAACCATAATCTAGGTGTTTTCCTAATGGGTTAAAGACTTTATGCTATTTTATTGACTGGGGTGTATTATAGCTCACAACACTACGTTGCCTACTCATTCCTCTCGGTCAGAGAGTGGTTTTGCCCAATTTGGCTTTCTCAAGACCAAATGGGTATCTACCAAAACGATTGATAAGAGCTCAAGTCGGGTTGTTACTATCTCTAGGTTGAACCCTTTATGTCACGACCCAAATTTCATTAAAGGTCGTGATGGCGCTGGACACCACTGTCAAGCAAGCCAACACTAAATAATCAATTTAGTTCTCGTTTTAGTATTTTGAAGTCATGATTTTTTTTTTTCTATTTAATAGTAAAAGATGGACTTTACATAATAAATAATAATGTTTTTAACAATTTCAATACTGAATAACCCATAATCATCCCAAAACCCGGTGTCACAAGTGCATGAGTGTTTACTAAGGAATAAAATAAAATACAATAACTGTCTGGAATACAATTTGGACAGAAAGGAAAATACCATTACTCTGAAGGAGACTCCGCTGGCTGCGGATCGCACATAAGATGCAGCTCGTCTAAGTCCCCGTGTCAACCACGCCGCTGCGTCCACAAGGCCACTAAATGTATATATGCCTGTACAACAAAATGTATAGCAAGTGTAGTATGAGTACGAAAACAAAGCGTACCCAGTAAGTATCCAGTCTAACCTCGAAGAAGTAGTGACGAGGGGTCGACTTCGACACTTACTAGTGGTCCAACAATATCAAGTACAATAAAGCATTTTATAAATATGAAACCGAGTAAATATATGAAATAAACATGTATATAATACATGGTATAATTTCCCTCTTTACAATTTTACTCAAGCTCTCAACCAACAAGTTTCCTCCGTAACCGGAGCTTTTATATATATATATATATATATATATATAGATAGTGGATTTCACCAAAGAAGTTGTCATAATTCAAATCAGGGAAAAACCTCGGATACACTGGCTTCTTGCCAAATATTACGCACGGTTCCATGAGGATAATATATATAGGAAATACCGAGGCGTACGGCCCGATCCAACGTAAAAGTAAACTGTGCACTACCGACGCGAACCATGCATCTATTAACCTGCCGAGGCGAACGGCCCGCTCCCATGAGAGTGTGGTACATAAATCCTGCCGAGGCGAACGACCTGATCCCATAAGAGTAGTAGAAGGAGATACCCAACTCGTGAATCATACGTGCAACGCGGTAAAATATAAATTTAAGGAATCACCCCGCTCGCAGATCATACTTGCGACGCGGTCAAATATAAATTTAACATTAAAATCATATCTCTTTCTTGATTCTTTTCAAAATAAGGGAAATTCAGCTTGTAGCTTTTTAAGGAAATTACCCCGCCCGCGAAACATACATGCGGCGCGGTTACACATAGATTTCTTAAGCTATTATAATATTCCTTCAATTCTTTTCAAAAATACGAAATTCAAATGAAAACTTTTAAGATCTCAAATTTCTCAATTTCATCTCTTTTCAAGACATTTACTAAGCAAACTCAATCTCGCTTCTTCTCAAGGCAAACAATAAACATAAATCAACAACAATATCAACAAGGCATGGTGTAAACCTAAAACTACCCAGACATAGGCATAGCTAGTAGCTACGTACGGACTCTCGTCACCTCGTGCGTACGTAGCCCCCACAAATAGAGGCACATATTAATTTAGTTCACCTATGGGGTTAATTCCCTCTTACAAGGTTAGAAAAGAGACTTACCTCACTTCGAAGTTCCATAGCTGGCTCCCAAGCCTTTCAAACAACTCGATCGATGCCTAATGCTCCAAAACTCGCTTTTGCTTTATTAATATTCACAAGCTTTTAATCCTCCTCCGACATCATAAAATTGAGTAAAATACTCAAATGCCACCAACAAATTGATATCTTCTTGAAGCTTTTCCTTAAAAATCCAATGTTTGGGAAATTTGGTGTTCTTGAACAACTTGGAAGATTTCTTGTATTCTTAAGTAGTCCCCAAGGTCGAATCCACCATGAAAGAACCAATCCCAATGTAACGACCCGACCGGTCGTTTTGAGCTCTAGCGCATCGTTCGGTAGTTTGAGGCCATAAGCAGCTTCACTTCAGGTAAGATGACTTGTACGCATGGTCAGAATTGCATTTCGGAAAGTTCGGAGTTGATTTGGAAAGAAAATTCTCATTTCGGAAGCTTTAAGTTGAATGAATTGACTAAGATTTGATTTATGAGTAAACGACCTTGGAATGAGGATTTAAAGGTTTCAGTAGGTTTGTATGATCATTTCGGACCTGGGCGTATGCCGATATCGGGTTTTGGATGACCCGGGAGCGTTTCAGCACCTATTGTGGAAGTTAGCATTTTTGGAAGAATCTCATAAGTTTGGGTTGAAGTGCATTTCAGTGTTATCGATGTCTGTTTGGGATTCAGAGTCTAAGAATAGCTCCGTATGGTGATTCTGGTATTGAGAGCACGATCGGAAGTGGATTTGGAGGTCCGTAGGTCATTTTGGAGTCATTTGGCTAAAGTTAGAAATTTGAAGGTTTTTGAGAAGTTTGACCGGAAGTGGACTTTTTGATATCGGGGTCGAATTCCGATTCTGAAACTTGGAGTAGGTCCGTAATGTCAAATGACTTGTGTGCAAAATTTGAGGTCAATCGGACGTGATTTGATAGGTTTCGCCATCGAATGTTGAAGTTTGGAGTTTTAAAGTTCATTAAGCTTGAATTGGAGTGCAATTCATAGTTTTCGCGTTGTTTGATGTGATTTGAGGCCTCGAGCAGGTCCGCATTATGTTTTGGAACTGGTTAGTATGATTGAACAGGGTCCCGGGGGCCTCGGGTGGAATCCGGGTGGTTAACGGATCGAAAATGGAACATAAGGAATGGCTGAAGTGCACCAGTTTTGGTGAAATCGCACCTGCGCAAGTTTGACCGCAGGTGCATGATCGCAGAAGCGAGGAAATGGTCGCATGTGTGGTTTGGACGAAGAAGGGCAGTGACCGCAGGTGCGAAGGGTTGTCCGCACCTGCGAGGACGCAGATGCGGTGAAGCGTCACGGGTGCGAGAGTGAGAAAGGCACCCTGGGGCGCAGGTGCAGAAATTTACCCGCAGATGCGCGTGCGCATCTGCGCTGAGGAGACCGCAGGAGCGGAATTTGGACTTGAGCCGGGATCGCAGAAGCGGCACATGCTCCGCAGGAGCTGGGCCGCAGAAGCGGCCTATGCACCGCAGGTGCGAAAAGGCTGGAGGCAGTGAGGTTTCTTTAAAAGACGGGATTTGGCCCATATTCTTCCATTCTCTCTTGGTTGGAGAATTTTTGGAGAGCTTCAAGTGGGGGTTTTTCATCATCTATGTCAAGGCAAGTTAATCCCACCTCATGTTTGTTAAATACATGGTTTTATTATGGATTCAAGCATGAAAATTGGTAGAAATTTGGGAGTTTGAGGAAAACCTAGAAATTTGGTATTCTTGGATTTGACCACGATTTTGGACATGAAATTGAGAGTAAATTATATATTTGAGCTCGTGAGGTTGTGGGTAAACTTTGTCTTCGAAATTTTTTGGAATCTGGGCACGTGGGCCCGAGGGAATTTTGTCAACTTTTCGAGCGGAGTTGGGAATTTATATAAATTGAATTGTTATAAGTATTAGGGTATACTTTCATTTGGTTTGTCCATTAATTGGCCTGTCTTGGAGCATTGAGCATCGGTTTGAGTCGTCTGAAGGGCTTGGAAGCCGCTTATGGAACTTCGGAGCATGGTGAGTCTCCTTTCTAACCTTGCAAGAGGGAATTAACCCCATAGGTAAATAATTAAATATGTGCTCCTAATTGTGGGGGCTACGTACGCACGAGGTGACGAGAGTCCATGCGTAGCTACTATTATGCTTAAGTCCGGGTAGTCTATGACCCAAAAGCATGCTTTACTCGTAATACTTGAAACCTTGTTGTTAATTTAAAATGCTTAAATCATATCGAACTGGTAAAAGAATTTCTAAAGGAATTAAACATCATATTCTTGACCGTTAAAAAGAAGTTGTCATTTCTTTGAGTAATTGTTTCCCTGATGAATTCTTGATTGACTGTTTGGTGTGTTTATTTATATTTGACCGCGTCGCATGTATGATTGTCGCCTGTATGATTCGGGAGTGGGGTAATAGATGCATCTATGGTTCGCGCAATTCGACCCTCTGGCAGTGCACAATTTAAATATTGTTAGATCGGGTCGTACGACCTCGGCATGATTTGCGCATGCTTGTAATGTTTGCCTTGAGATTAATAAATGTTGATATTCGTTCTCCCTAGCCTGAGATAAATGTATAAATGATGAAAAGGAATATGGAAATTTCCTATGAAAGAAAGAATTATTTATTTGCTTTATTCTACTGAGTTGCAACCATGTTTATAAAATCTTTGATTTATTATATTATTGTCGTATTATTATTGGACCACTAGTAAGTGTCGAAGTCGACCTATCGTCTCTACTTTTTCGATATTAGACGGGATACTTACTGAGTACACATTGTTTTCGTACTCATGCTACACTTGTTGTGCATTTTTGTTGCACAGGCACATGTATCTCTAGTGAGCTGCATGGATGATACGGAGACTAGGTGAGTTGCATTCCTCGAGGCGACCCGCAGCCAGTGTAGTCTCTTTCAGTGTATTGTAATTACTTTCTGTCCAATTTGTATTCCGGAGAATTATTGTACTTTATTTGATCTCTTAGTGATTGCTCATGCACTTGTGACACCGGGTTCTGGGATGATTAGGGGGTATTCTGTATTAACTTCTAAACATTCTTTTATTTATTTTGTAAAGAATATCTTTTACTAGCCAAATTGAAGGAAAATTATAGTTTTCACAATTATTTAAACGAGAATTTAATTAAGTTGTCACGACCCTAGTTCACCAACCGTGAACATGTCGTGACGGCACCTGGCCCCCATGACCAGGTAAGCCTAACATTTGTGAAAATATAATAACTGCGGAAAAATAGAGGAAATCAAATCAAGTATCTAAAGGAAATTGAACTGAATGCCGCTTGGCAAGTACAACTCAATATCACAAGTCTAAAACAATTTCCAAAACCCGGAAACTCACGGGCAACACAGGCTACAGAAGTGTATAGTAAAGGTTCCAAACTCCAGAATTTCTAACAACCAAAAGAAGGAAAACTAAGTACTAAAGATAGAGTAAGAGGGAGACTCGTCGGTCTGCGGACGCAGCAGATCTACCTCGAAGTCTCTGTAGTCCTCCTGCCTCACTGATACTGCGCCTAAGTAGAGGTACCTGAATGATCTGCACATGAAAAACATGCGTAGGAAGGGCATGAGTACACCACAGCAGTACTCAGTAAGTGCCAAGCCTAACCTCGGTTGGGTAGTGACGAGGAAGGTCAGGGCCATACTGAGACAAATATAGTAATAACAAAAATTAACGGTATGATAATCTGACAGAAATAATAAATACAGCGGTGAAATAAGGTAGGTCAACGAGACAATAACAACCACAAAAGGACAGAGCAACACAGGGCAAATACAACTCAATACCAATGATAATAATGAGGTTCTCCCAGGATACCGTCCTGTAGCCCTTTCCTCAACTGTCCAGTGGATCTCCCGGGATACCGTCCCGTAGTCCAACTCATATACCAAGCCGAAGGATCTTCCGGGATACCGTCCCATAGTCCAACCTTCCAAATGCAGGGGAATCTATCGGGAATCTAACCCGCAGTCCCAAAGTAAAAGTGCCGGGGGATCTACCGGGAATCGAACCCGTAGTCCCAAAGTAAACAACAAGGGGGGAGCTACCGGAATCCCACATCCGTAGTCCCAATGTAAATGCGCAATCACAACCAGAAGGTACACGTAAACGAAGTACAAAAGACAAGTTACAGGTAGTACTGGCCTAGCATGCTCCACGAAGTACAGTCAAGGCAACTTAAGCAATTAGGCAAGTTAAATCAACTAAACATGCTTTCCTAATCTTGCACAGTTATAATTGCAAGTAGAATAAAGCAACTATGAAAGGAACTCAATCTCAATATCTTAAGGAAACCGGATTTTCAACAATTGGCTCAAGTATTCGCCCGTCACCTCGCGTACAAGGCACTCAAATCAACAAATAACAAATCCTAAGGGGAAAGGTCCCCCCACACAAGGTTAGACAAGCCACTTACCTCGAACCGGCTCAATATCACTAGAAACCGCGCCTTTGCCACGAGTATCCGACTCCAAATGGCCCAAATCTATTCAATTCAATTACATATCGTAAATAATATTGCAAACAACTGATTCCACTATTAAAGTTAAAGCTAGGGCGCGAAAATAGATAAAATGACCAAAACGCCCCTCAAACCAACGTCTCGGAATCGAATAATTTTCACATTTTTAGAACCCTCGTACTCTCATGAGTCTAACCATATAAAAATCTCCCAAATCGGAGGTCAAATGCCCACTCAAAACTCAATAGTCTAACCAATAAAGTTTTACCCCAAATTATCCAATTTTTGGTCCAAAATTCGAATTCAAATGATGTATTTAGCTATATAATGATGAAATATAATGAAAAGGGATCAAGGAAACGTTACCCAATGATTTTCTCTTCAAAATCGCCTTCTCCCTAGCTCTCAATCGATTTTCCAACTTATGAAATTAAACCCTCGAAATTGATATTTCTGAACAGTCATTTCCGCTTCTGCGGACAAGGGACCGCTTCTGCGGTCCCGCTTAAGCGGAAAGCCAACCGCTTCTGCGGTTTTCATTAAAAAAGGTAGGACCGCATCTGCGATAGCTGGGCCGCTTCTGCGGCTTCGCTTCTGCGAAAGTGGCACCGCTTCTGCGGCTCCGCTTCTGCGGTTCCCAAGCTGCAGAAGCGAAAATACCAGAAAGAAAAATACCAGCTGCAGCAATTACTTAGATATTTCTCCGTTAACCACCCGGAATCATCCCGAGGCCCCCGGGACCTCAACCAAAAGCACCAATACCACCTAATACCTTATTCAAACCTGTACCAATCCTTAAAACACCTAAAAGAACACCGGAAACTCGATTAAATCAAAGATTCAAGCCTAAGAACTACAAGTTTCTTCCAAATACGCTTTCGATCAAAAACCTAACCAAAACACGTCCGAATGACCTGAAATTTCGCAGACACATCCCAAATGACATGACGGAGCTACTGCAGCTTCCGGAATTCCAATCCAACCCTCGGATCAAAAACTCACTATCGAACCGGAAACTTCAAAATTTAAACTTCGGCATTTCAAGCCTAAATGAGCTACGAGCTCCCAAAATACATTCCGAACATGCTCCCAACCCCGAAATCACCTAACGGAGCTAACGGAATCATCGGATTTCCATTCCGAGGTCCTCTTCGTACTGTTCCAACTACGAACCACTTTTCAACACTTAAGCTCTCATTTAGGGACTAAGTGTCCCAAAACTTTCCAAAACTCAACACCGAACGTCCCGGCAAACCAAAATAGCAGAAATGAACTTAGGGGAAGCAGTTAATGGGGGATCGGGGCATAAATTCCAAAAACGACCAGCCGGGTCGTTACATCCTCTTACACTTAAACATTTGTTCGTCCTCGAACGAGCATAGAGAACATACCTGAAGTAGTGAAAAGATGAGGGTACTGGCTGCGCATATCTTGCTCGGTCTCCCAAGTCGCCTCCTCGGCCGGCTGACCCCGCCACTCAACCTTTACTGAAGCTATGTTCTTTGACCTCAACTTTCTGATCTGCCTGTCCAAAATAGCCACTGGCTCCTCAACATAGGATAGATCCTTGTCTAACTGGACTGAACTGGAAATCAACATGTGCGACGGATCACCGTGATACCTCCGGAGCATCGAAACATGAAATACCGGATGAACTCCGGCCAAGCTGGGAGGTAAGGCAAGCTCATAAGCAACCTCCCCAACTCGCCTCAAGATCTCAAAAGGGCCAATAAACCTCGGACTCAGCTTCCCTTTCTTTCCAAACCTCATGACGCCCTTCATAGGCGAGACCCGAAGCAGAACCCGCTCACCAACCATATATGAAACATCACGAACCTTCCTGTCCGCGTAACTCTTCTGTCTAGACTGGGCTGTACGGAGTCTGTCCTAAATCACCTTGACCTTCTCCAATGCATCCTGAACCATCTCTGTACCCAATAGCCTGGCCTCACCCGACTCGAGCCAACCCACCGGAGATCTACACCTCCTGCCATATAAAGCCTCATACGGCGCCATTCGAATGTTGGACTGATAACTGTTATTATAAGCAAACTCCGCCAATGGCAGGAAATGATCCCAAGACCCTCCAAACTCAATCACGCACGCACGGAGCATGTCCTCAAGAATCTGAATAGTGCGCTCGGACTGTCCGTCCGTCTGGGGGTGAAATGCTGTGCTCAACTCCACCCGAGTGCCTAACTCCTGCTGCACAGCTCTCCAGAACCGCGATGTAAACTGAGTACCTCTGTCCGAAATGATAGAAACTGGAATACCATGCAGACGGACGATCTCCCTGATATAAATCTCCGCCAATCGCTCCGATGAATAAGTGGTACACACAGGAATGAAATGAGCGGACTTGGTCAGCCGGTCCACAATAACCCAAATGGAATCAAACTTCTTCAAGGTCCGTGGAAGTCCAGATACAAAATCCATGGTGATGCGCTCCCATTTCCACTCTGGAATCTCTATCTGTTGGAGCAACCCACCCGGGCGCTGGTGCTCATACTTCACCTGCTAGCAGTTGAGGCATCTAGACACATAACCAACTATATCCTTCTTCATTCGCCTCCACCAATAGTGCTGCCTCAGGTCCTGATACATCTTCGCGGCACCCGGATGGATGGAATACCGCGAACTATGAGCCTCT
>NC_031989.1:26643727-26728346 GCF_001879085.1 Nicotiana attenuata
GATATTTTCAAAAGAGGTTTTAAACTGAGTCCAGATATTTCTAAAGATTTTCACGGTTTCACTGTTTTCTCAAAGGGTTACACTGTTCTATATAGCATGATGGCTTGCTTTACATGGTTTCTTGCTGCTCAGTTATTATTTACCTTTATTACTCACTGAGTTGGAGTACTCACTTTACTCCTTGCACCTCGCGTGCAGATGCAGGTATCGGTTTACCCGGTAGCGGGTTTGAGCTGGTTGAGGATTGGCTATCGTAGCTGAGCAAGGTGACCCCAGCGTTCGCGGCACCGGACTTCTTTATTTTAATTCCAGATTTTTTATTCTATGTATTACAGGCCTTGTAGTTGTATCAAAAATCCTTCTAGATGCTCGTGACTTGTGACACCCCGATTTCGGGCTGAGTCGGGATGGGTTCCCTGTTTTATCACGTTTATTCCGCAATATGATTCCATTATGTATGATTCAGAGCTTATTCATGCTAAGTAACTGTTAAAAGAGGCGTCGTTGTTCTGTTGGCTGGCCTTGTCTTCACGAGAGGCGCCATCACGATCGGGTTTGGGGAAATTGGGTCGTGTCAAGTTGGTATCAGAGCCTAGGTTACTAGGTCTCACGAGTCATGAGCAGGTTTGGTAGAGTCTCACGGATCGGTACGGAGACGTCTATATTTATCCTCGAGAGGCTGCAGAACCTTTAGGAAAACTTCACATTCTTGGAATTCTTATCGTGCGTACTTGATTCAGCTTGTGATATAACTCTTGAAATTCCTTCCACACGTCTATATGCGCACGTGAGCGCTCAATTTTATATGTGCCTCGATGGCTTGCGATTCCCCGATCAAGGGGCAAGATGTGATCTTCATGAGTATGTTGGGCCAGTCTGGAGGACTTGAGGCCGGATCTTTGCCTATGGCTTGAGCACCGAGGTGCTGATTGTGTGAGCAAGTGTTTTGAACTTATATGTTCGGTATTGTCCCTATTAGCTGGAATGGCGGTTGAATATCCATGTGATGAGTATGCTAGTACTGCGAGATGTATCAATATGACTTGATAGTGACGAAGAAGTCTGCTGGATAATAGATGAACTGTTAAGCGTTCGATTCCTATTGTGATTCGATGTGTAGCACGAATATGGGCGCGTGAAGAATATTCTCGTGTCTCCTAGTTGGGGAGGGTAGTGCATTACATGTGGCGGTATGAGTTCAGACTCAGGAAGACTAATGACTGTGTAACGTATATGATAGTGGAAGGTATGCTGAAGTACTAAATTGAGGGGAAGCAGGTGGGTTATCTCCTGCGGAGTGTTCTTAAGTGGTATGATCCTTATGTGTATGTTAGAAGATCTCATGTGTAATTGAAGGGTACGTGTTGAAATTCAACAATTCGAGTCGCTTAAGAGAGTGGACCCAACTGATGTAGAGATGGATGCGAGAAGTGTAGAGGATTACGGTACTAGATGATCTGTGTTTTCACAAACTTGTAAATGATTTGAGTTTAATATCACTATGGTCTTGTGGCATCATTAGAGTAGAAGCATTATGGGTTATTGAGTGTGTCCTGGTATATAGCTTCGAGCCAAGTTGGGGAGGTTGCTGTTGATTAGCTGATCGCACGGTCATGTGCTACGTTAGTTCTGTTTCGAGGTATGCTGGCGGATCAGTCCTAGTTGCAGAAATTGAGCCGAGGATGGCACGAGTGAAGCAAAATTTTGACAAGGGTTATATGGTGCTTCGTAGATGTAGGAAAATACTAGGATGTCTTGAGCTATTTTTGATAAAGAATGCTCAGTGTATAGAGAAGGAAGATGGTTGTTTGTATTGGGATGAGATCATATTTTGCGGTGTCAGAGCACTAATAAGGCACAAGTGGTTATGTTCGTTAAGTCAAGTAATTTTCAGTTTGAATAAGAGTGAATGACTCTCGAGAATGGTTTTAATGTGTTCAAGATTCTACATGTAACAATCAGGTGTCTTAAGGTTGTGTATGTGGGTAGAGAATGTGTTTTCATTGGAAAAGGTCAAGACTTGTAGTATTTTTATGTTGATTATGGGATCCTATGTATCGGTATCTGGAAAGTAATGGTAACGAATTCAGATTCGCGGGAAGTCCTTCAAGTAAAGTATTCTGGAATGTGGTATTTCTGGGAACATTTGAGAGAGTATTCAGTGGCTTATGGGTCTTAGACAGTGTGGTCTTGTGCTTGGGTCTCGTGTAGTGAGCCTGGGTTGAGGAACTGTGGTGCTACAACAAGAGGGAATATCAAGTTGACGATGAATCAGAAGGGAAATTAGATAGATGGAATAGCTTGATAGTGGACCAAATCGGTATGGTAAGGATATGATTAATTCTTCGTATGTGTTCGAGGTAAGGAGCCCTTACAGGTATTGTGCAGCAAAGTTCTTGAGTTCTGACAGCTTGCTTAGCTCGGTTGGGATAGAAGGATTCAGTCCTGGCAGTTTAGCTCGTGAAGATGGAATTGGGAGAGAGTTCTTGTTGGGTTTTACCGTTGTTTGGAGATGTATATATCTTTCTATGGGCATGCGAAGCATGGAATGTGTAATGATTTTCTTCCAAATGGGATCAGCGGGAGTTCTTGATTAGATGAGTTACAGTTCAGTTCTGAAAGAAGTTTATAAAATTCTTAGGCAACGGGTAGCCTCAAGTAATCTAGGAAATGGTACTGCTAATTGGAAGTGATTTGACGAGAGTATATGTCTGGGAAGAAGGGTAATGTGATTCGACTGATGATACTTCGGTAGTATTGCGGCACTTTCTTGCCAGATCGACTGCTGATATCTAAGTTGTTTGATGGCACAGGGGAATTTTAGAATATCTTTCGTGGAATGATTGGGTACTCGAGGTGTAATATGTATTCATACTGCGGAATTTGGGATCAGGTACAGTGATTCGTGTGCTATATGGAGTTGGAGACTGGGAGTTCTCAGGTACAGACTATGTAGTGGTTGTGGATCGTGTGTATTGGTACCGTTAGCGGCAATTGGAATTTGGAGGCCCGAGTGGATCTTTCTTTGCTTGGTATATTAGATTTTGGATATGATATTGGGGTGTAGACTGGTTGTCTCAGTGTTGGGTTATTCTAGACTATTGTGCTATGGGCTATGTTGGAAATGCCACAGGTTGCGTGGCGAGGTGCATCGGATTATGTTCTAGCAGAGTGGTTTGTATTCCAAGGACCAGCGAACGACTGGGAAGGATTGTTTTTCTTAATTGGGCCTTCGTGGCGGATGTCAGTGCAGAGGTTTCTACCATTGATTCAGTTCCGGTATTGAGGGACTTTTTCGGATGCGTTTCTTGTGGCCGGGCATGTCGCCGGGCGAGATTATGGATTTCGGTATTTATTTGGTGTCGGGCACCGTATCGTACGGCTCCGGCAGGAGTTATAGTAGTGGAAGGAGCAGCTTCAGGCTTCTTGGTATTGAGTTCGTTGGCTGGCCGATGTGGCTACGTATTTGGCTTGAGTTAGCTTGGTTAGTCCCGAGTTGAATTGTTGAGGGATAGGTTGATTCGGTCGTTATTGAACTTGTTAGTGATCTGGGGAGATCTATGAGTTGCTTTTTCTGTGCTGTGAGGCGTTATGATTTGTTGGATATGGGCACATGTGGTGCGGTTCTATTGAGGATTCATAGAGAAAGTCGAGCGGGAAGAGTAATTGAGTGTTGCCCGGTAAATGGAGTATTAGTTATGGCCTATCGGGTTGCGTGTCGTATGTTATTTGTTTCACCGTGGGTGCAATGAATTGCTTTGGTTTCGGACATCAAATTATGCGTGGCTGTCGATTTTGAGCATGGCGACTTGAGGTACTTCATGTGTAACAGTGTTTGGATAGGATCGCGCATTGTAGCGAGGCTACGTGGAGTTATGACCTTTCGAGGTAGATTCAAGTGTTCTATTTCTATGATGTGAGATGGGGTCTCAGCCTTGTGTGGTGATGGTACTGATGAACTTGAGTTACAGCTCTTTCGTTTGAGTCATTTGTCATGATTTGAGTATGTTCAGACCGTTTCTTATTGGTGCGCGTATTATGCAAGTGTGGCTTAGGCCTGTATTGAGGTGTCATATCACCAGAGTGGTGTGTTGGAGTCGAGGTGATCGTTGGGGTCATTAATGAATACGAACAGATTTGATTTCAGCTTGTTGGAAGGATAATATCGAGGTTCGGCTCGGAAATCTGTTGTGGTATTAGTCAAAAGGGAAGTGGCTTCATGAATGGTTGATCTGAGAAATGGTTACGGTTTATCGCATGTTTTATTTATCGTAGGCAGTATATGAAAGTGTTGGAATAAGACTTTAGCTAATAAGAGGTTTTCTATCGGTATTGGGTTATTGTGGGCAACTGCTGTGAATAGAGGCTATCGTTTCGAGTGTTTGGATTATGTGGTGTATCGGATGGTCTCACCTGAGGTTGCAGGTATGGGTTATTACAGCTGGTTCGGGTTTATTCTGAATATAGACGTGAGGTTCTGATCTTGTGTATGATTTCGGAAAGTGCAATGTGGTTCTACGGTTTATGGTCTCGATCGGTTGTGATATTTCAGCTACTGGTTGGCTTCTAGGACAACTCTGGGTACGCTCGAGGACAAGCGTTGGTTTAAGTTGGGGAGGATGTGACGACCCGACCCGTTGTCTCATGTGTTACCGCTCCGTTTCCCCCATTTTATGCTTCTTCATGTTCCGTTTTCAGTATGTGGTGTGTTAGAAATGATTTGGATTGGTTCTGATAAGAAATGAGACACTTAGTCTCTTTAAGGAAGGCTTAGGTTGGAAAAGTAAACCGAATGTTGACTATTGAGTTAGAGGGCTCGGATGTGATTTCCGGTGATTCGGTTAGCTTCGGGGGATGATTTGTGACTTAGGAGTGTGATCGGAATTGATTTTGGAGGTCCGGTGTAGAATTAGGCTTGAATTGGCGAAGTTAGTATTTTGGCGAATTCCGGTTGGTGGGTGAGATTTTGATCCGAGGGTCGGAATGAAATTCCGAGAGTTGTTGTAGCTTAGTTATGTGATTTGTGATGTGTGTGCAAAATTTCAGGTCATTCGGACGTCGTTTGGTTGGGTTTTTGATCGAATGCGTGTTTCGGATGTTTTAGAAGAACTTAGGCTTGAATCCGATGTAATTTGATGGTTTTGGTGTTGTTTGAGGTGTTTTGATGATTGTAACATGTTTGAATGAGGTTTTAGGATGTGTTGGTGCTTTTGGTTGAGGTCCCGAGGGCCTCGGGTGAGTTTCGGGTGGTCAATCGGACCATTTTTGGAGTTGAGAAATTGCAGAAAAATCAGTCCAGCAATTGCAGGTATTTTGGCCTTCACGTTCGCGTAGGGAAGCTCGCGTTCGTGAAGGGCTGGGTTCTGGAAGCTACGCGTTCGCGAGGGTCTAGGCCGCGTTTGCGAAGGGTTCATCAGGCTGTTCATTGCGTTCGCGTTATGTGTTTCGCGATCGCGTACAAGGAATTTTGTCTCAGGAGAATTTCTCATCGCGTTCGCGTTATGGTCTCCGCGTTCGCGGAAGTGGAGGAAGAAAGGCATCGCGTTCGTGACCTCTGTGTCGCGTTCGCTTATAGTAAACTTTGGTCAATGCAAGGTTGTACTTCGCGAGCGCGATAGTTTGACCGCGTTCACGAAGACGGAAGGGTTAGACCTGGGCAAAATGTTTTAAAACATTTCATCCGCGATTTTTAGCCATTTTTCCCCCATGGTTGATCATTTCGAGAGCTTCTTGGTGGAGATTAAAGAGGGATTCAAGGGGAATCGATTGGAGGTAAGATTTGTGAACTTAAAACTCGTTTTTATTGTGAAATCCACCTAGAAATTCATGGAATTAAGCCAAAAGTGGAAGAACTAGGGCTTGAGTTTTGGGATTTTTAAATTGGAATTTGAAGGGCCATTTGAGGTCGGATTTGGGAGTTCTTGGTATGTATGAACTCGTGGCGAGATGAGGAATCCATTGATGTGAATTTTATAATTTTTCGAGAAGTGGGCCCGGGGCTCTGGTTTTGCTAGTTTCGAGATTTTTGCTATTTTTCGATTGTTTTCGATTGGGTATTGTTCCCTTAGCATATTGTGATGTATTCGCTATGATTTTGGATAGACTCGACGCGCGTGGAGGCCGATTTGAGGGGCAAAGGCATCGCGAACTAGAGATTTCACCGGTTCGAGGTGAGTAATGATTGTAAATGATAGTCTGAGGGTTTGGAACCCCGGATTTGCACATCATAGTGCTGTATTGAGGTGACTTGCACGCCGGATAGCGAGCATGGGCTAGAGCACCGTTGGGGATTATGACTTGCTCCGTCCCGATTGATGAAATTACTACTTATTTGACTGAAACTACTTGTTATCATCATAATTTGGGCTGATTGCCATGTTTGGGCTTCGTGCCAGCTATGTGAATCCTTCAGGGATTGATATCACTATTTTCGCATTACTTTGCATATTATTTGATCTCGGTCCAGGGTTTTAATACTATTTTGCAAACTCAGCCATTTTTCTAAGATTTGAAAATTTAAACAATATTTTATTGACGTTTTGAGCTGAGAACCATTATTTTGATATTGCCCAAGTGGCTTATATGCATTTCTGGACTGAGCATGGATCGGGCTGCGCGCCGCAGCAGTGTTATAGTGATTTCTGGATATATGGATAGCTCGGGCTGCGCGCCGCAGCGGTATTATATTGATATTGAGGCCGAGGGCCTGGTTGGTGCCACGAGATGGCTTGATTATTTGCGCTTGGGCTGTAGGAGCCCCTCTGGAGTCTATACACACCCCAGTGAGCGCCGTCGATGTTAAACATATGGATGGCTCGGGCTGCAAGCCGCAGTGGGTACCGGTGTGTACCGTCATATGCATTGCATTGCACTCATGCATTTGTTCCTATTTGTATTATTTGTCATGACATTCCAGTACTCGCATTTCATTGGCTTCTATGCTACTTCTTGCACTGCTTACCTGATACCCTGGTGTTATTTGTTAATGGAGTACTGTGCCCGAGGGGCTGACTTTTGTGCTGACTTGCACTATCTGTTTCGCATTCATTTGCTTAACTGTTGGAAAGAGATATTTTCAAAAGAGGTTTTAAACTGAGTCCAGATATTTCTAAAGATTTTCACGGTTTCACTGTTTTCTCAAAGGGTTACACTGTTCTATATAGCATGATGGCTTGCTTTACGTGGTTTCTTGCTGCTCAGTTATTATTTACCTTTATTACTCAATGAGTTGGAGTACTCTCTTTATTCCCCGCACCTCGCGTGCAGATGCAGGTATTGGTTTACCCGGTAGCGGGTTTGAGCTGGTTGAGGATTGGCTATCGTAGCTGAGCAAGGTGACCGCCAGCGTTCGCGGCACCGGACTTCTTTCTTTTAATTCCAGATTTTTTATTCTATGTATTACAGGCCTTGTAGTTGTATCAAAAATCCTTCTAGATGCTCGTGACTTGTGACACCCCGATTTCGGGCTGAGTCGGGATGGGTTCCCTGTTTTATCACGTTTATTCCGCAATATGATTCCATTATCTATGATTCAGACTTATTCATGCTAAGTAACTGTTAAAAGAGGCGTTGTTGTTCTGTTGGCTGGCCTTGTCTTCACGAGAGGCGCCATCACGACCGGGTTTGGGGAAATTGGGTCGTGACACTTGATTTACTATATTATCGGTATATCATTGGACCACTAGTAAGTGTCGAAGTCGACCCCTTGTCACTACTTCTTCGAGGTTAGACAGGATACTTACTGGGTACACGTTGTTTTTGTACTCATATTACACTTGCTGTGCATTTTTGTTGCACGTGCACATGTATGACTAGCGGCATAGTCAGGCGTAGCGACATGTTTGATACGGAAACTTAGGTGAGCTGCTCCTCTCAAGACGACCCGCAGCCGGCAGAGTCTCCTTTAGAGTACTGTATTGTATTTTCCTTTCTGTCCAATTTGTATTCCGTACAGTTATTGTATTTCATTTGATTCTCCTAATGATTGCTCATGCACTTCTGACACCGGGTTCTGGGGTAATTATGGGATATTTAGTATTCAAAGTTGTAAACATTTTTACTATTCAGCGAAGATTACTCTTTATTAATTAAAGTAAAGGAAATTTATGGTTCCTAAAATATTAAAATGAGAGTTTAATTAATTATTTAATGCTGGCTTGCTTGACCGAGGTGTCCGGCGCCATCACGACCTTTCATGGATTTTGGGTCATGACACCCTAGCTCAAGGAAACCCCCAAAAATGGTTGCTGCCCGTAACTGCTTTATATAGGCACAGGTGCTTCAGCGAGTTGTACCTTGTGATGTGCAGGTTGTACCTCGTATTACAAGTTTTTCCATGCTGGACACCTTTTACTAAAACGTCCATAACTCCTTGTAGAAATATCCAAATGACGAACGATTTTGTGATGACCCAAAAGGTCATCTTATGTTTTAGAACTCGATTCCGTATTCTGACGCCTTCAAAACCTCATTTTATCCCTCCTCGATTTGCTTGCGTAGTCCGGGCGTGTTTCGAAAAAGCTCTTATGTGGAAAGTTGAGAAAAATAATAGTTTTTGCCTTTAAAAGTTAATTTAGTTGACTTTGGTCAATGTTTTGAGTAAATGGACCCGAACACGTATATTGACAGTCACGATAGGTCCGTATTGAAATATGGGACGTGGGCATATGCCCGGAATCGGATTCGGAGGTTCCTAGCCCGAGTAATGAATTTTTCTTTAAAAATTGTGAGTCTGAAAATCTAATGGTTTAAAGAATTTGATAAATGTTTGATCTCATTGGTATCGGGCCCGTATTTTGGTTTCGGAGCCCGATACAGGTTTAATATAATATTTAAGTCATGTCCGTGAAATTTGGTGAAAATTGAAGTTGATTTGACGTGATTTGGGCATCCGGTTGAGAAAAGAGGAATTTCAAAGTGTTCTTAAGAATTTCATGTGATTTAGTGCTAAATTCGTAATTCTAGGTGTTATTTTGGCGATTTGATCGTACGAGCAAGTTCGTATGATGGTTTAAGACTTGTATGCATGCTTGGTTTAGAGCCTCGGGGGCTCGGGATGAGTTTCGGATAGGCTATGGGGTGTTTTGAACTTAGGAAATTTTGCTGGTATAACTGAACTTGTTGCAGGACTCTGATCTCGCATTTGCGAGATCAGGCATCGCAATTGCGAACCCTGCAGGTTCCGCATTTGCGAGGCTCTCATCGCAAATACGAAGAGTATCTGGGACAAGCAGACCTCGCAATTGCGAGGAATTCTTCGCATTTGCGAAGTGAGGTTGGGAAGGCAGTGATCGCAAATGCGATCTTTTGTCGCATTTGCAGAGAGATAAGTTCGCAATTGCGAAAATACCTTCGCAATTACGAAAGCAGCAGAGGTGTGAAGGACCTCGCATTTGCGATGGTACCTTCGCATTTGCGAGCTCGCATTTGTGAAGCTTAGGTCGCAAATTCGACAGCTGCGGCTGTGTAAAAGGGACTTAGACGGGATTTTTGATTCATTTCTCAAATTTTCAAAACCTAAACCTCAAAAGGCGATTTTCCAAAGACCATTTCTTCCCCAAATCATAGGTAAGTGATTCTTAACTAATTTATTTCAACCTTTCACTTCATTTTACAAGATTTCACTCTAGAATCTAAGGTTTTCATAGTGGAATTGGCAATTTTTGTGCAGAAGCTACGGATTTCGAAATTTGGGGATGTAGACCTCAAATTGAGGTCGAATTCCAAAACCAATTGTATATCCGGGCTCGAGGGTGAATGGGTAATCGGATTTTGGTTCGAATTTCGGGTTTGGACCAAGCGTGCCTGGTGTTGACTTTTTCTAAAATGGCCTAAATTGAATTCCTTGCTACTATGGGTAGTTCCTAAGGCTTAAATTGAATCGTTTGGTTGGTAATTTGCTAGATTTTATTGGTCCGGATCGGGTTGCGGGTTGCGCACCGCAACAGGAGGAATAAGGGTTATATATTAAGGAGTAATAAGGGTGAATTCCTATTGTACGGTGGTATCGTATTGCACGCTGCAACAGGAGGAATAAGGGTGGATTGATATGGAATAATAAGAGTGAATGTTCATATTATTACTGATTATATGGTGGGATCGGGATGCGTGCCGCATCAGTTTATGTGTTTATGTATCCTTCTTCTACTGTGTATAGTTTTGTACCTCACTTAAGGATTGGATATAGCTAGGTATTGATAAGATACTTGAGTTCTGTATTCGTTCCCAGCAAGTTACTGTTTCATTTTGTTCCGTACTTCTTTCCGCTTTATTACATACTGTATACAGGTTTTATTATAATTGCCCCACCGTAGCCTCGTCACTACCTTATCGAGGTTAGGCTCGGCACTTACCAATATATAGGGTCGGTGTTACTGATACTGCACTCTGCACTTTCTGTGCAGATTTTGGAGCAGGTAGTGGCCGATTGAGAGATTGGCTGCAGGTTCGCAGTTTGGAGACCCAAGGTTGTCCTGCTAGCGTCCGCAAGCCCTAGCGTCCCCTTCTACATTTCTACATTACTGTTTTCCTTCTTTTCAAAACAGTTGTAATTTCTTTCAGACTGATGTTTGTAGAAAATCTTAGTATGTTCGTGAGTTGTGACACCGGATTCTGGGTAGTTATAGCAACAATATTGGTAATAGTATATATACAATGAGGTTGTTTACTTACTTCCACATTTAATTCTACTTGTCCTAGTTTGTTAAATTTTAATCAATGAAATGTAAAGGAAAATGGTCAATAAAACTCTAACATTGGCTTGCCTAGTGAGTGTGATGTTAGGCGCCATCACGGTCCCGTTGGTGGGAATTCCGGGTCGTCACAAGTTGGTATCAGAGAACTAGGTTGCCTAGGTCTCACAATTCACGAACAAGCTTAGTAGAGTCTGAGGGATCGGCACGGAGACGTCAGTGCTTATCCCCTAGAGGCGACAGAGTTTAGGAACAATTTCACTTCTATTCTTCTCTGTCGTGCGATTTGTTTTCTCAATGCTAATTGAACTATCTACTCTTGTTCCTTCGTAGATGGCGAGGACACGTACCACTTCATCAGCTGAGCAGCAACTAGAGTCTCTAGTGGCAGCTCCTACGAGGGGCAGAAGCCGAGGCCGAGGCCATGCTAGAGGCCGAGGCAGGGTCAGGGCTCAGCCTAGAGCTCGAGCAGCACCACCAGCGGCGGAGCCTCAGGTAGAGTTTGATGAGGAGGCTCCAGCCCAGACCGTTCCAGCAGGGCCACCTTAGGTTCCAGAGGGGTTCATCGCTACCCCGGTACTTCAAGATGCTTGGGCCTCAAGGAGAGTGTGGCACAGGCCGACACATTCCCTGTAGCACCACTCGTCTCTCAGGCTGGGGGAGGAGCACAGACTCCCTCTACCCACACTCCGGAGCAGATGGCTCCTCAGTTTCAGACTCCAGTAGCTCAGCCCGTTGGGGTAGTTCCGCCGGGTGTAGCAGCACAGACCGGTGATGGGTCAGCTATGTCTTCTGAGGCTTTGTGGAGATTGGATAGGTTTACCAAGCTTTTCCCAGTTCATTATGGCGGTAAATCTTCAGAGGATCCCCAGGACTATCCGGACAGTTGTCATGAGGTGTTACGGAACATGGGGATAGTGGAGACCAATAGGGTCGACTTTGCGTCATTTCATCTGTCAGGTTCCGCCAAGAGATGGTGGAACGATTTTGTGTTGACTAGACCAGATGGGTCGCCTGCTTTGACTTGGGATCAGTTCTCTCAGTTATTTCTCGAGAAGTTCCTTCCTGTTACACTGAGAGAGGACTGTCGCAGGCAGTTCGAGCGTCTCCAGCAGGGAAGTATGTCCGTCACTCAGTACGAGACCCGCTCTATTGATTTGGCCCGTCATGATCTTCTTATACTTCCTACCGAGAGAGAGAGAGGGTGAGGAGGTCTATTGAGGGACTTGCTCAGCCTATCATACTGCAGATGGCTAAGGAGACTGGTAGTGAGATTTCTTTCCAGGATGCAGCCAATGTGGCCAGACGAGTTGAGATGGTTCTATCTCAAGGGAGTGGTCAGGGGTCTGACAAGAGGCCGCGTAACTCCGGTGGATTTAGTGGGGCCTCGTCTGGAGGTTAGGGTACTTTCGGTAGGGGCCATCCTCCCAGGCCGTTTCATTCAGCACTTCAGACATCCCATGAAGCTTTAAAGAGTCCTGGTCCTTATGTACCTCCTTCAGGGCAACCAGCTTATAGTGCACCACCGGCTCTTATCAGAGCACCTCCTCTTCAGAGTTATTATCGCGGTCAGTCGGCTCGTCGGGGTCAGTATTAGTTTCCACATCCGCAGTATCAGGATGGATGTTTCGAGTGTGGTGAGTATGGGCATATCCGGAGGACCTGTCCGAGATTAGTGGGCGTTCCTCCACAGCAGCAGGGTTCTCATGCCATAATTCCGGCACCGTTCGCTCAACCAGCTAGAGGTAGGGGTCAGGGAGCCAGAGGTAGAGGTCAGACCGCTAGAGGTGGAGGTCAGGCCGTTAGAGGTGGAGGCCAGGCCGCTAGAGGTGGAGGCCAGCCAACAGGAGGCCTTCCTAGAGATATGATTCAGGGTGGTGGGGCCCAGCCCCGATGTTATGCTTTTTCGGCTAGGCCTGAGGCTGAGTCATCCGATGCTGTTATCACAGGTGCTATTTCAGTTTGCAGTAGAGATGCTTCATTTCTATTTGATCCAGGGTCTACATACTCATATGTGTCATCTTACTTTGCTTCATATTTGGTTGTGCCTCGTGATTCTTTGAGTGCTCCTGTGTATGTGTCCATGCCGGTTGGGGATTCTATTATTGTAGATCGTGTGAATTACTCGTGTGTAGTTATTATTGAGGGTCTTGAGACTAGTGTAGATCTCCTGCTTCTCGATATGGTTGATTTTGATGTCATTTTAGGGATGGATTGGTTATCACCTTATCATGCTATATTGGAATGTCATGCCAAGACAGTGACCTTAGCCTTGCCGGGGTTGCCTCGATTAGAGTGGAGAGGGACTCCTGGTCATTCTACCCGCAAGGTTATCTCTTATGTGAAGGCTCGGCGTATGGTCAGGAAGGGGTGCTTGGCTTATTTGGATTATCTTGGTGATTCTAGTGCGGAGGTTCCTTCCATGGATTCTGTAACAGTTGTTTGGGAGTTTCCAGAGGTATTTCCTGCAGACCTGCCGGGGATGCCACCCGACAGGGATATTGACTTTTGCATTGATTTGGCTCCAGGCACTCAGCCCATTTCTATTCTGCCATACCATATAGCCCCGCAGAGTTGAAAGAATTAAAGGAGCAGTTGCAAGATTTTCTTGATAAGGGCTTTATTAGACCTAGTGTCTCGCCTTAGGGTGCGCCAGTGTTGTTTGTAAAGAAGAAGGATGGATCGATGAGGATGTGCATAGACTATCGGTAGTTGAACAAAGTCACCATCAAGAACAAGTATCCATTGCCGAGGATTGATGACTTATGTGATCAGCTTCAGGGTGACAAGGTGTTTTCAAAGGTCGATTTGAGGTCTGGCTACAATCAGTTGAGGATTAGGGCATCCGATGTCCCTAAGACCGCTTTTCGGACTCGGTATGGGCATTATGAGTTTCTAGTGATGTCATTTGGGCTGACAAATGCCCAGCAACATTTATGGATTTGATGAACCGGGTGTTCAAGCCCTATCTAGATTCCTTTGTGATTGTTTTTATTGATGATATCTTGATCTACTCTCGCAGTCGGGATGAGCATAATCAGCATCTTCGGGTCATTCTTCAAACTTTGAGAGACAACCAATTATATGCTAAGTTTTCAAAATGCGAATTTTGGTTGAGTTCAGTTGCTTTCTTGGGTCACGTTGTATCAGCAGAGGGTATTCAGGTGGATCCTAGAAAGATTGAGGCCGTTCAGAATTGGCCTAGACCCACATCAACTACAAAGATCCGGAGATTCTTGGGTTTGGCGAGTTATTACCGTCGGTTTGTGGAGGAGTTTTCATTTATAGCAGCCCCGTTGACCAGGTTAACTCAGAAGGGCGCCTCGTTCAGATGGTCAGACGAGTGTGAAGTGAGTTTTCAGAAGCTCAAGACATCTTTGACTACGGCGCCGGTGATGGTGTTGCCCACAAGTTTAGGGACCTATACAGTATATTGTGATGCATCTCGTATTGGACTTGGTGCGGTATTGATGCAGGGTGGCAAGGTTATTGCATATGCTTCACGGCAGCTAAAGGTTCACGAGAAGAATTATCCGGTTCATGACTTGGAGCTGGCAGCCATTGTTCACGCGCTGAAGATTTGGAGGCACTATCTATATGGCGTGTCGTATGAGGTATTCACGGATCATAAGAGTTTGCAGTATTTGTTCAAGCAAAAGGAGCTCAATTTGTGGTAGAGAAGGTGGTTGGAACTATTGAAAGACTATGATATCACCATCTTAATCATCCCGGGAAGGCCAATATGGTGGCCGATGCTTTGAGTAGGAATTCAGCTAGTATGGGCAGCCTTGCGTACATTCCAGTCGGTGAGAGATCGCTTGCATTAGATGTTCAGGCCTTATCCAATCAATTCGTAAGGTTGGATGTTTCTGAGCCCAGTCGTGTTTTAGCTTGCACAGTCGCTCGGTCTTCTTTGTTTGAGCGCATCAGGGAGCGACAAGTTGATGACCCTCATTTGCTTGTCCTTAGGGACACGGTGCGGCACGGTGATGCCAAGCAGGTTACGATTATAGATGATGGAGTTTTGAGGATGTAGGGTCGTGTTTGTATGCCTAATGTGAATGGACTTCGTGAGTTGATTCTAGAGGAGGATCACAGTTCTCAGTATTCTATTCATCTGGGCGCCGCCAAGATGTATCAGGACTTGTGGCATCATTATTGGTGGAGGAGGATGAAGAAGGATATTATTGCATATGTAGCTCGGTGTCTAAATTGTCAGCAAGTAAAGTTCGAGCATTAGAGACATGGTGGTTTGCTTCAGAAGATAAAGATTCCTGAGTGGAAGTGCGAGCGTATCACTATGGACTTCGTTGTTGGACTCCCACGGACTCAGAGGGAGTTCGATGCAGTTTGGGTTATTGTAGATAGACTGACCAAGTCAGCACATTTCATTCCTGTGGCAGTTTCCTATTCTTCGGACCGGCTGGCAGAGATTTATATCCGTGAGATCGTTCGTCTTCACGGTGTACCCGTGTCTATCATTTCTGATCGAGGTACGCAGTTTACCTCGCACTTTTTGAGGGCAATACATCATGAGTTGGGTACGCAGGTCGAGTTGAGCACAACATTTCATCCTCAGACGGGCGGACAATCCGAGCGTACTATTCAGATCTTGGTGGATATGCTCCACGCCTGTGTTATTGACTTTGGAGGTTCTTGGGATCGGTTCTTGCCGTTAGTGAAGTTTGCCTACAACAACAACTATCAGTCGAGCATCCAGATGGCTCCCTATGAGGCATTATATGGTAGACGGTGTCGATCGCCGGTTGGGCGATTTGAGCCGGGGGAGGCTCGGTTATTGGGTACAGATTTGGTATAGGATGCCTTGGATAAGGTTAAGATCATTCAGGATAAACTTCGTATAGATCAGTCCAGGCAAAAAAGTTATGCCGACCGTAAGGTTCGTGATATGGCATTCATGGTTGGAGAGAGAGTGTTGCTTCAGGTGTCGCCCATGAAGGGCGTGATGAGGTTTGGAAAGAAGGGCAAGCTAAGACCTAGGTTCATCTGGCCTTTTGATATTCTTAATCGAGTGGCCTACAGACTTGAGTTTCCCCCAGGCTTATAAGCGGTACATCCAGTATTCCATGTGTCCATGCTTCGGAAGTATCACGGCGATCCATCCCACGTGTTAGATTTCAGCACTGTCCAGTTGGACAAGGATTTGACCTACGAGGAAGAGCCGGTAGCTATTCTAGACCGGCAGGTTCGTCAGTTGAGATCGAAGAGTTATCCTTCAGTTCGAGTGCAGTGGAGAGGTCAGCCTATTGAGGCAGCTACCTGGGAGTCTGAGTCCGATATGCGGAGTAGATATCCCCAGCTCAGGTACTTTTCTATGCCCGTTCGAGGACGAACGGTTGTTTTACCGGTGGAGAATGTGATGACCCAAAAGGTCATCTTATGTTTTAGAACTCGATTCCATGCTCTACCTTCAAAACCTCATTTTATCCCTCCTCGATTTGCGTGCGCACTCCGAGCGTGTTTCCGGAAAGCTCTTATGTGGAAAGTTGAGAAAAATAATACTTTTTACCTTTAACAGTTAATTTAGTTGACTTCGGTCAACGTTTTGAGTAAACGGACCCGGACTCGTATTTTGACAGTCCCGGTGGGTCCGTATTGAAATAGGGGACCTGGGCGTATGCTCGGAATCGGATTCGGAGGTCCCTACCCCGAGTAATGATTTTTTTGTTAAAAATTATGAGTCTGAAAATTTAATGATTTAAAGAATTTGATTAATGTTGATCTCGTTGGTATCGGGCCCGTATTTTGGTTCCGGAGCTCAGTAGAGGTTTAATATAATATTAAGTCATGTCCGTGAAAATTGGTGAAAATCGGAGTTGATTCGACGTGATTCGGGCATCCGGTTGAGAAAAGAGGAATTTCAAAGTGTTCTTAAGAATTTCATGTGATTTGGTGCTAAATTCGTAATTCTAGCTATTATTTTAGTGATTTGATCACACGAGCAAGTTCGTATGATGTTTTAAGACTAGTGTGCATGTTTGGTTTGGAGCCCTAGGGGCTCGGGTGAGTTTCGGATAGGCTACGGGGTGTTTTGAACTTAGGAAATTTTGCTGGCATAACTGAACTTGTTGCAGGCCTCTGATCTCGCATTTGCGAGATCAGGCATCGCAATTGCGAACCCTGCAGGTTCCGCATTTGCTAGGCTCTCATCGAAAATGCAAAGAGTAGCTGGGCCAAGCAACCTCGCAATTTCGAGGAATTCTTCACATTTGCGAAGTAAGGTTGTGAAGCCAGTGATCACAAATGCGATCTTTTTGTCACATTTGCGGAGAGCTAAGTTTGCAATTGCAAACATACCTTCGCAATTGAAAGCAGCAGAGGTGTGAATGACCTCGCATTTGCGATGGTACCTTCACATTTGCGAGCTTCGCATTCGCATTTGCGAAGCTCATGTCGCAAATGAGATATCTACAGTTGTGTAAAAGGGACTTAGATGGAATTTTTGATTCATTTCCCAAATTTTCAAAACCTAAACCATAAGAGGCGATTTTCTAAAGACCATTTCTTCCCCAAATCATAGGTAAGTGATTCTTAACTCACTTCTTTCAACCTTTCACTTCATTTTACAAGATTTCAACCTAGAATCAAAGGTTTTCATGGTGGAATTGGGGATTTTTGGGTAGAATCTAGGAATTTCGAAATTTGGGGATTTAGACCTTAAATTGAGGTCGGATTCGAAAACCAATTGTATATACGGGCTCGGGGGTGAATGGGTAATCGGGTTTTGGTCCGAATTTCAAGTTTGGACCAAGCAAGCACGGGTGTTGACTTTTGTTGAATTTTTCCAAAATGGCCTAAATTGAATTCCTTGCTATTATGGGTAGTTCCTAAGGCTTAAATTGAATCGTTTGTTGGTAATTTTCCAGATTCTATTGGTCCGGAGGCTTGTGTGAAGGGAAAAGCTGTGATTGAGCTTTGAGTTTGTTCGTGGGATCGAAGTAAGTGTTGTGTCTACCTTTGACTCGATGGATTAGGGATCCCCGACTTAATTGCTATGTGAAATCCATGCGAGTGGCGTATAGGTGAGGTGACGAGTACCTATGCGCCGCCAATTTATCTATTTTGTTTGTTTCCTTCCCGTTCCTATTAAATTGTTTCCTGCCTTAATTGTTACATGCCTTATTGATATTTCCATGTTTAGTTGCTACTTTTCAGATATTGTTCTCGTTGTTAAAAGTATTGGATATCATGTAGTTCCATTGTTTCATATTATTGGTTTAAGCTGGTTATCGGTGTTTATTATTATACTTTGGATTGGTTTCGCTGAGTAGTATTATTTGTGTGAAGTTTCATGATGTACAAGCTTTCCGTTTGCTTTGGTTTGAGGTTTAAACATTGTGGAGAGTTTTGAGCTAAATTGTGAAATTTCTGTTCTTATTGTGTGGTTGGTTCTGATATGGTGGGATCAGGTTGCGCGCCCCAACAGGAGGAATAAGGGTGATATATTGAGAAGTAATAAGGGTGATTGCTATTGTACGGTGGGATCGGGTTGCACGCCGCAACAGAAGGAATAAGGGTGGATTGATATGGAGTAATAAGGGTGAATGTTCATATTGTTACTGATTATATTGTGGGATCGGGATGCGCGCAACATCAATTTATGTGTTTATGTATCCTTCTTCTACTGTGTAGGTTATTCTGTAGTTTTGTACCTCACTTAAGGATTGGATATAGCTGGGTATTGATAAGATACTTGAGTTCTGTATTCATTCCCTGCAAGTTACCGTTTCATTTTGTTCCGTACTTCTTTTTGCTTTATTACATACTGTATACAGGTTATATTGTAATTGCCCCACCGTAGCCTCGTCACTACCTCGTCGAGGTTAGGCTCGGCACTTACCAGTACATGGGGTCGGTTGTACTGATACTGCACTCTGCACTTTCTGTGCAGATTTCGGAGCAGGTAGTGGCTGATTGAGAGGTTGGCTGCAGGTTCGCAGTTTGGAAACCCAAGGTAGTCCTGCTGGCTTCTGCAGGCCCTGGCGTCCCCTTCTACATTTTCCATTATTGTTTTCCTTCTTTTCAAATAGTTGTAATTTCTTTCAGACTGATGTCTGTAGAAAATCTTAGTATGTTCGTGAGTTGTGACACCGGATTCTGGGTAGTAATAGCAACAATATTGGTAATAGTATATATACAATGAGGTTTTTTACTTACTTCTGCACTTAATTCTATTTGTCCTAGTTTGTTAAATTTTAGTCAATGAAATGTAAAGGAAAATGGTCAATAAAACTCTAACATTGGCTTGCCTAGCGAGTGTGATGTTAGGCGCCATCACGGTCCCATTGGTGGGAATTCCGGGTCGTGACAGGTTTGAAGTGTTAGAAACTAGACTCGAAGATCTTTCATTTGATAGGTTGTCCATCATATAACTCCTTATATATATATATATATATATATATATATATATATATATATATAGGCCTGCTCGTCCAAAGTTAGGTTTTGTGTGTACTCATTTGGAACTTTAGGGCTCTCCTTAGACCCCACATCACTTATAATATGACTCGAACACTTATTATCATACGAACCTGCTGGAACCTTCAAATCCCGATTCCGAGGTCGTTTACTCAAAAATCCAACCTTAGTCAATTCTTCCAAAGCTTCAAAATGAGAATTTTCTTTCCAAATCAACTCCGAACTTCCCGAAATTCAAGTCCGACAATGCGTACAGGTCATCATACCTGAAGTGAAGCTGCTCATGGCCTCAAACCGCTGAACGACGCGCTAGAGATCAAAACGACCGGTCGGGTCTTCGAACTTTAATTGGGTTAATCAATATATTAATTGACCCAATTCCTTGTTAGCTACGTTAACCTAGACTAGGTCTCTCTTACTCAAGAAGAGACTAAGTCAAATATATCTTAATTGACCCTATTCCTTGTTAGCTAAATTAACCTAGACTAGGTCTCTCTTTCTCAAGAAGAGACTAAGTCAAATAGGCATAAGTCAATGTTTGCAACCATTAATTTCACAATTGAAGCATAAACCTAGCTAAATAACAAACACCCATTCACAAACAAGCATAAAATTAATCACCCATAAGGTTTAACACTAGGGTTGGATCACAACCCTAGTAAAAATCTAGCTACTCATAGTGGATATAGAAGAAAATAAAGAAGATTAGATAATAAAACTCATATTGAAAGATTAAAATATAAAAACCCAATGTTAAATCACCAAAATAAGCTAAAGTTGCCTAAAGAAGCAAGGAAAAACAGCTACAGCTCTTTTAATATTCAAAAATTGACCTAATTTTGTGAAACTATTCTATTTATTCAAAGCTGGAATTTTCGGACAAAAATGCCCTTTCAGAGGTTTTGCGGCTGCACAATTCCATGTGCGGTCCACACTTTGCTTCAGTCTTGACAGGAGTTGAATCTGCGGCCGCACAATTCTGAGACACGGTCGCATCTCTCATATTCTGCGGTCCGCGCATTTCTGGGTGCGGCCACATAGAGCTCTTCTGCGGACCGCACATTTCTGAGTGCGGCCGGGTAGCTGACTTCTGCGGCCGCACAATAATTGTGCGGTCCGCACTTCCTTCAATTTTTGAACTGAACACTCTCTGAACTTCTGCTCTTGCATAGCTTCTGCGGCCGCACATTTCGTGTGCGAACCATACTTTGTACTTGGTCTCTGATAACTTTCCTTCACAATCAGCGCCGCAGATGGAAATCTGCGGTCCGCACTTTGAGCTTTTGTGTCTGATTTTGTCCTTGAGTTCAGATCACTCCTTCTTGAGTTAGATTTTATCTTAATGGCTCATTTTTCAATACTCCTGCAATTAAGCATATTTCATCAGTATTCGGGAATACAATTAAACGCTTTTGGACTAAAACGAAAGATAAAAGGCGCTAATAAGTAGTTAAAATCCCCACTTATCAACACGCGGTGTTACAAAGGGCTATATCTATGTGTTTGCGTATGTGGAAAGACAAGGTGAAAATATTATTATGCACGTGTGGTGAGAGAAGGCGGGCATTTACTTTATTATTGCACACGTGGCGAAACAAAGTGGGCTATGTCAAGGACTGATTTGTGATGACTTGTGATGGCCTGGGGGCATTCTTGTTGTTGATATTTGTGTAGTGGCGCACTTACCTGTATGAGTTCTATTTTGTGGAAAATTGTGGGAAAATATTTTACGTGCTGTCCATCTTCTCTATATTTACTAGCTAGCATGAACTATGTTAGAACACTTAAACAAGCATACACGTAGTAATCACTCCTATCGGTTAGGAGGATGGATCTTGATATTGTTGAGTATAAATGCACACTCTTGTTTATCTGCTTTCTACGTGAGAATGGCTCTTTGGAACGTGGGTCGTCAGTGCGGTTATAAGTTGTAATGAGAGCACAGGATGCCAAGTATTTAGGGTTCCGGAATTGAGACCCGTGAATTGTGAATATTCTGAGGTTCGGTACTTCATGAAGGTTATTGGCTAAAACCTGGTGTGAAGATCGTTTTTATTGAGTTACTACTTGCCTCTCCTTTATCTGTGATCACCGGATTTAAATTATGTTTCGCTCACTCTGCCGTGTCATTATTATGGTGTTCCGCTGTTAGTTGTTGCATCGCTTTTCTTACCGCAATTACCGTATTATTTTGTCATTTCGAGTAGTCTTGTCACGACCCAATTTTCATACCCGGTCGTGATGGCGCCTCTCGTGAAGACAAGGCCAGCCAACTAACCCAATCCGTTTCTTTAACAATTATTAAACATAAATGTATAGATAAATATAGCTTAACGACAATAATAACCAGTATGTACAACCCAACACAACCCGACCGGGGTGTCACAAGTCACGAGCATCTAAAGAAACCTGAACACAACTACAGGGCCAATAATAATATATAAGGAAAAATCCTGGAAATCAAAAGACAACATCCGGTGCCGCGAACGCTGGCGGTCACCTTACTCAGCTACAATAGCCATACCTTCAATCAGCTAATAACCCGCTACCGGGTGAACAATACTTGCAACTGCACGCGAGGTGCGGGGAGTAAAGTGAGTACTTCCAACTCAGTGAGTAATAAGAGTAAATAATAACTGAGAGGCAAGAAATCACGTAAGAGCACTCCATCATGCTATATAGGACAGTACCACTCTTTGAGAAAACAGTAAAACCGTGAAAATCCTTTAGAAAATATCTGGCTCAGTTTAAAACCTCTTTTGAAAACATCCTTTTCCAACAGTCAAGCAAATGAACGCATAATCAGATAGTGCAAGTCCGCACATAAGACAGCCCCTCGGGCACAGCACTCCACAAACAGTTAACACCAGGGCGTCTGGTAAACAGTACAAGCAATAGCATGGATGCCAATGATATGAGAGTGCTAAACTTCATGACACGTAGTACAAACAGGAACCAATGCATGAATGCAATGCAATGCATATGACCGCTGCGGCGCGCAGCCCGATCCATTTGGGTACCCGCGCTCACTGTGGGGGTTCAGACTCCGGAGGGGCTCCTACAGCCCAAGCGCAATATCAATATCACACCGGTGTGGCACGCAGCCCGATCCATCCTCAGTCCAGAAATGCACATAAGCCCCTTGGGCAATAGTAAAATAACAGTCTCAACTCAAAACGTCAGTAAAATATCATTTAAGTTTTCAAATCTTAGAAAGATAGCTGAGTTTGCGAAACAGTATTTTAAACCTTGGACTATGATAAAATAATATGCAAAGTAATGCAAAAACAGTGATATCAATCCTTGAAGGATTCAAACAATTGGCACGAAGCCCAAATATAGCAATCAAACCAAATAATGATGATAACAAGTAGTTTCAGTCAATTACGCAATAAAACCAACAACCGGGACGGACTAAGTCACAATTCCCAACGGTGCTCTACCCCACGCTCATACCTGGCGTGCAAGTCACCACAATACAGCACTATGATGTGCAAATCCGGGGTTTCAAACCCTCAGGATATCATTTACAAGTATTACTCACCTCGGACCGGTGAAATCCCTAGCTCGCGACGCCTTTGCCCCTCAATCGGCCTCCACGCGCATCGAATCTAACCAAAACCAGAGCGAATACATCACAATATGCTAAGGGAACAATACCCAATCGAAAACAATCGAAAATTAGCAAGAATCTCGAAACTAGCAAAACCCGAGCCCCGGGCCCGCTTCTCGAAAAATTACGAAATTCACATCACCGGATTCCTCGTCTCGCCACGAGTCCATACATATAAAATTTACCAAAATCGGAGTTCGTTTGACCCTCCAAATTCCATTTTTACATCATAATTTTCTCAAACCCTAACTTCCATTTTTAACCTTTAATTCCTTGGATTTTCAGTGTTAATCCATGATTTTACACCATAATATCATAATCTAAGTCTAAGAATCCATACCTGATGATAGCCCTCGAAACCCTCTTCAAAAATCGCCCAAAATCTCCTCAGTCCGAACTCCAAAATGTTTCTTCTCTTTCAAAATCGTGAAAACACTGTTCACTTAAACTCAGCCAGGTTTCGCTTCTGCGGTTGGGATACCGCACCTGCGGCTCCCGCTTCTGCGCAAAATAACCGCTTTTGCGGTCTAACTTAAAATCCTCAGGACCGCTTCTGCGGTCACCACCCGCTCCTGCGATGTCCGCTTTTGCGGACTGCCTTCCGCTTCTGCGGAAATTGCCAAGCCCTCAAGGACCGCTTCTGCGATCACAGCTCCGCTTAAGCGGCTCCGCTTCTGCGGTCCAAGACCCGCAGAAGCGAGAATACCAGAAACAACATGCCTTCAGCTGTATGAAATTTCAAAAACTCCCCGTTAACCATCCGAAATCATCCCGAGGCCCCCCGGGACATCAACCAAAAGCACCAACATGACTTAAAACATTATCCACACTTATTCCAATCATCAAAACACATCAAACAACACTAAAATTATCGATTCTCATCGGATTCAAGCCTAAGTTCTTTAAAAACTTCCGAAACTCGCATTCGATCAAAAACCCAACCAAGCGACGTCCGACTGACCTGAAAATTTGCAGACATATCCAAAATTACCTAACGAAGCTATTGCAACTCTCGGAGTTCCATTCCGACCCTCGGATCAAAATCTCACATATCAACCGGATTTCGCCAAAATGCTAACTTCGCCAATTCAAGCCTAATTCTACACCGGACCTCCAAAACCAATTCAGATCACGCTCCCAAGTCACAAATCATCTCCCGAAGCTAACCGGATCATCGGAAATCACATCCAAACCTTCGAACTCATAAGTCAACGTCCGGTTGACTTTTTCAATTTAAGCCTTCCTTAAAGAGACTAAGTGTCTCATTTCCTATCCAAACCAATTCAATTCAACTCTAACTCACTCGTTGCTGATAATGAAACATAAAGAAGAAATAAATGAGGAAAACAGGGCGGTAATACCTGATACGACGGGTCGGGTCGTTACAAGTCTTTAGATAGATATCGTACTCTGTTGTTTCTACACTTATACTTGTCCGGATTATATAGTCCAGTAGGTGTCTTGACTGTCCCTCGTCACTGATCCACTGAGGTTAGTCTTGATACTTACTGGGTACCGTTATGGTTTACTCATACTACGCTTTTGGATATTTTTATGCAGATCCAGGCATTTCGAAGTTAGTTGATCGTTAGCTAGCTGTGCGGATTATTGCTGTGGAGACTCAAGGTAAACCTGCTGCTGCGTTCGCAGGCTTCGGAGTCACCTTCTAGTTTTATATTGCATTGTTTATCCTTATTTCGAAACAGTTGTATTAGAGGTTTTCTTGCAAAATCTCTGTAGAGCTTATGACTTGTACTACCGGTTTTGGGTTTATAAGACTTGTATAGAGATTTCTCATTTGGAAATGTAAATCTTTATTTATTTTGTTATTATTTTCAGAAGTTGTTAGGCTTACCTAGTCCCTGAGACCAGGTGCCATCACGATACCCAACGGAGGGAAATTTGGATCGTGACAATAAGGCCCAATGCTATAATAAACTCCAGCAGCCCAATAACTCTAAAATCCATAAGCTGGCCCATTTCTCCTTTAACAAGAGGTTGGCCCATTTCTTTAAAATAGATAGAGTTGGTCCAACATTTATTTGTATGATTTTCCAAAAAATGAGGTTAGAAAATAATAATAAAAAATAGATTTTTGTTACTAATCAATTAACTCGTTTCCTTAGTAATTAATTTAAATGCTAGGCAATTAGTAGGCGCACTTTAAACTCACGGACTCGCTTGCGTAGCGTGATATTTAACATAAATTAATTCAATAATCTCATACATTATCTACTAGATTTAATTAATTTTTAAATTAATTAATACCTTGTTATAATCGCGGATTCGCTTGCGTAGCGCGATAGTTGACTTTTTAATAAATTTCAAAATTAATTTCCTCAAATGTAGTAGTTTTCTCCAAAAGTAATGGCGCGCTTATAATCCTTGGTCATGACTGCGGATTCGCTTGTGCAATGTCGTTATGATAAAAATTAATAAATTTTGTCTCGATTACGCATTCGCTTGCATAGTGTGGTTACGACATCTTATTATTCTAAACATCCTCTAATAATTCTAAATAATCGAGCAATAAAAGCGGATAGATAAAACATGAAAACCAATAAAACACAATTTGTCCAGAATTAATTCAAGCCAAGTTTAAGTCAATAAAGCGACCGTGCTAGAACCATGAGACTTGGGGAATGCCTTACACCTTCCCCAGGTCAACAGAATTTCTTACCCGAACTTTATTTTCGCGGACCATTAAAAGAGTCAAACCTCCTTTGACTAGGGATTCAAATAAAAGGTGACTTGGAACACACAAAAAAAATCAATTCCAAGTGGCGACTCTGTAAATAAAATAATTTATATTCAAATTTGTCATTTCAAATGAGAAAACTCTTTTAACCCACAACAATCCATAACATACACATATCTTTTGGGGATAAAAAAGGGGCATCATTCTAAAGATTTCAAAATTTGAAATCACTAGAAAATCTTAACCATTACGGGTTTTCTATTTCATGTAAAGAGGATTCTTGTTTGGAATTTTTACATTCCTATACACTATATGAAACTTTATTATCCTCCCTACTCAATTTTTACTATAATTACATTTTATATACCCAATTACCATTTATGTACATTTTAAGGTAATTAATGATAATAATTAGTGTCCTAAAATTAATCTAACGTATCTTCCACTCCCCCACATTTCTCTCTCCACATACCACTCCCCTCCCCCACGTATCTTGCACTCACCTACGATTCCACCATTGACAACCATTAAAAAGCTTTGAAGCTTTCAATTTTGGGTTTTCAAAAAATATTATTTGTTTGATTGGGTGTTGTTGCGAAAAATTGGGAATTCTCTCTACGTCTCTCTCTATCTCTCAATCCCTAATTTCAGTAATGTAAAGCAAAGGAAAAGAGAGCATGAATTCTACCATTGGCAGCCAAAAAAAAGCTTTGAAGCTTTGAATTCGAATTTGGATTTTCAAAAACCATTATTTGTTTGGATTGGGTGTTGTTGCAAACAATTGGGAATAAGGTTTGGAGTTTATATCTCAATTTTGAGGGGTTTTGGTGAAGATTAGACGTGGTTTTGGCTGAATTTCAGATTGAAACTCGAAGAAGAAGAAGAAGAAGAAGAAGAAGAAGAAGAAGAAGAAGAAGAAGAAGAAGAAGAAGACATGATATACATTATATTTACGAAATTGTAGTAAAATTGTAGAAAAACTGTAGAAAAATTGTATTCTGTTGTTTATGTATTTTTTATTTATTTATTTAACTATTGTATGAAAGTTGATCAACATTGTATAAAAATTATATTTAAGTTGTATGATATTGTAGTTGTATATAACTGAGTAGAAATAATGTATGATAAGTTGTAGATAAGTTGCAGATAAGTTGTATAATATATAACTAGTTGTATGAGTTTTATTTTTGCTATGTATAAATCAGATACAAAATATACAAAAGACATATTGTATAAAATTTGTATAAAAATTATATTTACGTGGTATGATATTTTAGTTGTATATAATTGGGTAGAAATAATGTATGAAAGTTGTAGCTAAGTTATAGATAAGTTGTATAATATATAATTAATTGTATGAAATTTATTTTTACTATGTATAAATCATTTGTAAACAACTTGTAAAGATCGTTTGATTTTTATTTTCAGATTTCTTACGTGTAAAATGACAAATCCCTTCTTACTTTTAGCATAAAACTAAAGAAAATTTGTACCCTATCTATTCTAAGTGGCACATGCAAGTAATGACTCTACCCTTTCCTGTATTGAAGTTTGAAGTTATAATTGAACAGTTGAAATCATTTGTTTAGAAGGGAATTAGCCAGTATAAATTTTATTATGCCTCTGCACGTGCAAAGCTTTGAAGTTGGCAAACAAAGAATTATAAGAAATGAGAACAATGTAAGAAAGATTGTGGCAAATAGTGTCAACTTAAGGTAATAATATACCTTCTCTGCCACATAATGACAAGACCGAAGTGTTATTTAATTTAGCTAATTTTGAGCGTCGGTATAAACATTACTTCGTTAATTCTTTTTGTTGTATACCTCTGCAAGTATTTTTGTGAAGATTCAACAGCTTTCGTAGTGAAGTTAGTAGATTTACATCTGTTTTGTTTCAGAAACAGAGTTTTTTTTTGGACAAAAAGGAATATGAATTGGTGTAAATGTACACTATGGGTAAAGTTAGCAGATTTAGTTGGAAATTGTTTACTCGAGATATGGGGAGAAAGACAGAATCTGGAGAGAAGAGGGGAGAGAGGAGAAAAAAAAGAAAAAGGGTGTAACTAAATCCCTTGATTGAAGGCACGAATAATGGATTGTGAGCCTTTTAAGGTGGATTGTATATATTTTGTAACTAAAATATGTTTAGGTCGGATAAATACCAATACATGGACATTTTTCGTAATAAGATTTCAAATAGTGTATAGGAATGAAAACATCTCTTTCTGTTTCCTTATCTTAAAATTTTTTGGAGACTTAAATGAAATTTATATTTTTATATTATAGTAATATTAGACAAGTTTTTCATACTGTTCACAATAATTGAAGATTATTTTGAATATTCTGAAACTACACCCAATGCCGACCTCATTTTTGTTAATGATTAAAGATAAAAAAAAATTCTGTCTTAATTTTTTTTTGAAAATGTACTCATTTCATTAGAAGTATATTATAACCACAAAATTTAAATTGTTAGCTCTAACTTTCAAAATAATTAATAATAAAATATTGCTAATAATAAAACCACGATATGCATAAGTATTTTGCTTGAAAAATAAGAAAAATGCATGGCACGACATTGACTAGTCAAAGTAAATTTTAATACTAGCAAAAATACGGGTAAAAAAGAAGAATTAAAATATATTTAAAATTTTAGAAATCTACGAAATAGATTTCTATGAGGCAAAATGAGAATTTGTACATGTACATATAAATTATTTAGGGATAATCCTACTTTTGATCTATCTACTAGTATTAGGGTACGCGCGACGTGCGTGAATCCTGTCTTAATGAGTATAAATTTATTTAAAAGATAGTATTCAATTATAAAATAAAAATGTAAGTTCCTAAAGATGATATGAATATTGGTTGTGTATAATTAACTCAATAATTAAAGAAACTATCCTAGAAGTCCTCAATCATCAATAATTCAACTTAAGATTTGTTCAAGTTTGTAATTTCATAGTCTCAGTTTCACGGGCAAGAACCTTGAAAATATAAATAATCTTGAAGGATACAGCTTATAACATATAAGCAAACAACTAATAATCTACAAACTTTAAATAACATAAAATAAAAACGCAATAATAAACAAATTAAGACATTAAAGAAATAAAATAAAGCAAGCTAGTAAAAAAATCTACAATTGAAATCTAACTGATAAACCCTCTCATGTTTGGCTAAATATATCACGGATTAAAAATTAAAGAATCTCAAAATTTATTTTGTTATTTTGTGCCTTTTATTGATTTCTGCTCGGCATTACTCATAACTGTAAAAGGGCATTTAAAACTTTTAAAAGTTAAAAGTATAATATTGAATAAAATTATTGGTACAATATATTTTTAAAAAGTGAACTATCTACGTTATTGTCCAGAAACCCGTACCTCTTCTTTCTTAAATCTTTTTATTCTTCTTTTATCAATATTTTTAATCAGTTATACATAACTTATGTGTAAGGCTTTTGCGAAGTGAGATTTTAATAAATCTCTAAATATTACAACTTTCTACATGGTTCGAATAAGAAAATAATGTTAAGCTCTTAAGTATTAAAAAAGTAATTAAATAACTATTAAATGAAGTGTTTCTTATAACATTTAACATAAAATTTGAGGGACTTCAGAATATTTATTTGTGAATAAAGATTAAGTTTGAAATGAAAAGAAAAGGCATTAGTTTAAATTTTAGTATTTTATTTTGGTAAATATTATTTTATTAATAGTACTATATTGGATGGTAATACTCACGTTTTCTTATTCTATTAACATGTTCTGATGAAGGCTAAGAATTAGGACTTCTTAATTAGCTCAATAATAGAATATTTAATAACCAAAATTTTAAGTAATTTAAATATCCTAAATATTAAAAAAAAACTTAAATTACAATTATGTCCAATGTGAAATTTATTTGTTTACCTCGAAAAACGTGAGTAACAATTAAAGATGATTTGTGGTTTTAAAGATATGTGATTTATTCTAATACTAGTGAATATACAAGTTATATTAAGTTAAAGTAGGAAGATTGATGAACCAAACCAGTTTGTTGGAGCGATGGAGACCTCAAGCTCGATTATCTCGGGGGCCTCGAGGTGAGCTAAGAGTAAGCAAAGTATGGACAATAAAGTAAAAATAATAAAGCTCAAGAACAATTAGAGAGCACAGCAAACGAGAAAAGCAGAGTAGAATATTCTATTGCAGTAAGTCAGATGATTTTTACAAAGATTGGGGTCCCCTTTATATAGAAGGGGGAAATCCTAATATAGTACATTTCCAATTATGATAAAGAATTCTATTGGTACAGTTGTATAACAACCTAGTACGGACTTGTACCATTTCGTACAAATCTTGTCCCTTAATTTATATCCTGATCCACATATCCTTGAGAAATTCGGGCTCTTTCTTGAGTGTCATCGAAAATGTACTGCCCCCGAGGCAGATCATGGCGGGTCTTCGATTTTCTCCCCCGAGGTATGCATTTTCCAGTCAAATCTTGTCTTTACTTCGTGCTACCCCGAACTCGAGCCCGGGGTTCCATTCAGACCTCGAAATTGAGCTCTCCGATTTCGGCCGTATACAGATAGTCCCCGGGCGTTTCTTAGAATGAAATGATATAAAACGTTTTGAATTCACGAAGTCCTTTATGATGGCATCACTCTTATGACATAAGCGTTGAAATGACCGAAGCGTCCCGTCGGTTCTCTTCCCCTGTTCCCCAAAAGCATTAAATACGCGTCAGAGCCGGTCGGCCATCAATATTAATGAACCGTCGCCGCCTTCCTCTCTATATACTTGTTTTCTCTTTCTCATTAAGGACTTTTCCATCTTGCAACACCTATTCTCTTCTATACGTTTCCTTTTCTACTTCCAATTCCTCCGCCGCATCGGTTCAAAACCTCGCCGGCTTATTCATTTCTATCTTCTTCTTCTAAAGAACCAATGGCAAAAACTTCCAAATCCGTTCCTCAGAAAGAGGGAAACTCCACTTCCACTTCCTGTCCGGCCGATGATAAGTCGCCGGCGCTTCACGAGCTCGTACCGGGCAAATTTTCCTTACAAAAGGACTTTATAGTCGAGAACCCTCCCGACGTCCCTGACCGTCGAGAGCATGCATCGAGTTACATAAGGTCAATTAGGAAGGACACCTCGATGCTGTGAGGAGAGAGTGTAATTGGGAAGAGAAGGTCGTTCTGCAAATACCTTCTCGTGGGGAGGACATCACAACTTACGTAGAGGGGTTCCTGAGTGTGTATACATACCCCTTATGTTGGGTGCCCTCGACCCTCTCGTGCTTGAATTTTGCCGAAGATATCAAGTGACCCTGGGACAGATTCATCCGTCCTTTTGGCGCATCGTAATAATGATGAGGTTCTTCGCTGAAAAAGCTGGGCTCGAGTTCACCCTCAGCCACCTCATCCGATTATATCGGCCTAAACATTTTCGAGGTTTAATCAAACTTCAAAGCCGATCGACCAAGTCCTTCTTCGCCAGTAACGACGAAGGCAAGGATCGAGGTTAGATGAGCCGGTTCATCCGGGTGAGGACCGTCGATATTATTCCTGAGGAGTTCCTGCCGTTCTTCGAGGAATGCAATCTCGAACGTGAGTGGAATTCTTTTAGTTATTTTCCATAGATTTTTACCAAGCTTCGCGTACTTACTCCTTTCCCTTCTCTGCAGCGGTTCCGTGGATACCTAATGCGATCCTCGACCTTGAGGACTGGGTTCGCAAACTCTGCTACTTCACCATACGACAAACGCAAATGGCGGGACTTGTCGAAGGGCAAGTGGGAAGCGAAACACCACGGTATGTGTCAAAATGTTTCTTTCTTTATTAAGAATGTCTTTCTTTATGTGACCTGATTCCTTTATCGCAGGTATTGGTGAGTTCTTCGAAATGAGGCTGCCCCCTTTCGAGGAAGTAGTAGGGCCTTCAGCTCCAAAGCCGCAGGAGGATAACAAGAGAAAAAGGTCCTCGAAGAGAGAGGCACTCAAAGCCAAGCAGGGGTCGCTCGGAGGCGTAAGAAAAGCGTCGTCATCAATGTGGATGCTGACTCGGCCCACCAGTTCATGGACGATGATGGTGACGAGATGGAGGGCTCGACACTGGTGACCCGAATCAGGAAATCTTCCGAGACTGTCAAACCTGCTGAGATCGGGGCCCCTAGCCTCGAGGAAGGAACTTTAAAAGAAAAGGGGGATGAAGGCCCTGCATCATCTGACGTGGCAACTGCTTCTCAGACTTCTGGAAATGCTCCAAAGGGAGCGAGCTTCGAAGCTCCTCTGCCTGAACAGAGCACCTCGGGTGATCTCCCCGAGGCCATGACAACAGGTCAACCTTTGTCGTTTCCGGTCTTCTCCGAGGATACCATCAGGGATGCTCAGAACGTGAAGACGTCCGAGCTCGGCGGAGTCCCGAGTGAAAATAACCCCTTCCAAGGTTACTTTGCCGGGCTCGATGAGGCTGACCCCGCGGATGCAAGCTCAATCTTCGAGGAGGCTCAGCGTCTCTGCTTAATTTTAAGTTTTTAGTGGCACTGATATTTCTCCAATGCCATACTTTTCTTCCTTTGTCTTATCGATCATTCCTCTCCTATGTGTAGGCCTTCGACAAATTGAAGACTGAATTGCGTCACTGTGAAGTTGAATTATGTAGGGCTTCAAATGAGGAGAAAACCCTTAGGCTTCTCTTTGACAAAAAGGAGGAAGAACTGAAGCATCTTCGATCGGAGTTGACCAAAGCTCGTGAATACGAGAATGAGTTAGAAAAGCAGGTAACCTCTGTTCTGAAAAAATACGGGTTACCTCTCCCGTCTTCGGAGGCTAATACTTCAATGTCTCAGCTGCAACAAAAGCTAGATATGATTGGGCAGCTCCGAGGCGAGGTCGATCAAGTCCGAGCCGAGTGCAATGAATGGAAGGCGAAGATGGACGCCCTCGTTGCGGCTAAAAATGATGCACTGGCGAAGGTATCAGCCCTCGAGGTTCAACTTCGGAATGCTCAAGGGAGCAACTTGGTTCAAGCTGGCAGAATAGCCAAGCTTGAGGCTGGTTTTGCGAAGGCCAAGGCCGAATTGCGGAAGTCAAGGCTGAGGCCAGCATAATACAAACCAAGGCCGACAGGATGGAGGCCATCTATTTGAAGGATGTTGCCGATGCTCCGATGGAGTTGAGGGAGGTTTCCGATCGAGATAAAAGAAGCAATGACTACGTCCGGCACCGATCCGAAGAGAGACCCTCGAAGAGATTCATTCTTACATCCCATGTTTTCGTACGTGAGAATACGTCGTAATCCAATTGATGTAATCTCGAAAATGAGATCGTTTTTGAAAGTACATAACGTAAGTTCATAATTTTATCTTGGAGGATACAAATCTTTAAGATCATGAATAACAAGTACCAAAAGGGTTGGAAAGCTTAGACGCTAAACGAATTGAAGAAAATAAGTTTCGTCGAAAGTCGACAAGTTTGGAATGTTATAACATATACTTTTGGGGTGGTACTAGTGTGATTAACATGATAAGGAGGTTAAGTTATGAGTTATTTAATCGTATGATAGTCGTGTGTTATGTTTCTAAGTCAAGCGAGTTGTGGAACAAAAGTTGGCAAAGGTCATCACAAGTTGCATTCATAATCTACTGAAATTTAGGTTAAATGTAGCTGCACTTTTCTCCTAATATACATGGAATCAAGGGATGATCTACATATCAAATTGAAGATCTACGAGTCTAGTTTCTAACTCATTAAAGCGTTTGTCGATAAGATATAGGAGTAGAGAGATATTCGCATTTCACGAAACCGCGCAAGCAGCTCCCAATGGGACCCACTTAGGCGGTGGTCGACCTACTTCACTTTATAAATGATTGGGACGCCTATTTTTAACTCATTTTCAACTCAACTTCGTCTCCAAACTTATCCTAACCCTTCTAAACAGATACCACAAGGGTTTGAAGTGATTCCAAAGTGATTACACCATATTTCAACATCAAAACTTAGTTCTAGAGAAGAACAACACCTCTTTGAGGTTGTGTTGTCATTGAGAATTGTTGTGGGCTGTGTTTTGCTGAAATTCCAAGTTTTTGCTACTGGCTAAGGTGATTATAATAGCCTACTAATTGTTCTTAAGCTTGCTTGTATGTTGGTTAAGTTGTTAGGATGATAAACTACAAGATAGTACTTGGATTAGCTTAAGTCACTTCTATGGTGTTGTATTGCTATTGAGGGTTGTTGTGAGCTGAATATAACTTGGATTTCGACTTGAAGTTACTGTAGGAGGTGTGTGTATTGTGTTCTTGCATGTTCTTAAGGTTATCTTTATGTTGATTAAGTTAAATGGATGGAGTAGACATGAACTAGTGAATAAAGGTACTAATTGAAGATAGTTGGAGTTGAGGATTGTTTCCTTTGTTATAAATAGATGGTATAAGGATGGAATCATTGATGAATGACTTTATTATCATGTTAATGATACTGTTAAATTAATGTAAGAAGTCTATAAGGGGTGATATAGGTTATACGGATTCCAATCGGAGCTTGTCGCTCGTCGTGAAGTAGTTGTGACTTGTTGTTATTATAGGGTATATTGTTATTGATATTTATAGGTTGCTGGACTTCCCCGGCAATTGTTGTTGGTATATGGTATTGGAGGAGGCCCTTGTTACAAGGGAGATGCTGCCAGAATTTACGTAGACGAGCTACTGGCTTAAGTTATAGACTTAGCCTTTGCTCAATACTGATTTTGAATCTCCTTATGAAATGATAGATCGAGTTGACTTGTTTGAAGAGTTGCTTGGAAGGTATTAAGGAATCAACATGTTTAAGCTATGTTAAGGCACTTACTTCTTTCTTTTGGCATGATCTAAAGTGACATGAACATAAATGATACGCTAATTCATAACGGATCTACTCCTAGGAACTAAGGTTGTCCATGTTGTTCTTTCCTTATAAAGTTATTATAAGCGTGTATGATCCTTGAATCCTACTAAGGTTCATATTGAGGATATGGGTGTCCATAATGTTAATAGAAGGTGCAACGACCTTAAGTCGCTCCGAAAGGTTTAGACCGTGATTCCATGAGTCTAGCATGCATTATATATAGTATCAATTTTACTCTACCGAACCGCGCTATAGTCGGCCGGGTACGGCACCTATTGTGCAAACCACTGATCAGTTAGGTTTATCGAGCTCCACGTGGCCGGGTACGATTCTACCGAGCCTTATGATGGCCGGGTATGTTTTTACCGAGTCCTCTGTGAGGCCGGGTACGATATAACGATGATGATGCCCACAGAGGCGTATGTTTTCAAAAGTTTATGTATATATATGTATTATGCATTTCATGTCAGTAGCCCCCGGAGGCACTCAGATGTTACAGGTTGTATCTCCTCTATCTCTCTTTACATTACTGTTCTTGTTTATGCTTTCCTGCCTACACACTCGGTACTTGTTATTCGAACTCACGTCCCTTTTGCCTGGGGACGCTGCGTTTTCATGCCCTCAGTCCCGATAGACAGGTTGACATTCCTCCTAGTAGCCATCAGCTCAGCGGAAGTGTTGTTGCACTCCACTTGCTCCGGAGTTGCCTATTTGGTCAGTATGATTAGACATGTATTGATTGGTATTGCGGGCCCTGCCCGACCTTTTAATGATGTGTATGTACTCTTAGAAAAGGCTTGTAGACAGATGTCATGTATATGAAAGATTGTATGGCCTTTTCGGCCTATGTTCATTGTACAAGTGTTCATTTTGGGTCTTATAGGACCGTATGTCACATTTATAAGTTTGCATTACATCTTGGGCGTCCTATGTCAAGTAATTCCCTTATGTTTATTCTGGTTATATCATGACGGGCCCTTCCGGCCCATTCACCCATGATGGTATGATAAGAAAGATACGTTACGTTGGTACTCAGTTGGATAAGGCAGCGGGTGCCCGTTGCGGCCCTCCAATTTGGGTCGTGACATAAGAAAGTGGTATCAGAGCAGTTCTGTCCTAGGGAGTCTACAAGTCGTGTCAGTTAGTCTTGTTTATGGAGTGTGTGTGCACCACACTTATAAGTAGGAGGCTACAGGGCATTTAGGACTGTTACTCTTTCTTCTTATTCTAGATCGTGTGGTAGAGCTCAGTGTAAAGAATCCAAACTCCTAAATTCGGACTTCAGTCGTAATACAACAATACCTACATCCACAAAGACAGTTGGTAAGAGATTGAATGTGGCTCTGAAGAGCTGATTTAGAGGAACTCGATTTTGCATCATGCTTTATGATGAGTAAATGTAAGGTCTTCAGCAAATCATGTGTGGTACTAAGATGTGTGAGCATCTTGATAAGGAGCCCCAAGGCATGAATAATCTATCCATCCATATGTAAAGAGGGATGAGAGAATCAGGAGGTGATACAAGTTTGAGTAAGTAAAAGAAGCAAACTTTAAAAAGAGTACGAGGTACCCAGCTAATGAAGATTAGCAGTCTTTACAATTCAGCAGAGAAAATATATGTATTCTGAGTTACCTCAAACAGTATACAGAGGTATGTACAATTGGCCACGCCCATCTCAGTATTCCTATGGGAGTTGACAGATATAGTTTAAGAGAAGGATAGGTTTATCAGGATCCAGTTGGGGTTCAAGTAACCCAAAATTGTGGATGGATTGTTATCATTATCTAACATTTCCGAGGGTAGTGCAAAACATGGTAATTGTTCTCCTTGTGAACACACATATGGTGCACTCTAAAATAGTACAGTCAGATAATGAATACTAGAATGTTCAAAATTTCAAAAGATAGGCAGTGGAATCCTTGAAGGGTAAGTATTTACCTTAGTATGATTCCCGTCTCTAGTAAAAAAAAAAGAAGGAGAGAGTATGTAAGCATCCGAAGAGCTAGTGAGATGAAGCAAGTGAGCTAAAAGTGAAGAACGTTTTATTGAAGTTTTAGAATAAAGTAATAGGTAGAAATAATTAGCGGAGAATAAGAAGAGAGTAAATGAAGTATTATGAGTAAGAGTGTAAATAGGTGATAACGGTAAATCAAAAATGACATGACAGAGTGTATAGTCAAGTGAAGAAAAAGACAAGAGGTGACATGCCTTGAGACAATAAAACAGATAAGCCATAAAGTCATACCTTCACTTCGAGAAATGAGTTGGTGACTCGAACGTGATTACCGAAAGGAAACGTTAAACCCCATGAGTAATAGAAATCAGCATGGGCTAGCGAACAAGATATATTGAACATGAATTAGGGATCGGAAGATTTGATAATAGTCGACATCGTGAGAATTTCAGAGATTGCGTTCCAACAATAATAGAATAGACAACAAAGAATAACCTTCAAAGGTCATCATTAAGACGCTTCCCTAAAACAAGCACTGTGAGTAGAGTTAAATTTAAGGGACTAAGTGTGTCAGTTACACTAGGTGTCACCTTCGTGCGTAAGAAATTCAGTTATCCCTTGGTACAGAAGGGTTACCGCAAGGCAAGTAGGAGTCTGTAGAGATGTGAAAAGACTCCAAAGACGAAAAGGTAAAACATTTATAGGTAAATCTTCAATAGCATTAAATGTTAGTACGTCCCTAAAGGGGAAGATGGTGTGATACGGTATTAAGTCGGAGATATGTGGTTCAGGTAACTATGGAATAGTAAAAGGAAGAATGTTGTAGAAAGGCAAAAAAGAATGAGATTGCATTTATTCAGACCCTACAAATATGTTACCACTCCAGAACATTATGCAAACACGCTGTCGGGGAGAGGCAATAAGGGTTCCCACATCAGATGTTTTTGATAAATAAGAGCAAATGAACACTTAATACATAAGGAGCCAGTGCGAGGGGTAAGTTAAGACAAAGGACATAACCCAAGAGAGATTACACAGAATATAGATATGAGAATGGACCAACGAGTAGTTAGTAGTTGATTGAGGAAGAGCCTAGTTATGGCTAGACAAGAGGATACAGACAAATCAGCAAATTGTGCAAGATAACCGTAGTGAACCCCAACATAGTGAATTCAGTCTCGCAGATATGACGTCGTAGTCCTTGAGAAATATTCAGATAGGAGGTGGGGTTGTTAAAGGTACCGTATAAGTGTTACGAAAATAAAAGACGGTGCCACTAGGAAGACAATCAAAAATTTCAATTTAGAAGCAACCCTACGAGCACAAGGGCGCAGAGGTAAGTAACTAAGGATTATTATAGGCGAGTAAGAACAACAAAAATTTCCTTCGGGTGTACGATATAACAAGCTCGCAACTTTACAAGAGCAAGAAGGTCTCCCTAAGTACTACAACGAAAGACTAGCTGAGGAAATAAGGAAGAAGGTTTCCACCTAAGTATAGTGAGCTAAAGAGTAAATAATCTTGTAACAACAGTCTTACTACAATATTGTATATACTCCATAAGAAAGTGGCACCTATCGTGGCTAATGAATGTGGAAAAAAAAAGTCATCAAAGGTGATGTTTGAGATTATATGGGGTACAGGAAATTACAGTATTCGTGGGCAATAAGACAAGCCAAGTATTCATGCAACAAGTGATAGAACGACCAGGAAAAGTAATTGCTTACATTTAAGGACAACTGAGAAGGCACGAAAGGAAATTTATGGTGCTAGTAAATTAAAGAAAGGTTGCGAGTAGTATAAATAGATAGGTGTAGGTCGTAAGGTAAAGTATCGTAGAGCAACAAGGTTTTAGGTAGATAGGAGTAAGGATATGAAAAGGTGAGTGAGAAGGTGACGAGAATATGTATGTCCTCGGGATTAAACCCATCAAAACAAGGGAGTTGATGATTTCCATATGTAATAAAAAGCTCGGTATTGTCTGAATGAACACAGAAAAGTCTAAGACTAGGAGCAATTAGAAGAGATTAAATGATGCCCCGGTAGTAGAATAAGGGTGTAATTGTGATAGATAAGAGGATGACATTTAGGCCTTTGATTGAGGAATAATTTTAAGAAAAGGGATTTTATGAATTGCACACGATTGGAATACCCCCATAAGATGAATCATGTTAGGATACTATGAAATACGGTTATGGAAGTATAGTATCGTCCCTAGGTGGATCGGACAAATCACTTCAGATATTCCCCAATGAGACGTGAGCCCTAGTGACAATGTATTTCGTAAGAGGTTTCAAGTTATCAGTGGTAGATTATGGATAAACATTAAGGTGAATCACCAATGGATGGATAAAACTTGCAAAATATGAGATGAGATTAGACCGTCATTATTAAGATGAAAAGTAATTAGGAAGCATTAAAGGACTTAGATTTATACATATAGGACAAGCAGCGAAAGAGTAACGTAACCCAGAGCTGGGTGGCAGACCTCGGTAATAATAAACTGAAGTAAGAGTTAGGATATAGTATGAACTACCTAGATGTAGTAAAACCATAAGCATAGATAACCGAGGCTATGAAGCAAGGTATAGCAATAGTCGTAAGTTCGACAAAGTGCCATGCGAAGAACTTTAGTACACCTATAGATGCCTAGAGGGACATCTTGTCATAGTTCTGTATAGGTTCACAAAGTGAGGCCTAGAGATTGGCTAAAAGTTGGAGGAAAAAGGAGAGAAGAGTCGCATAGGCACACATACAAGTACACGGTTGTACATGATGCATGACAGAAGGTAACAACAGTTACGAGATTGGAAGAATTCCAACCACAGGTCGTGGTATGAGAAAGAGGCCTAAAGGGGGGAATACCCTGGCCCTTGGATTTATTTACAGAACAGTTTCCTAGATGTCAAGGACAATATTAAAGTATTCGTAAGAGCTACAAGTTATGAGACTGATAAATGCATCAGTCAACATTCGAGGACGAATTTTCCAAAGGGGGAATGATGTTACATCCCATGTTTTCGTACGTGAGAATACGTCGTAATCCAATTGATGTAATCTCGAAAATGAGATCGTTTTTGAAAATACATAACGTAAGTTCATAATTTTATCTTGGAGGATACAAATCTTTAAGATCATGAATAACAAGTACCAAAAGGGTTGGAAAGCTTAGACGCTAAACGAATTGAAGAAAATAAGTTTCGTCGAAAGTCGACAAGTTTGGAATGTTATAACATATACTTTTGGGGTGGGACTAGTGTGATTAACATAATAAGGATGTTAAGTTATGAGTTATTTTAGTCGTATGATAGTCATGTGTTATGTTTCTAAGTCAAGCGAGTTGTGGAACAAAAGTTGGCAAAGGTCATCACAAGTTGCATTCATAATGTGCTGAAATTTAAGTTAAATGTAGCTGCACTTTTCTCCTAAGATACTTGGAATCAAGGGATGATCTAAATTGAAGATCTACGAGTCTAGTTTCTAACGCATTAAACCGTTTGTCGATACGATATCAGAGTAGAGAGATATTCGCATTTCACGAAACCACACAAGCAGCTCCCAATGGGACCCACTTAGGCGGTGGTCGACCTACTTCACTTTATACGATTGGGACGCCTATTTTTAACTCATTTTCAACTCAACTTCGTCTCCAAACTTCTCCTAACCCTTCTAAACAGATACCACAAGGGTTTGAAGTGATTCCAAAGTGATTACACCATATTTCAACATCAAAACTTAGTTCTAGAGAAGAACAACACCTCTTTGAGGTTGTGTTGTCATTGAGGATTGTTGTGGGCTGTGTTTTGCTGAAATTCCAAGTTGTTGCTACTGGCTAAGGTGAGTATAATAGCCTACTAATTGTGCTTAAGCTTGCTTGTATGTTGGTTAAGTTGTTAGGATGATAAACTACAAGATAGTACTTGGATTAGCTTAAGTCACTTGTATGGTGTTGTATTGCTATTGAGGGTTGTTGTGAGCTAAATATAACTTGGATTTCGACTTGAAGTTACTGTAGGAGGTGTGTGTATTGTGTTCTTGCATGTTCTTAAGGTTATCTTGATGTTGATTAAGTTAAATGGATGGAGTAGACATGAACTAGTGAATAATGGTACTAATTGAAGATAGTTGGAGTTAAGGATTGTTTCCTTTGTTATAAATATATGGTATAAGGATGGAATCATTGATGAATGACTTCATTATCATGTTAATGATACTGTTAAATTAATGTAATAAGTCTATAAGGGGTGATATGGGTTATACGGATTCCAATCGGAGCTTGTCGCTCGTCGTGAAGTAGTTGTGACTTGTTGTTGTTATATGGTGTCTTGTTATTGATATTTATAGGTTGCTGGACTTCCCTGGCTGTTGTTGTTGGTATATGGTATTGGAGGAGGCCCTTGTTACAAGGGAGATGCTGCCCGAATTTACGTAGACGAGCTACTAGCTTAAGTTATAGACTTAGCCTTTGCTCAACACTGATTTTGAATCTCCTTATGCTATGATAGATTGAGTTGACTTGTTTGAAGAGTTGCTTGGAAGGTATTAAGGACTCAACATGCTTAAGGTATGTTAAGGCACTTACTTCTTTCTTTTGGCATGATCTAAAGTGACATGAACATAAACGATACGCTAATTCATAACGGATCTACTCCTAGGAACTAAGGTTGTCCATGTTGTTCTTTCCTTATAAAGTTATTATAAGCGTGTATGATCCTTGAATCCTACTAAGGTTCATATTGAGGATATGGGTGTCCATAATGTTAATAGAAGGTGCAACGACCTTAAGTCGCTCCGAAAGGTTTAGTCCGTGATTCCATGAGTCTAGCATGCATTATATATAGTATCAATTTTACTCTACCGAACCGCGCTATAGTCGGCCGGGTACGGCACCTATTGTGCAAACCACTGATCAGTTGGGTTTATCGAGCTCCACGTGGCCGGGTACGATTCTACCGAGCCTTATGATGGCCGGGTATGTTTTTACCGAGTCCTCTGTGAGGCCGGGTACGATATAACGATGATGATGCCCACAGAGGCGTATGTTTTCAAAAGTTTATGTATATATATGTATTATGCATTTCATGTCAGTAGCCCCCGGAGGCACTCAGATGTTACAGGTTGTATCTCCTCTATCTCTCTTTACATTACTGTTCTTGTTTATGCTTTCCTGCCTTACATACTCGGTACTTTATTCGAACTGACATCCCTTTTGCCTGGGGACGCTGCGTTTCATGCCCTCAGGTCCCGATAGACAGGTTGACATTCCTCCTAGTAGGCCATCAGCTCAGCGGAAGGTGTTGTTGCACTCCACTTGCTCCGGAGTTGCCTATTTGGTCAGTATGATTTGGACATGTATTGATTGGTATGGCGGGGCCCTGTCCCGACCTTTATGATGTGTATGTACTCTTAGAAAAAGGCTTGTAGACAGATGTCATGTATATGAAAGATTGTATGGCCTTTTCGGCCTATGTTCATTGTACAAGTGTTCATTTTGGGTCTTATAGGACCGTATGTCACATTTATAAGTTTGCATTACATCTTGGGCCGTCCTATGTCAAGTATTCCCTTATGTTTTATTCTGGTTATATCATGACGGTCCTTCCTTCCCATTCACCCATGACGGTATGATAAGAAAGATACGTTACGTTAGTACTCGGTTGGATAAGGCAACGGCCCTCCGATTTGGGTCGTGACATTCATGCTAAGGGCTTTGATCTTTCCGAGGAGATAAGGCAAGCTAAGGCAGATGAGGCTGATGCCAAATTTTTTCATTCCTCCGATGATGATGATGACGTCGAAGATGATGGAGAGGAGGGGGCTGCCGAAGACGTTACCCCCGGGGAAGAGGCTGGCCCCGGGGAAGCGACAGGTCCGGGGGGAATGCCCCTCTGGAGTAGGTAGAAGTTTTTCTATCTTTTTGTAATTTTTTGCTTTGTAGGACTCCCGTGTAATATATTTTTGTATATATAAAAAGGACCTTCTTTGATCGTTTGCCTTCAATTTTTCTTCAGCGTTTGTTTAATTTTCGATGTTTTAACCTCTGAGCGTTGAATCAAATTCGGGGTAGAGTAGACCCTCAAATTTTGTATTTTGATCAACGATCGATAATAAGTTACCACTTATAGTTTGATCTTCGAGCTAAGTTTTAGCTCGGGAATTTTGAGTCCGAGCTGGGTAAGGTCTTCGAGCATGGTGTGCTTCGGCCTTAAAGCTCTTTAAATATTGGCCCTTACGCTCTTTTAGGTTGGCCCTTAGGCTCTTTAGGTGGGGCCAATTCGGCCTCTAAAATGGCTATAAACTTTTCCCTCTTTTCGGCTAAAAGACTTAGTGAAATTTTTGTATGCTTAGCATGTGTTTTTGTACCCGTTTGGGTTTTTTCGAAGGTTCGATTGATTGGAAACTTGTTTGTAATTTGATATGCAACGTTAATCGAATACCTCTTGAGGTTTTCTTGAAGGCTGATGTTATCGAAGCCTTCGCGTTATTCGAGGGCTGAATATATCGAAGCCCCTTATAATTTGCTTTTGCCGAGGGTAGCCTGATTTAACCGGTTTTTTCGAAGTATATGAAGGCCTTTTTTATGGCGGAAGTCAGACGTCTCCGAGCCGCATAATTTCGGCCGTAGACTTTTATTTGACCGTAGTCTTTTATGTGGCCGTAGACTTTAGTCCCCGAGTGTGATGGCCTTGGCCTTAATATCGAGGAGATGCCTCTTTGAGGTCTTGTGAGCTTGAATGTGCCTCTTTGAGGTCTTATAAGTTCGAGTGTGCCTCTTTGAGGTCTTATAAGTTCGAGTGTACCTCTTTGAGGTCTTATAAGTTCGAGTGTTTGATGACTCGATGTGTCTATTGTCGATAACAGTCCCCGAGTATTCGGGTGCATTCGGGGTTATGGCCCTTGAGCCGTTAAATGCGAAAACAGTAAACTTCTTTGAGGCACAAAGTGTTTTGATATATTTTCAAATACTTGATACACCCGTACATGTTTTTCCACTAGGGCTCGACTATTCTATATGGACACGGTTCATTTGATCGTTTGGCCCATTACAATATTCCCCTATCGAGGCCTCCCTCGACACGAATTGCTTTCTTCGAGAATGCGTCCTCCGAGGGTGATTCCCCCCAGTGTTTGAGGTTGATTGAAAAGAAACCTTGAATACTTGTTGAATATTCCTTAGGTAGCATGTAGGTGTTGCCTCGTTAAAAACCTTGTCGGTAAAACCCATTTGGGATAAAACCCGATCTAAGTCAAATAGAGTGCAACGCATGCCTTAAAACCCAAGGTCTCCGAGCTGAAAGGTGCCTCAATATTTCCAATCGAATGTCTTAGCAGTAATAGCGTTTGAGCAACGATACATTCCAATTGTTTGGTAGTTGCTCGCCTTCCATAGTGCTAAGTTTGTAGGATCCTTTCCCTACGACTCCGAGGACACGATACGGTCCTTCCTAATTGGGGCCTAGTTTCCCTTTGTTTGGATCTCGAGTGTTGGGAGTGACTTTCCTCAAGACTAAGTCCCCGACTCCAAAATGTTGAAGGTTCGTCCTTCTGTTGTAATACCTTTCGATCCTTTGTTTTTGTGCGGCCATTTGAATTAATGCGGCCTCACATTTTTCATCTAGTAATTCGAGAGAAGTGTTCATGGCTTCGTGATTTGAGTCTTCGGTGGTATGCAAAAACCCGACGCTAGGTTCCCCGACTTTGATTGGGATCAATGCTTTGGACCCGTACACCAAAGAAAACGGTGTCTCCCCTGTGCTCGACTTTGACGTCGTTCGATATGCCCATAGCACCTCGGGCAATACTTCTCTCCATTTCCCCTTTGCATCATCTAACCTTTTCTTTAATTTTCGAATGATGGTTTTGTTTGTGGACTCGGCCTGACCATTTGCTCTTGGGTGGTAAGGCGCTGATAGCATCCTTTTGATTTATGATCCTCGGGGAATTTGTTACTTTGCTGCCGATGAATTGTTTCCCATTGTCACATGCTATCTCGGCAGGTATCCGGAACCGACATATGATGTGGTCCCATATGATGTGGTCCCATATGAAGTCGATGACTTCTTTTTCTCTTATCTTCTCGAAGGCCTGGGCTTCTACCCATTTTGAGAAGTAGTCAGTCATAAACAGAATAAATTTAGCTTTACTTGGCGCCGTTGGTAGGGGGCCGACGATACCCATTCCCCATTTCATGAACGGCCACGGGAATAGGACCGAATGGAGTTTTTCACCGGGTTGATGGATCATCGGTGCAAATCTTTGGCATTTATCACATCTTCGAACAAACTCCTTGGTGTCCTTTTCCATGCTATCCCAATAATACCCCACTCTGATCACCTTGCGAACCAAAGAGTCAGCACCAGAATGATTCCCACAAGTGCCCTCGTGAATTTCTTGTAATACATAATCGGTGTCCTCGGGTCCCAAACATATTGCCAGTGATCCATCGAAGGTTCTTCTATACAACTTTCCATTTTCGTCAAGTGAGAATCGAGCTGCTCTGGCTCGAAGTGCTCTCGACTCTTTTGAGTCCGTGGGGAGCTTCCCATGCTTCAAGTAGTCGATGTACTTATTCCTCTAATCCCACGTTAAACTTGTTGAATTAATTTCTGCATGGCCTTCTTCTACCACCGACCTTGTAGTTGGACGACAGTCCCCGGGACGATATCACCTTCTTCAATCGATGACCCCAAGTTTGCAAGTGCATCGGTCTCACTATTCTGTTCTCGAGGTACATGGTCCAGTGTCCATTCCTTGAAGCGATGCAGTGTCACCTGAAGTTTGTCTAAGTACCTCTGCATTCGATCGTCTCGAACCTTGAAGCTCCCGTTTACTTGATTTACCACCAAAAGGGAGTCACACTATGCCTCGATGACCCTGCTCCAAGGCCCTTGGCTAGTTCGAGACCTGCAATCATGGCCTCATACTCGGCCTCATTGTTAGTCAATTTAGAAGTTTTGATAGATTGCCTAATGACACTGCCCGTAGGCGATTTTAAAACGATACCGAGCCCGGACCCTTTCATATTAGAGGCACCGTCTGTGAAAAAGGTTCATACGCCCATCGACGTACCCGTTTTTAGCAAGATTTCCTTTTTTACTTCGGGTACAAGGGTAGGCGCGAATCGGCCACGAAGTCTACCTAAATTTGAGACTTGATAGCCGTTCGAGGCTGATATTTGATATCATACCCTCCAAGTTCGATGGCCCATTTGGCCAATCTGCTCGATAATTCGGGCTTATGCAAGACGCTTCGAAGTGGGTACGTAGTCAATACACTAGATGCACTTACTAGTGCAAGAGCTAACTTTTCCAAATGTGGGTACCTGGTTACAGCATCTCCTAGGGTCCGACTCACATAATAGACAGGTAATTGCATACCTTGCTCTTCTCAAAACAACACGCCACTTACCGCCACCTCGGACACGGCTAAATACAAGTAGAGTGTTTCATCCTCCTTCGGAGTATGGAGCAGGGGTGGGCTCGAGAGATACCGGTTTAATTCTTCCAAGGCTTGTTGGCACTCCGGAGTCCATGCGAAGTTGTTCTTCTTCTTGAGTAGGGAAAAGAAATGATGACTCCGATCCGATGACCTTGAGATAAATCGGCCTAGGGCAGCTATCCGTCCGGTCAACCATTGTACGGCTTTCACATTGTTCACTACGGTGATTTCTTCGACGGCTTTGATTTTATCGGGGTTGATCTCGATACCCCTGTTCGACACCATGAAGCCTAAGAACTTTCCCGAGCCGACTCCAAAAGCGCATTTCTCGAGGTTGAGCTTCATGTTGTACTTTCTTAGGATATCGAACGTCACCTGCAGATAGGTTAAATGGTCCTCTCCGCGCAGGGACTTAACTAGCATTTCATCAATATAAACTTTCATGGATTTACCTATTTGATGTTCGAATATCTTATTAACTAGGCTTTGATACGTGGATCCTGCATTTTTTAGCCGAAGGGCATTACATTATAACAATATGTACCATACTTCGTGATGAATAAAGTTTTTTCCTGGTCCTCCGGGTTCATTTGAATTTGGTTGTACCCGGAGTAGGCATCGAGAAAAGTAAAGATCTCGTGGCCGGCGGTATCATCGATAAAACGATCGATGTTGGGCAATGGGAAAGAATCTTTAGGGCATGCTTTGTTCAAATCTTTGTAGTCTACACACATTCTAAGTTTATTTCTCTTTTTAGGGACTACCACTACGTTAGCTAGCCATTCGGGATATTTTACTTCCCTAATGGATCCTATCTTTAGAAGTTTGGTTACCTCTTCTTTGATGAATGCATGCTTTACCTCGGACTGAGGTCTCCTCTTTTGCTTCACCGGTTTGAACCTGGGGTCGACACTTAGTCGATGGGTAGTTATCTCCGGTGGGATCCCTGTCATATCTAAGTGGGACCAGGTGAAGCAATCGATGTTATTGATAAGAAATTGAATAAGTTTTTTCCTAAGTTCGGGGGTTAACCCCGTCCCCAGGTATACGTTTCGTTCTGGAAGATGCTCAATCAATACGGCCTGCTCGAGTTCTTCGATCGTGGACTTCGTCGCATCCGATTCCTCGGGGGCAGCGAAGGCTCCGGGGGTGAGAAAATCTTCTTCATTGTTCTCGACCACCTGTTCATCGATCATCTGTCCCTCGGTCTCAATCGAGGGCAAGTGTTGTGATTGCTATTTGGCCACCTATTTGTCCTTTAACTTTTCTGAAGTGGATGGTATGGATACTGGTGCCAAGTCGTGTACTGCAAACATCTCCTTAGCTGCATGCTGCTCTCCATATACTATTTTCGCGCCATCCTTTGTCGGGAACTTCATCATTTGATGAAGGGTTGATGGCACCGCCCTCATGCTATGGATCCACAGACTTCCAAGCAGAGCATTATACCTCATATCACCTACGATGACATGAAATTTGGTATCTTGTATGATTCCGGCCATGTTGACCGGGAGAATGATTTCCCCCTTCGTCGTTTCACTTGCCATGTTGAAGCCGTTCAAGACTCGAGATGCTGGTATGATTTGACCGAGCAACCCGAGCTGCTCCACAACCTTTGACCTGATTATATTCGCCGAACTACCTGGATCCACGAGAACACGTTTAACTTGAAATTTATTTAAAAGGATAGAAATTACCAGAGCTTCGTTGTGACGCTGAGATAAGGTCTCGATGTCTTCTTTGCTGAATGTGAGGGCGTCTTCGGGCATGTAATCCTGAGTCCGTTTCTCCCTTGTGATGGATACTTTGGTACGTTTGAACAAAGGTCCTTGTGGGATGTCGACTCCACCAACGATCATGTGAATGACATGCTGAGGTTCTTCAGGTTCATTCCTCCTGTTTGCATCTCTCTCTCGGAAATGGTTCTTGGCCCAGTCGTTGAGAAATTCACGAAGATGCCCCTCGTTGAACAACCGGGCTACCTCTTCTCTAAGCTGCCTGCAATCCTCTGTCCTATGCCCATGAGAACCATGATATTTGCACATCAAGCTGGGGTTCCTCTGAGAAGGATCAGTCTGCATAGTCTTGGGCCATCTAGTATCTCTAATTTTGCCAATGGCTAAGACGATACCCGAGGCATCGATGTTGAAATTGTACTCCGATAATCGGGTGCCTCTGCCGGTCCCAAGTGCCCATCAAACCCGGTTTTGCTCATGAATCCCCGGGAACTTTGACCTCGATCTTCTCTTCGATCATTCCGAGGTATGTCACGCCTTGAAATGTTCCTTCGATCTTCGACGTATGGCTGATATCTTTCCCTATTCGACCTTGACCTCCTGTTTGTATTTCCTGACTCCTTTACTAGTAACCTTCTTGGATAAACTGAGCCCGAGGAGGCTCCCAACTGATCATCTTCAACCCTAATTTTTGACTGATACCTGTTATGCACATCCGCCCAAATCACGGCGGGGTACTCGATCAAGTTCTGCTTCAGCTGCTTTGAAGCTATCGAACTTCGTTCATTTAATCGCTGAGTGAAGGCTTGTACGACCCAGTCATCGGAGACCGGTGGTAACTCCATTCGTTCTGACTGGAAGCGGGAGACAAATTCCCTCAGCGTTTCGTTCTCTCTTTGATTTATTTTGAATACATCGGACTTCCTTGTTGTGACTTTTTTATGGCACCAACATGTGACTTTACAAATGAGTCTGCCAACATGGCAAACGAATCAATAGAGTTTGGGGGTAAATTATGGTACCAAATCATGGCACCCTTAGACAGAGTTTACCCAAACTTTTTTAGCAAAACGGACTCATTCTTAACGTCTTCCAAATCATTTCCTTTTATGCCACAAGTATATGTGGTGATGTGCTAGTATGGATCAGTGGTTCCGTTGTATTTTGGGATGTGTGGCATCCGAAACTTCTTCGGGATGGGCTTCGCAGCCGCACTTTGGGGGAATGGTCTTTGCACGAACTTCTTCGAGTCCAGTCCTTTCAAAATCAGAGGTGCTCCCGGTATTTGGTCGACCCTCGTATTGTACGTTTCCACCTTTTTGTCTTTGTCCTCAATCCTTTTTTCTCCTGATTCGATCCTCTTTGTGAGTTCCTCGAGCATTCTCATGACGAAGAGTTCAGTTCCCGAGCCGTTGTTGCTTGATGTCTCCGGTGTTGGCTCTACACGACGGGCTGTTTCTGGCTCAGCCACGCTCGGAGTTTTTTGCTGGCTCTGTAACTGGGCGATAGCAACTTGTTGTGCTTGCAACATCTCAAAAATCACTTGTAGACTAACTTCTCTTTCTCCTTGAGCCTGTGTCCTCTGAGCGTCAGGTTGATCCCCTCCACGTACACTTCCTTTAACATCAGTGTCCAAATCGACGTTCATGGCAATGTGTGAACCAACATCGACGGGGTTTGGCACTGGTGCTACCCCAGGGTTTACCGGTGGCACACCGGTCCCTGCAGCTGTGGCATTGTTTTCTCCATGAGATCTGAGACCGTCGTTTTCCTGCACGGGTGCGTTTGCTGAGTTTGACATATCTTAGCCTGAAATCAAAGAATCTTTGACAAGAAAAAGTGTGAAGAATATCGTGTGTTATTAGAAGAATAGCACAAAAATAATCACTACTATCTTTAGCCCCACGATGAGCGCCAAACTGTTTACCTCGAAAAATGTGAGTAACAATTAAAGATGATTTGTGATTTTAAAGATATGTGATTTATTCTAATACTAGTGAATATACAAGTTATATTAAGTTAAAGTAGGAAGAATTGATGAACCAAACCGGTTTGTTGGAGCAATGGGGACCTCGAGCTCGATTATCTCGGGGGCCTCGAGGTGAGCTAAGGGTAAGCAAAGTATGAACAATAAAGTAAAAATAATAAAGCTGAAGAACAATTAGGGAGCACAGTAAACGAGAAAAGCAGAGTAGAATATTCTATTGCAGTAAGTCAGATAATTTTTTACAAAGATTGGGGTCCCCTTTATATAGAAGGGGGAAACCCTAATATAGTATATTTCCAATTATGACAAAGCATTCTATTGGTTTAGCTGTATAACAACCTAGTACGGACTTGTACCATTTCGTACAAATCTTATCCCTTAATTTATACCCTGATCCACATATCCTTGAGAAATTCCCGTTCTTTCTTGAGTGTCATCGAAAATGTACTGCCCCCGAGGCAGATCATGGCAGGTCTTTGATTTGCTCCCCCGAGGTATGCATTTTCCAATCAGATCTGGTCTTTACTTCGTGCTACCCCGAACTCGAGCCCGGGGTTCCATTCAGACCTCGAAATTGAGCTCTTCGATTTCGGCCGTATACATTATTTTTAGAGGGTAAAAAGGCAAACAATATTTTGCTAAGGGCCTTCATGCTTTTAATATAGTATATAGATTAGTATGGAGGATAATAGGATATTAGTACCTCATATGTTTTAGAATTAGATGTCTGGAACTAAATACGTTATCTCACTATTAAAATTGTATCTCTAAAACTAAACGTTGGATGATTAAAACTCAATAGGGTACACAACATTTTAAGATCATGGCACTCAAGGGCATATTTTTTAAATAAGTAAATAGCTGTGTATATGTTGTTGCGATAGAGAGAAACTGTTAGCTATTGCAACCTCGAGAGGAACAAGAAGAACGCTAAAATGAGAGAGGAAGATGTATATGAGAGGAAGGAAAAGAGAGAGCTTTATTCTATAGTGGGGAAAAAAAGAGTCGGGTGATAAAGAAAGTAAGAAAATACTCTAAAAGGGAAGGCATAATAGGAAAAGTGTAATAAAACAATAAAAATAGAAGAACAATATTGCAGAGAAAGAGAGAGTAATTCTTATTGAATTTTGGGATGATTTACAATGGGGTAAGGCCTCTCTATTTATAGAGGAAAAATGACTTAGCCACAAAGTAAAACTCTCTAAAAGATAGACATTCACTCTAATTACAATTCTATTCATAACACTCCCCCTTGAATGTCTACTCAATAGTAATGTGTCTCGTTAAAACTTTAACTAAAATAAAACCCAATGGGAAAAAAATTTTAGAAAAGGAAAAAGAGTACACATGTTTAATAATACGCCTTTTGGTTGCCTTGTTAAAAACCTTGCAAGGAAAACCCAGTGGGAAAAAACCTTGTAAGGGAAAAAGAGTACAACACGTATTAAACTCCCCTGATGAGAGCATCATTTCACATCCTTGAGCCTTCGCATCCCAATCTTGTGCACTAGCTTCTTGAAGGTTGACGTCGGTAGAGATTTTGTGAACAAATCAGCCATATTATCACTTGAACGAATTTGTTGCACATTAATATCATCATTCTTTTGAAGATCATGTGTGAAAAATAACTTTGGTGAAATGTGCTTTGTCCTATCTCCTTTTATGAATCCTCTCTTCAATTGGGCTTTGCATGCTGCATTGTCTTCATACAAAATCATGGGTAGTTTGTCACATTTCAAACCACAATTGTCTCGAATAAGATGTATTAAAGACCCCAACCACACACATTTTCGACTTGCTTCATGAATAGTAATTATCTCAGCATGATTAGATGAAGTAGCCACAATTGATTGCTTAGTCGATCGCCAAGATATGGCAGTGCCTCCACAGGTAAACACATAACCTGTTTGAGATCGAGTCTTGTGTGGGTCAGAGAAAAACCCAGCATCAGCATAACCAACAAGATCGGGACTGCAATATTGCCATAAAATAATCCCATATCGGTAGTCCCTTTAGATACCGCAATATGTGTTTGATTCCATTCCAATGTCTCCTTGTGGGAGCAGAGCTATATCTTGCTAAGATATTAACTGAAAAAGTTATGTCAGGCCTTGTAGTATTAGCAAGATATATTAGTGCACCAATTGCACTAAGATATGGTACTTCAGGACCAAGTAGCTCTTCATTCTCTTCTTGAGGTCAGAATGGATCCTTATTCACATCAAGTGATCGAACAACCATCGGAGTACTTAATGGATGTGCTCCATCCATGTAGAACCGTTTCAATACCTTTTCTATGTAGGCAGATTGATGAACAAAAATTCCGTTTGCCAAATGTTCAATTTGCAAACCAAGACATAATTTTGTCTTTCCGAGATCTTTCATCTCGAATTCCTTCTTTAAATAATCAATTGCCTTTTGGAGTTCTATAGGAGTTCCAATAAGGTTTATGTCATCAATATATACGGCAAGTACAACAAATTCTAATGTTGTTTTCTTTATAAAAATATATGAACAAATGGCATCATTTATATAACGTTCCTTTAATAATACTCACTAAGACGATTATACCACATTCGTCCGATTGCTTTAGACCATACAAAGATCTTTGCAATTTGATTGAAAATATTTTCCGGGACTTTGAATTATGTGCATTAGGCATTTTAAATCCATCGAAAATTTTCATGTATATCTCATTTGAGACATAAAGGTAGGCGGTAACCATATCCATTAAATGCATGTCAAGTTTTTTATGGACAGCAAAACTAATGAGATAATGGAACGTTATAACATTCATAACGGGTGAATATGTCTCTTCATAATCGACACCGGGCCTTTGTGAAAATCCTTGTGCAACAAGGCGTGCCTTATATCTTTGTACCTTATTTTTCTCATTCCTCTTGCGTACAAAGATCCAATATGGCCAACAGGCTTAACACCATTAGGTGTTTGGACTACAGGCCCAAAAATTTCACGTTTTGCAAGTGATTTCAACTCTGATTGGGTTGCTTCTTGCCATTTTGGCCAATCACGTCTTTGTCGAGATTCTCCAACAGATTGAGGTTCAAGATCCTCACTATCTTGCATAATGCTAGATGCAACATTATATGCAAAGACGTAATCCACCACTATATCCAATCGATTCAAATTTGTCTCAATATCGATTGAATTTATTGATAGTTCCTTATTTTCTTGAGTCTCGGGTTCAGTGATTTCCTCATGAATCTCAGAATTGGTTAAATCGTGGATTTCTTTATGAGACTCTTTCGTAGTGTCATTTTGATCATTTTTTTCCTTTTTCTAGGATTTTGATCCTTAGAACCTAATGGTCTGCCACGTTTTAGTCGTGCTTTTGACTCATTAGCTATGACACTAGAAGATTGTCCAACAGGGACATCAATACAGATTGGAACATTCTCTGCAGGGATATGTGGTTTTGTTATCCTTTTCAGATCCGTAAATGCATCTAGCATTTGATTTGCTATTTTTTGCAAATGAATAATCTTTTGCACCTCTTTTTGACAAATAGAGGCACGTGGATCAAGATGAGACAATGATGGATTTTTTCACAAAATTTCTCGTTTGGTTTCACCATTTTCTCCTCCTAATTTTGGGAAAAGTGTCTCATCGAATCGACAGCCTGCAAATTGTGCAGTAAACAAATCCCCCGTTAATGTTTCGAGGTAGCGAATAATGGAGGGCGATTCAAACCCAACATATATTCCTAACCTTCTTTGGGGGCCCATTTTGGTGCGATATGGCGGTGCTACAGGCACATATACTACGCATCCAAAAATTCTTTAATGTGATATATTAGGTTCATGACCCAAAACTAATTGCAAGGGGAATATTTATGATAATTTGTAGGTCTAAAACGAACTAGCATTAATGCATGCAAAATGGCATGACCCCAAACAGAAGTGGGCAACCTCATTTTCATGAGTAACGGTCTTGCTATCAATTGCAAATGTTTAATTAAAGACTCTGCAAGGCCATTTTGAGTGTGAACATGAGCTACAGGATGTTCCACTTTTATCCCAATTGATAAGCAATAATCATTAAATGCTTGGGATGAAAACTCAACAACATTGTCTAATAGACTTAATTGGATTATCGGGGAATTGTGCCCGTAATCGAATTATTTGTGCCATTAATTTTGCAAACGCGAGGTTGCGAGATGACAATAGGCACACATGAGACCATCTAGAAGATGCATCTATTAAGACCATAAAATATCTAAACGACCCACTAGGTAATAGGTCCACAAATGTCTCCTTGTATACGTTCCAAAAACGCAGGGGACTCAATCCCAACCTTTGTTGGTGATGGTCTAATAATTAACTTGCCTTGATAACAAGAAGTGCAAGAAAATTCTTTATTTAAAAGAATCTTAAAATTCTTTAATGGATGTCCATTTGAGTTTTCTATAATCCGTCTCATCATAATTGATCCAGGGTGTCCCAATCGATCATGCCAAAGTACAAAAGTATTAGAATCAGTTACCTTTTGGTTTACAATAGAATGTGCCTCAATTACACTAATTCTTATCCAATACAGGCCACAAGCTAAATATGGGAACTTCTCAATAACCCTCTTTTGGCCAGAGACATTCTTGGTAATGATGAGATATTCAAGATTATTCTCATCTATTGTCTCAATATGATATTCATTTCGGCGGATACCTTTAAAACTCAACAAGTTCCTTTTGGACTTGGAGGAGAACATTGCATTATCTATGATAAGTATTGTTCTCTTGGGCAGAGTTATAGCAGCTCTTCCAGAGCCTTCAGTTAAATTACTACTACCAGAAATTGTAGTAACATCTGCCTTACACATACTTGAATGAGAGAAATATTTCTTCTCTTTGAATATTGTATGTGCCGTACATGAATCAATTAAACAAATATTTTTTACAATTGAACTTTGATCCAAGTTTGTTTTGTGAGATATCCATATTTGCTTAGTCTTCTCAAAGCTTCTTGAGACGGTAGAGTCTCGTGCTGATAACGTGTAATAAAACAATAAAAGTAGAAGAACAATATTGCAGAGAAAGAGAGAGTAATTCTTATTGAATTTTGGGATGATTTACAATGGGGTAAAACCCCTCTATTTATAGGGGGAAAATGGCTTAGTCACAAAGTAAAACTCTGTAAAAAATAAACATTCACTCTAATTACAATTCTATTCATAATAAAAAGTATTTTTTTTATTTTTAAAAGGAGTTTGGTTCAGGCGTTCAGCTAAAAAAAAGTAAAAAGGAAACGAGAAAATTAAAAAGGAAAAAAAAAATCATCAGTCGAGTAGAAAATTTTGCTCGAGCCAAGATTGATTTCGCAATTTAGATACTAGTTTCACTTATTATAAAAAAAACTATCATATACTTAATTATTTTTTAGATGAACTAATAGTATAATTCTTGTTTTTTATAGAAAGAATTACAGCCCATATCACTTGGCCTAATAGCCCAACCGAAAATGGCCCACATTTAAAGCTCTTATCCTATATAGCCCATGTTGTACATAACTTGAAAGAAATTTTTCAGCCTTTAGCCCACTATTAAAGACATACTTTTAGGGTTTTTATTATTTTCTTCTTTCTTCATTCCCTTCTCTCTCTCACCGCCTCTCACTTCTTTCTCTCTAACCCACATAGATCCCTCATCCTCTCTTAACCTAGCCCCCGCTATTCCCCTCCTTTACCCCCTACGCAGTTCTGCCATTAATGGCTCGAAGAAGGCTCGAAGAAAGACTCCGTCGTCCATGGTGGCAAGCAGAAGAACGAAGAAGATTTTTGAAAGAAACATGAAAATACACACAGATCTGAAAATAAATAGCTCTCAAACTTGATTTGCACCAACAAACAACTACTAATTTTGGAGGATTTTGAAGTTTGAAGTTCTGGTAATTTTGGAAGATTCTGAAGTTTGAAGTTTGAAGTTTGAAGTCTGAAAAATCATAACTATGTAGCAGGTTGTATCGACACTGTATAATAATGTATAATTGTGTATATGGGTATACAGACACCTCTTATACACTATTATACATGTTTATACAAGTTATACAGTATTGTATAATGGTGTATAAATATGTATATTTGTGTATAATATTGTATAAATATATATTTTTTCAGTTTATAAGGATGTATATACATTGTTAGCGTGTAAGAGGTCTCTACAGAAGTTTGACACTTCCTTCTCTTCTTCTTTTTCGTGTATGTGCTATATGAAACAGATTTGTACGCATTGGAGGAATTCCACAATTCATTTATCAATTTTTTATTTTTCTGTTATCCTGTTGGATTGCTTCAGCAATTGCACATAAATGTGTTTGAATTTCTTACCTTCAGATAATATGTTAATTGTGTAAAATAAGCTGTTTTTTCGGAAATTAGCCTATTATTTTTGGGCTATAGATTTACAATGTGATATCTAGGCTATTATGTTGCAAATCAGGTGTGTGAGCTGTACTTATGTGAAATTATCCTTTTTTTATACAGTCATTATATTATTGAACAATTGTTCTATCAAGTAAGAGCATCCGATTAGCTATGTTAAGGTGACCAACGAAGCAGCTGGTAACTTGTCTTGAATTCCTTATAAATTGAAACTTGGGAAGAGAATATATATAACACATTGTTCTGAATATAAGTCAATATATAAACTTCAAAATATAAAGGTTTCTGTCATGCTATGCACTACTTGTTAGTTAGCTAGTTATACTTTGAAAAGTTGCAGCAAGTTTTCTTTCACTCTTTTTTCAAGTGCCAATACTTTCAGTGCCTCCAGCTCCATCAAAATACATGGATCCGGCAATGCTACCGCTGCTGACACCTTCCATGAGTGCATATTTCATGTCTTCTGATGGTCGCCAGTGTCGCTTCCTTTGGTTTATGAACCAGTTGTTTATCTGCTTCGGGTCTAGCCCAGTGATCTCCGACAGCCTATTTTTCTCTTCTTCCTGCATTGTCATCTATGTTACTTTCACAATTAATAAGAAACACCTGATCGTTAGCCATGACTCGTGACCCTGGATACTGCACGTTCGTCACTTCAATCTATCCATTCTACCACTAAAACAAATGAGTTTAACTTCTGTACACTAATCATCTGAAAGATAACTACACACAATCGTTCATAAAAAGTGACATTAGTAACTTCGATTATATGACATGCATGTTAAGATTCTTCACTGCGTATAGGTTGAATCCTTAACAAGTTAGAGTGACAAATAAACAGATGAGTAGTGACTATCAATAATATTAGCCCGGGCATTTGAGTAGAGGCCCTAAGTTAGGGAATTGACCATTATAGCAAAGGTGTAAGAGGAGATAGCACGTGGGGGGTCGTCAAAAAAGCTATATATTCTGTCTTCTCAGATCTCGGAAAGAGTACTACAATTTCTAGACCAGCATTCTAGCGACACAGAGTTTTTTAAGACATCCTTAAACGAATGGCGCCGAGAAGTAGTAGAAATTACCGTGGGGTAAGGCCACCTGTAATGGGTATTCCACCAGTCCAGCAATGCAGTTCTTGCATCCTTGGGTAACTTGCCTTTTTTCCTCTTCTTCAAAAATTCCTTTCTCAAGCTGCTAAGGTAGCCACTATATTTGCGCATCAGCGTTTCTTTTAGCTCATTATCACCTTCACGGTTAGCAGGAGATTCTTGAGTACTATCCGCTGCTTCCATTTCCCCGCAGCCTAGATCCTCGTCTGAAGTACCACCTGCTTCATCTGTTATGAACCTAACTTAAATCAAAAGGATTCATATGTTTTATGTCAGCTGGCACTGGCTGCGGCACAGCTTTTGCATTCATAATCAAAGATTCATAAAAATCAAACTTCAGTTAAAAAGAATCTCAGACCAAGCAATACTATATTACATGGAGTACCTCAAAGCCCGAACAATAGCATAAGACATAAAATGTTTTGATAAATTATGCAAATAAAATATCACTAAAATGAGAATTAATACATTCAAGATTGATTTTAATGGTTCACTAAATAACCAAATCGACTTATGACCTGACAAGCTTCCAACACAGCTCAAAAAATTCTCCATATATAGAGTTACCTTATCACGCCCTGAATTATTCCGATAAAGAAAATGGTAAATAGGGGATAAATAAAGACAAGAACATTGAATCGCTTCATGCATATGGATGTTTAGTAATAAGGGAAAATTGGTAATACCTTTTTGTGATTCTGTAATGGACCCTGCAAATCACAAGTGATATGGGAGAGTATATGCAGATATTATAATTCAAAGTATTGGTGCATCACTGCATAGAAGCAGCTTGTCCTAGGTTCAAGGCCCAAGTAAAAATGCTCATTTTTTCAGCAAAAGAAGTTAAATCCAACTACTCCTCTGCAGACCAAGCAACAAACGCCACCAAATATCAGCATTTTGCATTCTATTTGCATGAGAAGAAACCTGGTTATGCAATTCAAGAGAACTCCAGTGGTATTGTTTCATAACATGCATAGACAGTTGCTGAAATGAACAAATCAAGTGACGCAAAAATGACAATGCAATTTCTATTTGTGAACCACAGTTCAGCGAAGAAGATGTATAAAGCACACAAACAAACATCAAATTATGCTGCCTCATGGAATTTAAGAACATGACAGGAAAAGACATGGAAAGGGGGGGGGGGAGGGGAGGAATCTTACATGTTGGCTACATTGAGTTGATGAATAAATTGTGGAATACAAGCATAAATTTGTGGCCAAGCTACGATAATAAGGAAGAGGCATCCTATTCTAGCTTATATTTAAATAATGAATTTGAATTCTTGAACCATGAAAAGGGTACATAACATCATCATTCATACCAAGTAAAACAAACATTCTTAAGTAGTACAAACAGAAATTGGGGGTGTACGTCATAAATTTAAGTAGTTTTCCTGTGTTTCTACTCTCTTGGTTTCATCCTTAATTCAAACTCTGGCAGTACAAAATAAAGAAGAACGGAAATCATGCTGGAAATTTCCAGTCATGACCCTCAGCAAAACACCAAGACGCGCGCAAGTTATGCTTAAAGTATTTGCATATATGATCAACTTAAAGCAACAAATAATAAGAAGACTTCAACACAAATAAGTTAGCAGGTTTAAATTTATTTGCACATTAAACAAGTACTGCATGTAATCATACAAAAACCATTCAAGCTCATATCATTGAGAATTTCACGATTTGGAAGTACCACTTGCACCCAAATTGTAAGAGATCCATACATTGTTAAGCAGGATTAATTGCATGACTAGGGAAAGGAGTAAGGACAAAAATTAAGATATGTCACAAACACAGACAGAAAAAACTGTAAAACGGCATGACAGACACGGGACACATTTAGGGGTCGTTTGGTACTATGGGGGTGTGATATCCCAGGATATCCTATGGGGTGTGATATCCCATGAGATAAGTTGTCCCGCCTTCTATATGGGATAGCTAATCCCACAATTTTAGTGTAAAAGTTATCCCAGAGTTAGCTGATACCCCAAATCAAACATGAGATAAAGCTAATCTAAAACTTTATCCTTGGATTGTTATTCTTATCCCATGTGCCAAACTATCCCTTAGAGATATATCTGTAATGCCAATACATAATCAAATTTCAGCTTAAATTCTTCTTGCCAATAATACAATTTTTTACACCAAATAAATTGTAAGCATGTTATTTCTTTTTTAAAAGAAAATTCTATCCGAAAACAACAAGGGAAGTGAAAAAAAGAAAAATAATATTAGGATGGCATTTCTCTCAGTTTTTGCACCTCATGCCCAAACCATGTCCAAGCCTAAGCCTTCATGTGTCTACCCAACAAATAATTATTAGAGACAAATACCTAATTTCAAATTAAACACATTCGGAAGCATGTCTATCATGTGTAAGTAAATCACATGTTCATGTGCAGGTGTATTCTTCAGCACCATAATATCAAAACATAGTGTTAATGCTCTGTATGCCTCGAACCTAATACACCTTCTACCAAATTGGACCTGCATAATGTTTATATATACATTTTAAGCCTGACCGTATCGACCATATATTCAATATCATCATTAATAACGATCACCAGTCATCCATAACTTTCAAGTTCCATGACCAAATCATTCAAGTGGAGGTTTTATTATATGTAAACCATCTATTCGAATTTTCATTTAAATCCAAATTACTCTCTTCGAAAATTTAATGAAAAACTCGAGCTAAACAAGCGAGTAGGTTTTTGGCATCATTTGTGTTTAGCATCACTGTCTAGGGCAATTTGAGAAAGAAAAAGAAACACCCAATTTTAAATCACATAGATAATGCACTAAAATGACAAGGTGTCTTATTTCATTTTTTATTCTAATTTTCAGATTTGCCTAATTTAAAACAATTTCACCCATGATTTCAAGTGTCTAGAGTATTTTGAATCCTACCCAACCCAGCCGAGCTTATGTTACATGATGCAAAATCTACAGCAAGTAAAAGCTAAATTTATGGTATATATCTTCTTTAAGCATTCCAAAACGGAGTTTTAATTTCTATGCACCAACAATATATAGATTTTAAGTCGACCTACAACAATAATTAAGTTACCGGAACTATAGAATAACATGCTATAGTTAGTAAAATTTCACTAGTAATATAAAATAAAAAAAAATAAAAAGAATATTACCGCTGTATAAAACTTAAATTTAATGCCTTAATTCCAATGTGAGAGATAAGAAACAAAATCTGACAGCAATAGTCCCAAAGGGATGCAGCCACCGAAAAGACTCAATTTCCAAGACTACCAACATGCCTACTATTACCTTCTCGCAACCCTAATAAGTATAATACAGAAGGGGCCAGCTAAAGTATAGGGGGGTCCGAATCAATCCTGAAAAGTTGAACGGAATAGTATTTCTGACCAAAGTTAGTACTTTCAACCCACACCCCAAGACAAAAAAACCCATAAACACACGCATAAACGATAGTGATGAGTCAAGAATCATGACTACTCATGTTTCACTAAGTTAACAGTATCAAGAAAGAACAAAAAGAACAGTGAACAACCTACCAGATAGATAATTGTTGTTAGAGTTGAAAGAGGTGGTGGTTGTTGTTGTTGTTGTTAAGTTTTCTTTGCAGAGAGAACTCAGCTGCGACTCAATGTTATTCAAGAACGTCGTGGCTTCATCAAACGGCTTTGACAACTCCTCCTTGTATTTTAGTAATACTGCACAATATGATTCCTTCACAACACAAAAATAACAAAAAACCCTCATTTTAAATAGTAAATGAAAACTATCTAGCTAGCTAGCCACTATTTTGTGTGTGTGTGTGGGCTGATGAGTTTTTCTATGTGGGGTTTTCACCATAAAATCATCAAGTTCTGGATCAGTTCCAATTTCAGTATTGTGGCAGCTGGATATTAAGTGGTTCTCTTTGCTGATTTTTTCAAGAATTGATACCATTTCCTGGGGTGCTCCAACCTTCATACATCAACAAAAAAAAGTTTTTTTTATCAATATATATACACGAACACATTACACTTGACATAGGAAAAAAAACTGTACAAGTACACAGTGAACACAGTGATGATCAACAGAAGAAAACAAGGAAAGAAGATGGATATATTTTGATTTACCTTTCGGCATTGAAGGTAGGCAGATAATAAGTTAGGATAAAGAGGATGATTAGCAATCTGAGCTTTAATAAGATCTGACATCTCCAAGCTGGCTTTTTCAAGATTATTATCAACACTACTGTTATTAATTGGCCCCTCTTGTTGTTGACCAGTTATGTGCTCAAGGACTCCAACAACATGATTATTGTTACTCGAACATGCAATAGCAGAATGAAGTTTGCTCAATTCATCCATCATCAAATAGTACTAAACAAGAAACAATAGTAACTTGGTTAGAAACCAAACAAACCCTTTCATATACACACACAGTGTGTAATGATAAAATTTGCGAAGTTTATTAACCTGCACCCTTTTAAGGTTTATTCCTAAGTTAAAGATGAAGAGAAACAGATGGGAGAGGAAAGGTCCAAGGGGATTATTATAGAAGGAAGAGATAGAGATAGAGAAAGACACCTGGAAAAAGACCCTACTTTAATTTTCTTTTTCTACACACACACCCGAGAGTTAAATAAAAAGTTGATAAAGACCAGTCCAGACTTTGTGTTCCCAACACTAGTGTAAAGGAAAGAGAAGCGAAGGGAGAGTGTTTCAAGGGTTCTAGAGGTGTTGCGGATTGGATTTATCTGGTATGATTGATTGGTTCAGACATGATAAAAACTAGTTGCAAATTTTTTATATTCAAATCTCACTGACAGTGCACTTATTTGAAATAAGGACAAATATTGATTATGTGTTATTTATATTGCTTTTTATTAAATTTTTTATCTAATATTATCCTGTCGTTAGAAAAAAATTCGATTCGAGAATAATTTTAATATATGAGTAGTAATATAGACCTTTCTTCTAAGAATTTGGACATGTAAAGTACTTTTGCTTTTATTAATGGCAAGAACAAATATAAAATAATATTGTATGTAAGTGTTTGAATAATATTGAACAATTTTGAGTACTATATGACTTGGATCTTCTTCCCCTATATTTTAGGGCAAACTTATTTTCTTAATTATTATCATGGTGATTTAATTTCAACATTAGTTACCGGACGGCTATTGTATTAATATGATGTTTATTATAAAAAGTTAGTTAACAAAAGGTATATTATAATAAAGAAAAAATATTAGTACAGTAGTATTTTCTTATCAATTCATATAACCTTAAATCCGTAGGGATTTAATACATATTTACAAGAAGTAGGCACACACATCATCATCATCAGAAAAATATTAAAAAAAAAAAGGAGAGAGAGAGAGAGAAAGGTGCCGAGGGTTGGGGAAGATTATAGGCTGGTTTTAGGAAAGGACATGAGAAAGGAATGGATGGACATGGCAATAAAAAGGGTAGGGGGGGGGGGGGGAGATGGGGAGGGTGAGTGGGGCGTGGGGTTGTGTCAAGTAATCTACTTACAACTATGAATATGGGGTGCTTTTTGGTTTATAGCGCACGTTCTTGCACGCTATTCAACAGTAAAACTTTGTACGTAATGCTCAATTGGCAACCATATCTAGTGAAGCATCCATACTCTCAACTCCATCTATATTTCCACCATATTCTAAAAGTTTTAATCAAACGCTGTAGCTACTTAGCCACTTGTTTGTTTGTATTGCTTTATCAAATACTTTAATGACATTTATGTATAGGTCAAAATCTGTCTCAATACTTAGGGCAAAATAACATTGAGGAGAGTCGGTCGAGGTCGACCAGGAGATAGCGAGGCTCGTGGTCGGGATGCAAACCATGGTCGATGTCGAGCACCGCAAAAAGAGTTGTAACGGCTAGTTTATTATAGTAGGATACTAAAGAGAATATTCCATTAGATATTCTCTGCATGTGTACTACCAGGGTTTACTGGAGGTATGTCCCATATAAATAGGAAAGATAGTAATGACTAAGGACATGTAATATTCACTTGATAGGAACATTTTTCAATTCTCTCTCTAGCAAAAATACAAACATTACCTTTTCATCAATATTCTTGCTCATATAATTCCATACTTTTGCACCAGATCCAAGAATAGTTTGAACACACTAGGATTTAGTAAACGACATATTTGCTGTTAAACAGTCGCCGGGAAAGGGATTGAGGGACTTCCTCGCCCGATTCAACCGAGTAAGAATGACCCTGCCGAATGTATCGGAAGGGATGGCTATCACAACTTTTCAGAACGGGCTGAGCAGAAATGGTTCAAGGGGAACAAGAAAGTTAATAAGTCGGCTTATGAAATACCCCCAACTACTTGGGATGAAATACACAATGCGTATTGCGCTGAAGTCCGCGCAGACGAGGACGACCTCAATGGGTCGACTCATCGACTAACTTCAGTACAAGCCGAATCCAGAAAAGATGAAAGAAATGATATCAGGAGGGACCTCGCAGCTCCACGGCCCAATATGGAGCGACATCTGCCATATGTGAGAACCGCCGTTGCATCATCTTCCCATCCCGAAGAGGGCCCACCCCGATCGGGAGCAGGGACTCACCGGAACGAAAGAGGTATGCCCCTTTATTATCCGCTCAATTTTTTTGTGTATCACCTACAGAAATAGTCTACGCCTTGGAAAATCTCGAACCTAAGGAGAAGTGGCCACAAAAGATGAGGTCTGATCCGAATACCAAAAAATCAGACGCCCTTTGCGAATTCCACCGAGAGCGAAGACACAAAATCGAGGATTGCATCACCCTAAGATAGAAAGTCGTAAACATGCTACGATAGAGACACCTCAAAGAGTTGTTGAGCGACCGGGGAAGGACCAATTTTGCCAGAGGACGTGAACAACATCAAGGACCGCTGAAACCGCCCTCGCCAACCCGCACCGTCCATATGATCATTGGCGGTGGCGATGATGCTCCTATCAACAGTGTGAAGTTCACCACAACCCACAAGCTCAGACGGTCAATCACCCACGAACGATTTGATGAACTCGAAGAAAGTACATCTTCGATAAGTCGAATACCAACGGTTTGGCTTTCCCTCACTATGATGCCGTTGTTATCACTTTACGAATTTAGATACCAATGTGAGACGCATTATGGTAGACGATGGTAGCGGCGCGTGCATTATCCACCCTCGAGTACTTGCACATTGAAACTCGAGAATAAGATAATACCACGTTGCATTATGCTAATGGGTTTTAACAATCAGTTGAGCGAACATTCGGCAAGATCACACTCCCCATCCTAGCCGGTGGCGTCACTCTAGAAATCACATTCCATATCATATACCAAGACACAACGTACAACGCCATAATATGGCGACCATAAATACACACCATAAGAGCCATCCCCTCCAGCTTGTACCAAGTCATCAAATTCCCAACTCCATAGGGAATATTCAGTATGCGAGGGGAACAACGCACGTCCCAAGAATGATACGCATCGCTCTAGACTGTACGGTCACTCAACAAACGAAGGACAAAGAAAAAGAGGCATAGTAATCAACAGGGTTGAGGTCGATATGTGATGAGGGCGAGGACATCATCAAAGACCCCGATACGGTTGAAGCCGCGGAATCGACCATTAAAGACTTCGACCACATTCAATTAGATAACAACGATCACAGCAAGAAAGCTTACATCGACTGCAAGCTTCAGGAACCAGATAAATTTTGCCAATTCTGCTAACGCGTACTTGTTTTCTTTTAGCCATGGAGATATGCCAGGTATCCCGAAGGAAATCGCTACGCACAAGTTGAAAGTCGAACCATTCCACCCCCCCCCCCCCGGTGAGGCAGGTTAGGCATAAGTTCAACTCCGCAATAAATGATGCGATATACGAAGAGGTATCGAGGTGAAAAAGAAGAATGGGAAATGGAGGATATGGAGGTCTATATAGGCGAATTGCTGGTCAAGTCCAAAAGAAAAGAAGATCACATCGACCACTTGCTGGTCAAATGTGCATTCGGTGTGGCCTCAAGAAAATTCTTAGGTTTCCTAGTATCACGGCAAGGTATCGAGGTCAACCCGGATCAGATCAAAGCCATCGAAGGGATACCAGAGAACCTGACCACCAAAAAACAGGTTTAGAGGTTGACCGGTCGTGTCGCCGCCCTTTCAAGATTCATATCGCGATCATCGGATATGTGTCACAAATTCTTCAGCGTGCTAAGAAAGATAACGGCCTCCAATGGACATCAGAGTGCGTTCAAGCCCTGAAGGAATTAAAGCATACTTGTCATCACCACCACTGCTTTCAAAACTAGACCCGGGGGAACGTCTCTTCGTCTACCTCGCCGTATCCGAAGTAGTTGTGAGCGCAGTCCTGGTCCGCAAAAGCAAAGGTACGTAGTATCCCATCTATTACATTAGAAAAACATTAATCGACGACGAGACGAGATACCCTCACCTCGAGAAACTGGCTTTGGCCTTAGTCGTAGCTTCACGAAAGCTTGGACCGTATTTCCAATGCCACCCCATCTCGGTCGTCACTACCTTCCTCCTAAGAAGCATTTTGCATAAGATTGAGCTATCAGGCAGGTTGTCCAAATGGGCCATCGAATTGAGCGAGCATGATATCACGTATCAGCCACGAACAGCAATAAAGTCACAAGTTCTTGGTGACTTCGTCGTCGACTTCAGCGCAAAAATAATGCCCGAAGTCAGAAAAGAAGCTGCCCACGCTTCTCCTCAAATATAGGATCTTTGGGTCCTGTACACTGATGGTGCATCTAACGTGTCAAGGTCCGGATTGGGACTCGTACTCGAAGTTCCGACCGACGAAGTGATTCGCTAGTCCATAAGATGCCCAGACATGACTAACAATGAGGTCGAGTATGAGGCCGTAATTGCAGGGTTAAGACTAGCACTCAAATACGAGGCGAAATGGCTAAGACTACGTTGTGATTCTCAACTCGTGGTCAACCAAGTCACAGGGACTTTCCAGATCAAGGAACAAAGGTTGCAAAAATACCAGACCAAAATCATCAAGCTGCTTCCCGAGTTCGATGAATGTCAACTCGACCAGATCCTCCGAGCACAAAATACTGAGGCAGACGGTCTCACCAAATTAGCCGCAGCCACCAAAAACATTACCACCAGAGACAAAAGCGTAGTCCACCTTCTCAATTCATCGAGAGACCTACTCGGGATAAGAACCATAAACCTAACTTGGGACTGGCGCAACTGTATTATCATACAACTTGCAGGACGGCGTGCTCCCAGTTGATAAAAAAGAATCCAAGAGATTGCGAATGCAAGCAGCCAGGTACAACGACCTGTACAAGAGGACGTACGACAGCCCTCTAGCGAAATGCCTAGGACCAAATCAGATGTGGCGCGTCCTTGAGGAGGTCCACGAAGGCCACTGTGTAGATCATTCCGGCAATCGGGATTTGGTCAGATGCCTCATACGGGCAGGGTATTACTGGCCCACCATGAAAAAAGAAAGCCGCGAATTTCGTGAAAAAATGTGAGCAATGCCAGAAGTATGCCCTAATGATTCACCAAGCAGGAGAACACCTAAGCTCAGTGACTTCCCCTTGGCCGTTCATCAAATAGGGAATGGACATCGTGGGCCCCCTCCCGACAGGGCGAGGTAACGTACGATTTCTTTTGATTTTAACTGACTATTTCTCTAAGTGGGTAGAAGAAGGTGCATTCGCCCAAATACACGAACAAGAAGTGATCACCTAAATATGGAAAAACATCATATACCATTTTGGTCTCCCCAAAGAGATCAGCTGCGACGACGGACCCCAATTTGCAGGAAAAAAGGTCGCTGAATTTTTTGAAAAATGGCATATCAAAATAATACCCTCAACGCCATATCACCCCGCAGGAAACGGACAAGCGGAGTCCTCCAACAAGTCAATGCTGAACATCATGAAGAAAAAACTTGTAGACGCCAAAGGGTTGTGGCCGGAAATATTACCAGAAGTACTCTAGGCCTACCAAACAATGCCAAAGACGAGCACATGAGAGACAGTAATACCAATCGAAGTCGGGGAGCCCAGCCTAAGATACTCCCACGAAAGCGGGCCTAGGAACGATGAAAGCAGAAGGCAGGAGCTCGACGAAGTCGAAGAACAAAGAGATATGGCCTACGTAAGGATGATCGCTCAAAAATAACAAGCAGAACTCTATTATAACAAAAAGGCAAAGATCAGGCCACTCAAAGTCGAGGACTACGTGCTTAAAGCTAAAACACACGCGAGCAAAGACCCACGGGAAGTTAAACTAGGAACAAATTGGGACGTCCCGTACAAAATCACAGCAACAACGAACAAAGGGTCATTCCAACTAGAAACAGTGGAAGGAAAGCGACTACCAAACTACTGGAATATTACACACCTCAAGTACTTCAACTTTTAAGAGGTAAAATGTCCCCAAAGTCGTACTCTTTTTTCCCTCACTGGAGTTTTTTCCTAATTGGTTTTTCTCAAGGAGGTTTTTAACGAGGCGACGAGGGGACACTTCAGGTTGAAGCACGCACAGACGGAGGCACAGGACGACTAGTTCATTGATCGACCTGTCAAGACTTCTCCAGGTCGACCAATGAAGGGGCTAGATAGATTGGGACTGGGACTGGAACGCCAACCAACGCCTGGAAAAATATGTTTCTCCAAGTGTATGAACAAAGCACAAATGCATGAAGCTTATTTTATTGCTCCAAATGTACAACCAAGGCAACGTTGCCTTAAAGTTCACAACACCAACAAATGTCGCACCAAGAGGCATACATAACTGGCCCTCGGCCATAATTAAATATAGGTTATATTCGACCTCGCTCGAATTAACACCTAACTAGCCCTCGGCCACAACTAAATATAGGTTATATTCGACCTCGCTCGAATTAACACCTAATTGGCCCTCGGTCATAACTAAATATAGGTTATTTTATTCGGCCTCGTTTGAATTAACACCTAAGCGGCCCTCGGCCATAACTAAGTATAGGTTATATTCGACCTCGTCCGAATTAACACCTAACCGGCCCTCGACCATAACTAAGTATAGGTTATATTCGACCTTGTTCGAATTAACACCTAACCGACCCTCGACCACAACTAAATATAGGTTATATTCGACCTCACTCTAATTAACACCTAACTGGCCTTTGGACATAACTAAATATAGGTTATATTCGACCTCGTTCGAATTAGCACCTAACCAGCCCTCGACCATAATTAAGTATAAGTTATATTCGACCTCGTTCAAATTAACAACTAATCGGCCCTCGGCCATAACTAAGTATAGGTTATAGACCTCGTTCGAATTAAAACCTAATCGGCCCTCGGCCATAACTAAATATAGGTTATATTTGACCTCGTTCGAATTAACACCTAACCGACCCCCGGCCATAAACAAACATATGATAGGTTCGACCTCGTTCGAACTAACATCTACTGGCCCTTGGCCATGATCAAACTTAGGTTTTGTTCGACCTCGTTCGAACTAACACCTACAACCGTAATTAAACTAAGGATATGTTAAACCATATTCGAGCGAAGTGACTACGACTAAGAAAGCCAAGCGACAAAATCAAAAAGCATACAAGCACGAACCGAAGAAAAAAGAATCAGGTACAAATAACAAAACTGGCGTTTCTTACTTAGAATGTTTTTTACAACGGGTCTTACAGACGCCCATAAAAACGTACACGTTTACGGCTAAACAAAAAGAAGGAAAAAGAAAAACTACTAGTTGTCGCTAGGCCCAGTAGTGTCATCAACTTGATCACCTAAGCCATCCCTATCTACCCCTTTGATCGTAGCCAACCCTGCACCAATACAAAGTGGCAAGAGCCGTATACAGCTTTTACCCGAGAAGGTCGGGATCGAATCCACAGGGAGCTAGATATGGGAATTGGATTCCTATCTAAACTAGCAATGCGTAATGCTCTTAATTACGCTTCCAATCATAATTGTTCATTTTTTTACTTCTAATATTCTACAACTGAGATGCTAAATTAAACTAAGAATAATTACTTGAAAGGTTTTCTAAATATGTAACGAGGCACTAGGGAAGTGACTTTCCTCTAGGTGAATACTTGACGGGTTCTAAAGTCTAAAGCAAGATGTAATGTTTGGGATCGCGATATAGCCAATGCACGACACTACTCACTCTTACCTCTCGGTAGCTTGAGTGACCTTGCCCTAATTGACTTTCTCAAGACCAATTGGGTGTCGAAATTATGCAAGCAATGTAGGCTCAAGTCGGGTATTACTATCTCTAGATTTAACCCTTTAATTGGGGCTATCAATCTCTTGAGTACGCCCCAATTCCTTGTTGGACTGATTTTCTAGACTCAAGCTCTCTTTCTCAAGAAGAGCCTAAGTCAAATAGGCACAAATTAGTGTTTGCAACCACTAATCCAACATAGAAAACACAAATCAGTCTAAATATCAACCACCCATAAACATCTAAGCCTTAAAACACAAGACCCATCAAATACCCACACTAGGGTTGAGCCCCAACCCTAGCTAATGGGTCTAGCTACTCATAATAATGAAAGAAAATAGATAATTAGGTGAAGAATAACCCATATAATATGTTTACAAGCTAATAATTGAAGATTCAATGATAAACCCACTATAAAATTACTCAAAATAGCCTAAAATTGCCGTTCACGTGCTCAGCTAAAAGTTAGATACCCTAAAAATCTGAAAAAGAACTATTTATACAAGGCCGAATTTTCTGTACAAAAATACCCCTGACAGAGGTACTGCGGACCGCGGAAAATGCACCGCGACCACAGTGAGGCTTTTTAGCCTCATTTCACAGGCTTTGAATCTGGCCACCGCGGACCGCATAAAATGCACTCCGGTCGCGGTGGCTTCACTGCGGTCCGCACAAAATGGATTGCGGTCGCAGTGGCTTCCAATCTTCCAACTCCCAAGTCTCTGAATCTCCTCACCACGGACCGCACAAAATGGACCGCGGCCGCGGTGAGGCTACTGCGGTCCGCACAAAATGGTCTGCAGCCGCAGTGCTTGAACTTCCAAAATTTGCATCTCTCTGATCTTTTTTACCGCGGACCGCACAAAATGGAATGCGGCCGCGGTGGATCTTCTGCGGCTGCAATGGATTTTATGCTACAGCAGTGCCTTCACTTGTTCTTGGTACTTGTGCAGGTTTCACTCCTTTTTGAGCTGGTTTTGACTACTTGTCACCCTTTCGAACAAACCTTGCAAACAAGTACAACATGTAAGCCTTTGGGACTATTTGTATACATTGCTAATCAAAGCTCATGTAAACATGAGTGTAAAATGAACTAGAATCCCTAGTTATCACCCTTCACCATCGTCATCGCTAGGGGTGTTCATAAAAATCCGAAAAATCGAACCAAACCGAAAACTAAACCAAACCGACCAAAAAACCCAATAGTTTTTGGTTTGGTTTGGTTTTGGTTTTGAATTTTAAAAACCAATCAAATCCGATTTGGTTTTGGTTTTAATCAGAAAAAAACTGCAAAAAACCGAACCAAACCGACTATAGGAGTAGCTATTTCAAATTTATTATTACACCTATATATATATATTTTTATACAAAGTTTCAAAATTTTTATGGTAAATGTTAATAGTTTGCACTTTTAATATAGTTCTTTACCTTTACATTCTAGTTTGATTGGTAGCTTTCTTTTGTTAAGTGTAAAAATCCATTTCGTATTAAAAATAATATATTTTTAATTGAGTCCTTAAATTATTCATCACTATTTGATTCAATTATCATCAATATATCTTGGTAAATAATAGATTTCTCAAAGGACAATTGATTTGATAGTGTTACGTTGAAAATGGGGTCGCCGGAATATCTGTTTGGTAGTGTATGTCTTATATTTAAGAAAAAACCGACAAATAACCGAAAAACCGACATAAACCGAATCGAGAAAAAAATGGCTTAATTGGTTTGGTTTGGTTCTAATATTTGAAAAACCGACTTACTTGGTTTGGTTTCTTTTTCGGGAAAAACCGATCCAAAACGAACCATGAACACCCCTAGCCACCGCCCTCAGGATACTCATCCTCATACCAAACGTCCTATTCAATCCGGTCCACGTCCGCATCTCAGTCATCGTCACCGGCCTCTGGTGTAGCAGGATCATAACCACAAGCAACCCGAGCTCTACGTGCCTTAACATGAGCATCTCTGAAGACGACTTCTGAAACTGTACTCGCCCTCATCAGATCTCTAAATATATCAAGATGGGCCTCGAAGTGAATCCACTCCTCATACAAATCTCGAGGGACATCAGGAAAATCAAAAGTACGGGGAGAGGTCGATCGAGCCAGCAATTGATTCTTCTCGGCCTCAAGAGCGGAGACTCAGTCATAAAGGCTAGAAGCCTCTCTCTCCAATTCTCCAATCCGCTCATCGAGCCGCTCTTTCTTAAGCATGTCCGTCTCCAAGGCACTCTCTTGCTCGGAACAAAGAATGCGGATCACAATCTCCAAAGCCTCCACCTTCCTTATGGCCCCGACCGAGCAGACTCCGCCTTCTCAAGATCCTTAACCTTCTCTGCGACCTCGCCTCACAAAGCATCCACTTTGAATTGACATTCTTCGAGCTCGGCATGCAGTGAGACCACCTGAGCTTGGAGATAGCCGCATTGGGCTTCGACCCCTTTGCCGACCTCGATCTCTTCTTCTTTGGTTCTCAACGTCCCCTCGAGTACACTGCATTTCCCGATGAACTTTACCAACTCGTCATCTTTTTGCCTAAGTTCATCTCGAAGAGCATGAAAATTTCCGCTCTCACCAAATCACCTACAAATCTCGCAGTACTTGCCACGATACTCGCGGTATTTCCGCTCCATCTTCAACAAAATAGCCTTACGCCTCTCCTCACTTCGGGCGCTTTCAATTTCCAAAACCACAATCTGAAAGATAAATAGAAAATATAAAGTAAGAAAGAAGCCTTAATGTTGAACTTGACAAACAAAAACCAAAAAAAGTCGAAAAGCTTACCCTGAGAGCGAGGCCATCTATGCTCCTTGATAAGGTAGTGTCGTCCAGCTTTTCAAGAGTTTTCCCCTCTACGTCGGAATAGAGGGGTCCAAGGGAAGGAAACATGTTCTCCGTATTTTGCAATAAATCTCGATCCATGGGGATCGCAATGGTCCACGTGGACCCCTCCAGTCTCACTTCGAGCCGGGTAAACCCTTCCCCCATCATCCTCATCTCACCGGCGTCAGGATCAGAGCCTGTCTCGTAGCCATCCTCGTCAATGCCTTTACCACTCCCGTCGGCCGGTGAAGAAGGACCATCAGCCGGTCGCGAGGTCCATAGCTCATCTTGCCATAAAGTATCAAAAACCCTCGCTAACGGCCCATCGGCTTCCATTGTGGCATCTTGAAGGGACACGCCCTCTGTGGCCTCAGCCAATGGCAGAATCTCAGAAGATAACTCGACATCATCCTCAAGTACTATGGTCGCCATTTCGCGTATGACGTAATCGTCCACCATCGAATCTACTGCCTGGGTAACTCGATCGCCGATGTCCACCGATCTTCTTTTACGGGGAACCAAATTCTTGTCGCTTAGAGATGACTCCTCTTCCTTGTCCACAAGATGGTGCAGGGGAAAGCCGGAATCTTCGCTATCAAAGTATCTGCAGGTGGAGAAGAAACCGACGCAGAGGCAGCAGCAGATGGGGTCGACGACCGAGCGGACCTGGCCGCGGTTGGGAAGGAACAAAAATAGATGATTGAGCTGGCCTAGATGCACTCACAATGGGAATAGATGTCGAAGAAGAGGCAACCATCCTCTTACGAAGTTCAGGGGGAGGAGCCCTCGGCCTCCTTGAAGATCCTCGAACTGGAAAAAAAATGATTGAAAGTTATCACCACCAAGAATAAATTGTAGCGAACAAGTGACCATGAGGTCAAAACAGCAAAAATATGTATAGATGAACTCACTGGCCAAGGAAAAAGCAGGCCCGAACTTCTTGAGAATGCTCGGCTTCTCACGAATCCCCACAATGCGAGGCAGAGCCCGGGCAACCCAGTCGATAATGTCCCCGAACAAAGGAGGGGGCACAGTCTTGGTTGTACGAAGAAGAGACAAAATTTCAGAGGCTACGATTAAAACAGACAAATCAAATACTTTTGCCAAAAAGTAGATATTTACAGGCGTAATTCCAAGTCTCAAGAAAGTCGTTCGCGTTGGCCACCACGTCTTCGGTTTTGATGAAAAAGTAGTTGAGCCAGAACTGATGATTTGCCTTGTCATCCATCTTAACCATCAAGCATTTACCTCCTCGGCGGCGAAGGTTCAACATCGTCCCCTATAGAAATAGGGCGAAGAGATGCATCACATGGCGGAGTGTGACCTCGACCCCGGCCAACTCCGCAAATTTTGTAAACATCCTAATGAGCTTGTAGATGTATGGAGATAGTTGAGCCAGGCAAACGCCACAGTAGTGGCAAAATTCCTTTGCCAATGGGAGAAAGGGAAGATTATAGCCGACATAGAAAGGATATGCATAGAACACGCAATACCCTGGGCGGTGTATTTGCACCGCATCACGCCCTATTGGGACCAGTCGATGTGGGAAGGAATGTTGAATTTTTCCCTAAGCTTGGCTAGATCGACCTCTTTTATCGCTGACTCCGAGACCTCAGGCTCGCCTTCAGGCGCCTTCAAAAAGTCAAACCTAACTTTCTCACTACGAGAGATTATTTCCTCCACCGTACAAAAATTCTCATCATCAATAACGACAGAGACGCCATCAACGTGAGGGGGCATAAGCACTACCAAAGGGACAGAGTCAGTTGCCATACCGGAACCAGATGATACATTAGCCATATTTTTTAGAGAGGATATTTATGTGCAGGAGGGTTGGAAGCAACTGGAATCACCGGAACCAGGAGAGTAGACACACAATAATGAAGTAAAGAGAAAAAGACACAGGATTCGATATGAAGTGCAAAATATGAATGAATGTCCTCATATCCCTATTTATAAGAGTTCAAGCGTCAGAACCGAGAAATTAGGCCATCATTACCCAGCACAGGTATTGAAACGGCAGATGCACGAGAAACGGCATAAAACATCAGGAAAACGTGTCATAATGACATATGATGTCATGACGTCATTCTGTAGCAGAAACAATGTGACCCCGAAAGTTGCGGCTCACGAAAGGTCACGTCATCATCTCGTCTAAAACATCACTACTCGACTCACTCATCCAATTTTGCCAACCATGATAAATAAAAACCGCTCATCAAGGTCGTCTAGGTCGGCCTTAATAAGCGGAGGGACTAACTATATCAGTCAAAATCTGTCTCAGTACTTAGGGAAAAGTAACATCGAGAAAAGAGTCAACCGAGGTCGACCAAGAGATAGTGAGGCTCATGGTCGGGGTGCAAACGATGGTCGATGTTGAGCACGACAAAAAGAGATGTAACGGGAAGTTTACTAGAATAGGATACTAAAGAGAATATTCCATTGCATATTCTCTGCATGTATACTACTAGGGTTTACTGGGGGTATATCCCATATAAATAAAAAAAATATTTAACGAATAAGGGCATGTAATACTCACTTGATAAGAACATTTTTCAGAAGAAGATTCTCTCTCTAGCAAAGATACAAACATTATCTTTTCATCAATATTCTTGCTCATATCATTCCATACTTTTCCATCAGATCCAAGAATAGTTCGTACATTCTAGGATTTATCTGTCACTCATCATTGTCAGGACGAACAATCATCTAGTTCATTCATTATCGAGTGAATCACTCCTCCTATTTACTTAAATGTCATTTATTGCTATTTATTGCTAGCTACTCCTCCATTATTGCTCATATTTTTAGAAAAATTTAATGCTTGTTATTGTCAATCCCCCACTAGATCAGTCTCACATTATTTACACTTTCCAGATCCATATTTAGAGATATTATCATTATCTAGATTTAACACACCATTATATAAATATAATAGTTTAAATCGAAAGTTATACTTTTTGGTCAAACAATCGATATGAGGTATGATTTATTAATGCTAACTATCAAGGGGAGGAAAAGAACAATACCTTTAACTTAATTAGTTTGGAATTTGAGCTTTATGAATACAGAATATTTCAATTTTGCTACTATCTATATATAGGCCTTTCCTATGCGAGTTTGATTCCTCGGGTTAGTAAAATCAAATGAGGTGTTAATGTATGGGCAAAAAATATCATGTTATATGTTGACTAGGTCAACAAGAATAAAGTTTTCGGAGGCTGCCACGTGTCGTCTATAGGAAACGGTAATTTGATTTCAAAGGGTCGATGTCATGAGAAGATAGCAGGTCGTCGACAAGGTCGAGGTAACTTGATGGAAGACAAGGACGAGGACGAGCATTCCTCTTCGGCGAGCAGTAACGGCTAGTTCCAAGATTACTATTCCCTAAAGAATATTCAGTGAATATTCCCCCAGTTGTACTACCTATGTACCTTTATAAATAGAAAGATCTGTAGTTATAGAGGGGATTGGACACTTTTTGTAAAGAACAACATATTGACGTTCTCTGAAGATTCTCTATTTATCATATACATATAAAGTTCATCTTTTCGCATCTTTATCTATTTTTTCTTCCCCGATCCAAGAGAGATCGAAATCCAAGGCTTATCATTGTCTATCATTGTCAGAAGAATCATTGGGGAATCTTACATTTGTCGGGTGACCTCTATTCATTTATTTACTTTAATGTCATTTATTGTTCTCTTTCATATTTCTAAGTCATTCATACTCCATTATTTATATTATTTATTGCTACCCATCAGTCACGCGTGAGATATTTTTCATAAATACATTTGATCTATCATTTGAATATTAATATTGACTAACATTAATGTTTTTTTACTACAAATATAGTTGTATAAACCTAGGTCTAAATTTTCAGTCATATAGTTAGATCAAAGGGGAGAAAAAAAGGTCTGTCACCAATTCCGATGAAACGTCTGCATAGAATATTCAAGATTTAATATATATTTATAAAAGTACCTTTTGACTTATATACATGATATAAAGTTTTATTTTAAATGTTTAATTGGACATCCTTCGTTCTATGTGGCTAGGCCACAACTTATCGATGTTTAATTTTAAAGTACTCACAATGTGATTTTTCTTTTTATACTAAGAATTACAAAATAATGTATGTGATTGGTAATGTAAAAAAAGGGAACATAATTATAACTTTATAGACTAATATAGTATTGTGAATTTTTTTTATTTTGTCAATCCATAAATCCTTCTTACATAGATACTATGCTAGAATTGTTATCCGATAAAATATTTCGTCATCAGATAAAAGTTATCGTATAGCGGAGGTATATTTAATGTGGATAATTTATCAAGTTTTCATGAATTTTTCAGTAATAAATCGTAAGTTCAATTACCATAATTAGTAAACTTTACTGAGGCTAACATGACATAGTGATCCATTTAATATTTTTTTTATTTATCAACATTGCATGCTTATTAAGACTTCAGGTGAATTCTGAGGAACATTGTTAGAGTTCAATGATTCTATACTTGGTGCGCAACTTTTGGAAAAGCTGAAAGATTCTTCTCTAGTGATATCTAATTTGATAAGAAATTAAAATTTGTTTTCAATTAATAAAAAACATTAATTTGATAAGATTCTTTCGCATATAAAAGGGACATGACCTAAGGCTTGCGTATTTGGCTGTATAAAAGTAAGAATTAGCAAAGTATGAGCGGTAAATTTGAAGCAAATGCGGCTTCATAAAAATAATGCTCTAAAGCCAGATTCTAATAAGAAATTCTAATTTTTAATAAAATTTATATAAGATGCACATGTGCAAAAAGTTAGTATTGTCTTTTTTTCTTCCAAACTTTTTGTTTATTATCACATCATCACCAGGGGCGGATTTAGGGGACGGAAGGGGTTCACCCGAACCTCCTTCGTCGAAAAATTATATTGTATATATAAGATAATTTTTTTTATCTTTATATATTATGTTAATGTTCATCATTCTCATAGATTCAACGAAGAAAAATCTAGGGTTAAAGACAGATAGAGAGAAAGTTCGAGATATTTCTCATTGATTCAGAACAAAATGAATTCTCTCACTATTACAAACCGGGTCCCTCTGTATATATACATGGCCCAATATATGTAAAGAAATAAAAGGCTAACTAAAGATCACTAATGGGCCTAATCTGAAATACATGAATAAATAATAATTGAGCCTGTGCCACACTGACTTCAGCCTATCTCAACAACCTCCCTCAAGTTGGAGGGTGAAAGAACCCCCAACTTGCGAATATGAAGATGATGAGAAGGCCCACACAGGGGTTTGGTGAAGACATCCGCGAGTTGAGAAGCACTGGAAGTGTGAGATAAACTGATGAGACCTTCAGCAAGTTTGGTACGTACAAAATGGCAATCCAACTCAATGTGTTTGGTCCGCTCATGGAAGACAGGATTGCGAGCAATGTGAATGGCAGAGACGCTATCACAATAGAGAGGAACAAGAGAAGCAGAAGAAACCCCAAGATCAGATAGGAGCCTACATACCCAAGTAATTTCTGCCACAGCCTTGCTCATAGATCTATACTCAGCTTCAGCTTAAGACAAAGAGACCACTGCCTGTTTCTTGGATTTCCACCCAATAAGACTGCCACCAAGGAATAAACAGAAACCAGAAACAGATCTCCTACTATCAGGGCAGGATCCCCAATCACTATCACATTAAGCCTGCAAAGAGGGATTAGGAGAATTGGAGAAGAAGAGGCCAAAACCAGAAGTGCCTCTGAGATACCTTAACAGGTGCAAAGCTGCCTTCATGTGAGGAAAGCAGGGTTGTTGCATGACTGACTAAGAAGTTGCACAGCAAAACTTAGGTCAGGCCTGGTGTGGTGAGGAAATTGAGCTTACCAATGAGGCTTCTATAGTTTTTAGGATTAGGGAGAGGATCCCCTTGTTTGGCCTTTAACTTCACATTCAACTCAAGGGACAATTACAACAAAACAATCAGAAGAGTTAAAAGTAGCTAAAAGGTCATGTATAAACTTTTTTTGATGCAAAAGAACCCCAGAAGGTGTATGAAGAACTTCAATCCCAAGAAAGTAATTAAGAGAGCCAAGATCTTTAATTTTGAATTGAAGATCCAAAAAGGCCTTGAGAGAAGAAATTCCAGAGTTATCAGTGCCAGTTAATATAATATCATCCACATAGACAACCAGAATAACTATAGAGTTCCCAGAACTCCTAGTGAACAAAGAGTAATCATTGAGTGAATATACATAGCCCCTAGAATGTAAGGCTTGAGATAACTTGGCATACCACTGCATGGAAGCCTGCCTCAGCCCATATAGAGTTTTGTGAAGTTTGCAAACTAAAGTAGCAGAGGAAGAAGAAGACCCAACAGAGAGACCAGGAGGAAGTTTCATGAAAACTTCCTCATCAAGATCACCATGCAAGAATACATTATTGACATCAAGTTGGAACATAAGCCAACCCTGTTTGATAGCCACAACAATTAGAGTCTTAACAGTAGACATTTTGACAACAGGGGAGAATGTCTCATGGAAATCAACACCCTCCACCTGAGTGTCGCCCCTTACAACTAATCTAGCCTTATATCTCTCTATATTCCCATCAGCTTTATACTTAACCTTTTAAACCCATTTGCAGCCAGTAGGCTTTTTGCCATGGGGCAGCTGAACAATTTTCCAAGTTTTGTTAGCCTCCAAAGCCTCAAATTCCTTCCTCATAGCATCCTGCCACTCAGGAACAGTTGCTGCCTGGGAGTAAGAGTGAGGCTCAGGAATATGAAGTTGAGTAATAGAGGGAGCATCATGAGTGGATGGAAGTATTAGAGAAGAGGAATGGCATACAAAAACATTAAGATAAGTAGGAGGATTATGAGGTCTATAAGATATTCTCAAAGGAATATCAGAAGTAGGAGAGGAAGTAGTAAGAGGATTGGAGGAGGTGAAGGAGAACCAGAATAAGAAGGAGAAGAAGGAACATGGGAGTAAGGAGTAAGGGAAGGAGAAGAAGAAGAAGAAGAAGAAGAAGAATTAGAGGAGGAAGATGAAGAAGAAGAAGGAGAGGAGGAAGGATAAGGGTCAAAAGTGTCTGAAGAAAGAGGGGAGGGGAAATTGGGTAAGCCAACAGATGAACTAAGGAAAGGGAAAATGTGTTCTTTGAAAGTAACATCCCTTGAGAGAAAAACTGCTTTGCTAAAGAGATTATATAATTTGTACCCCTTCTTAGCAAAAGGATAGCCTATAAAAACACATGGAATAGACCTAGGGTGAAATTTGTTCTTATGGGGTTTGGTATCAGTAGAGTAACAGAGACACCCAAAGGCTCTAAGATGAGAATATGCAGGTACAGACCCAAACAATATTTCATTAGGAGTTTTCCCAAGAAGTAAAGTAGAAGGGAACCCATTGACTAAGTATGTGGCAGTAAGAATACAGTCTCCCCAGAATTGAATAGGGAGGTGAGACTGAAAAAGAAGAGCTCTAGCTGTCTCAAGTAGATGTCTATGATTTCTCTCCACCACTCCATTTTGCTGTGGAGTGTGTGGACAGGAAGTTTGATGAATAATTCCTTTACTGGAGAAATATGCAGATCCTGCAACACTGGAGCCCAATTCAAGGGCATTATCACTTCTAACAGTTTGGACTACAGACTGAAACTGAGTCTCAACCATGGCAATAAAGGCTTTGAGAAGGTCAAAAGCATTGCTCTTGGCACCCATTATATGAGTCCAAGTGGCTCTAGTATAGTCATCAATAATGGTTAGAAAGTATCTAGACCCAGTATAGGTAGGTGTAGAATATGGACCCCAGGTATCTATGTGAACCAATTGAAATGCTTTAGTAGTCTGTATAGAGCTGTCATGGAAAGACAATCTTGTTTGTCTTGCTAAAGGACATATGGGACAAGTAAAAGACTGTTTAAAAAAAAATACAGCCAATATTATTCATATGTTTCATTTTAGATAAAGGAACATGTCCAAGTCTATAGTGCCAAGCAACATTAGCATTGTTGACTTTATTAGATACATCAATGGTATTTACAGAGGATGTATCACTAGTTGCAGGAAAAGAACAAGAAATAGAACTAGAAGTGTTGACAATATGAGATATTGGAAACAGAACACTGTTGCCCATCAGAAGTAGCTTGTTGGAAGAGATGGTAGAGACTATTGTCCAGCCTACCAAGCATCACTGACTTCTTCAGTGAAGGGCCCTATAGAGTGCAAGCAGCCTTGATAAACTGTACAATATCAGCATCATGCCATAACAGCTTATGAACACTAATGAGAATATATTGGAAACTAGGAATGTAAAGTACATTGTGAAGAATAATATCAGGAAATAAGACTATAGAAATAATATTAGTAACTTTGACTTTATAGCCATTGGGAAGAGAGACTAAGTAAGGAACATGTAAGGTTTGTATGTTGAAAAGCAAGCTTTTAATGGAATTCATATGATCAGATGCTCCTGAATCTATTATCCAAACTATTCCATCTACTCTACTCATCATACAGGCTCCATAAGACATTCCCTTCTGGGTGGGCAATATACCAGCAAAGTTGGCAGACCATATGAGGTTTGAACCAGGAGGGGAAGCAGTGACATGGGCTTGCTCCTGAAGTAACATCATCAGTTGGGAATACTGGTCCTTGGTAAGGCCAGGCACTGCAGAGGAACTCTGACACTGAGACTGAGACACATCAACACCACACTCCATAGTAGTAATACCAGGCATTGTGTTGGACTCAAGCTCAACATGAGCAACTGATCTTTTAGGGCCCAAATTCTTTGCAGGTCTGAAATGGAGAGGAAAGCCATGCAGCTTATAGCACTTTTCAATACTGTGACCAGGCTTTTTTTGCAATATTTGCATACCCTAGAAGACCTAGTAGACTCAAAAGAGACCTTAGAAAGAAAATTAGGCTTTGACACAACAGCATTGTGAGTTGATGTAGGATTCAATACACCAGCAGTGAAGGAAGCAGAATTAGAGGGAAACCGAGTCCCAGCAGATACCTGCCTCTGCTTCTCATCAGACAAAAGAATATTGTAGACTGTACCAACAGAAGGAAGAGGCTTCATCATTAAGATGTTACTCCTGGTCTGAACATAAGTCTCATTTAGACCCATAAGGAATTGATAAGCTTTTTGTTCCTCATCCTCAGTTGATTTGGCCTCACAGGTACAAACCCTTGCCTTACTAGCTGAGATGGAGGCAATTTCATCCCACAACTGTTTTATCTTATTGAAACAAGATGCTATATTAAGTGACCCTTGAGATATATGGGCCAGTTCCTTTTTTAACTCAAAGACCTGGCACCATCAGCTTTACCATATCTCTCTTCTAATTCATTCCATATATCCTTAGCAAATTCAGAATACTCTACACTACGAGCAATATCTTTAGACAAGGAGTTTACTAGGCAAGATATTACAAGATCATTGCATCCCTGCCATTGTCTAGCTAAGGGTGACCCATCAAGAGATCTCCCAGTAGCACCAGTTATAAAATCAGTTTTATTTCTAATAGACAAAGTAACTAACACAGTGCGTCTCCAGCTACCATAACATGTTGCATCAAAAGGAGTGGAGACCAAAGAAGTCCCAAGTACATCAGAAGGGTGAACATATAAGGGGTATGAGTATAATCGTCCTCAAGAGACACAGTACGCCAACCAGTAGAAGATGCAAGGATTTGAGTGGGATCAGAATTACCATTTGTCATATTGGCAACATATTAAAAGAAAAATCAACTAAGATAATGAGAATCCCAATAACTATATCACCAGAATAGGGGAAAATAGAATAGGTATACCAGCCTCTTTCACAACCGGAAAGAGAACAACCTTCAATGATAAGGAAAACTAAGTAGGGAACCCTAGCTCGGAAGACGCTCAAATCCTGAAAAATATCGACCAAGCCTTCATATTTAATGTGAGCATGTGATTTTTGCCCTATATGAATTATTCCCAAAAATTCCAAACAAAATGATTTCTTTCAATGTTTTACAATTTTGTGAATTTTGTGTTAGTTTCTGTTGATTGTTTGCATTTTATTTGTGAATTTTAATTCATATAAAAAATAAATACTTGGCATTTGCGTTTAGGATCTAATTTTATATTTTATGATTAATTAGTGGTTAAGTTATTTTTAGAACAAATATGAAGAAAATAACAAAAATAGTCCATTTTTGTATTTTTAATTGTTAATTGTGAATTTTTCACGAAATAGTTTTTAAACAATTTTAGGAATTAATTAGTTTAACTTTGAAAATATATTTAGGGCTTTACTTTAATATTTTGCATTTTGATAAAATCATAAAAAATACAAAATGAAAATGAAATTAATAAATAAATAAAAAAGCAAAAAAAGGAAAAGAAGAAAACAAATGAAAAAGAAATTAGAATAAAAGGTTAAATAGGACTGCCAGCTTTGGGCCACTCTTTAATCCCAGCCCAAATGCCCAAAACCCCCAAATCCGGTCCTCAGTCCAAGCCCAAATCCCCACTAACCCGGTCCAGACCCCATATACAAAACGACGCCGTTTTGGTCCAAAATAATCCAGGCCATCCATCTCCCTAATCCAACGGTCCATGTTCAGTCAAGGAGTTTAAATAAAAATGTCTGAAAATTAAGAGACCAGTCTCGCCTTCCTCGTATCGTGTAACTCCGCCGGCTCCGCCTTACGCCGCCGCCGGAAATCGCCTCACGGCGGCGGCCGGCGTCCAATAACGCTCAAATTCACACCATTAAATCCTCCTTCTCTCCTCATTCCCTATCTTGCATTGGTTTCCTTCGAATCCCACCCCATCTCATCGAATCTTGAATCTAATATTTTCCGGTCATGACTCAAAGTAGCCCAAACACCACCAAACTTACACCATAGGACCATCACCACTTCCTCTATCAAACCCCCAAGGTCCTGACCCTCGAACATGGCCGAAATTGTTCGAATGCCGGTTTGAAGTTTTCCGGCCAAAACCTTAGTTGCACCAAATAACCCCAAATTGATACCACACGGTCCCTGGGCTTCCTTCATGAAGAATTGCTGGGTAATAACACTCAAATCCCACTGGAATGGTCCAAACTTTGAGCCTGATAATGGCCGGTGAGTTCTTTAGGTTTCCTTTTAATTAATCGTTTGTGTTACTCAATCTAGGTCTAGTTTCTATTTGTCATCTTGTATTCTGTGCTTAGTCAGTTTGCTCTAGGTCATAATAATCAATTATTGAAGCTGGTTCATCATTGGCCGACCTCAGTTTAAATTTAGGTTCAGTTTAATTATTGTGTTGCGATTATTAGCCTTCAGTTCAGTAGATATCCTTTCGCCCTCGATTTGGTATAAGTGATGACTGAGTCCTGTTTTAATATCGGCACCTTGATTTGCCAATTACTAGTTAATAGTTATAGTTAACATAATTGTTTAGTTAGTTAAATTCAGTTAGTGGCAATTAGTTTAGGTGTTTGGGATAGGGTAGAATGTTGTAGTTATAACTAGAATCTTCTAGGACTTTCCACAGGAGGGCCTTAGTGTAAGGGTCAATAAGTTTAGTGTACTGACTTGTGACACAAGTTACAAAATAGAGGACTGAATTGAAAACTAAAGAGGGACTGAAGGGAAAACACAAAAGGAGAAGGCTGCCCTCATTGTGCCTATAAAATGGCACTCTCATGCCTGGATAAAGGAGGAGGAACCCCGGAAAAAAATTGCTAAGTTTTGGAGCCAAAAACCCCTCAGAAGATCCCTCCTCACAGATCCGAGTTTGGAATTCAAGCCTGACCATCAATAGGAATTAGAGATCCCCTTTCAGATCTGATAACTGTCAAAGAAAACCACAAAACAACAAAAAATCTACAAAAATCAAAAATATGTACTGTTACATTGCCGTTAGCCAAATTTGATCAGTTCTCTTCTCCTCTATTTGCTGGGTTCTTCTGAAGTGTATCTGTTAGTTTGCCGAGTGGTTTTGGTTCATTCGAGCTGGTCTGGGGTTGGATTTTTGGTCGACTTCTGTTTCATTAAAGCTCCAGGAGAAATTAAGTTTGATTTCGAGGTTGTTTGTTTGCATTTCGATTAGTATTTGAGGCTTAAGTGGCTGCTGTGGGTTATCTTTATTGCCGTTGGTGTTTGTTGAGATCTCTGGTATTTTTGAGTCCAATCTACCCTTGCATTGGTTGCCTGATTGATTGCTGAGGGTCGTTTGATAGTTCTGCTGTCCAAATCTGCATCTGGCTAGTTATTTTGGTTATTCCTGGGCTAACTCCATTGTTGTTGCCTTGTTGTGCTACTGCTGACTCTTTCCTTCTGTTTTCCTTTGCAAATTCCAGGTACACAATAAAACTCCATTTGATGTAGCTTTACTTGTGGAGAGTATGAAATGAAACTGATTCGCAATTCCTGCTGAGAGACTGCACTTTAATAATTTTATTATGTTCTCAATTAGTTGTTTGTTGTATTCAAATTGGGACTGTTTTTCTAAGTTGATTAACTCAAGGACTGTTTGGATTTTGGACTATGAGTATTCATTATTCATGATAGGTTAATGTCATTTGGTGTAGTTTACTGTTGAGGGAAAAGGCTAGCTGAAAGTTGAAACAGGAAACGTCTTGGAATCCATGTGTAAAAATTTTGAGCCGAGTTCG
>NC_031989.1:26730704-26730997 GCF_001879085.1 Nicotiana attenuata
ACATCGAAACCTTCTCAGTCCTGAGCGAGATCCCTTTGAAACTCCATATGTGGTGGCATGACTTGGGAAAAGGAAGCAGAGATACTGTGATCAAAAGCCTGGGCGGTCTCGTAGATTTGTTAAAAATCAAGCCAAGAACAGATGTCATCGAGGCACTAATACCATTTTGGGACCCGACCCGTAATGTGTTTCAGTTTTCAGATTTCGAGCTCACACCTACATTAGAAGAGATCGCCGGATACGCAGGTCTAAATGGGAACCTCCGTGGTAGATACCCTTTGGCTCCACGGCCG
>NC_031989.1:26741115-26762582 GCF_001879085.1 Nicotiana attenuata
TTGCTGCTGAAGTGTTTACTGCTGCTAATCTTTCCCTTTTCTTATTTGCAATTACCAGGTACATTTTATTGCCTCAAGTGATCTTGGAGATTTTGTCAATATGTACGAACGACTTGTTTGAATTAAATGATTAAGAAATGCTTGGTTTTACATGAATTTTTCCTATTAGATGTCATTAGCTTTAATACTTAGTTGTGATACTCGTTTGAACAAGTACTTATTTGTATTAATTAGGACTATATGACGGTACTGGCTGCTGGATTTTCATACAATTATATTGCTGTCCTGTTGATATTGAATAATGTTAGATTTAATTAGTTTTGGTTTATTATCATACTCGAAATCTAAGCTTAGAGTATAATAGTGCCTTGATAGTATAGTTTAGTTTACTAAAGGTATCAGAATATATTATCATGATTTGAATAAACATGTTCGTCATATTATTTGTTGAAATCAGAAGCGAACACCAGTAATTACTTCTAGTTTCCTAGACCGTGGCTGATTTTATTTTTGGAAAAGTATTAACTAAATTTAGAGGATTTTCGAAATTCTGGAGTTATTAATATACAAACAAATTAAAATATGTACCAGTCGGATCTGTTCAAGTCCAGTTGTGATCAAAGTCAATGCTGCAAAACTCACATAAAATCGCGTGTTAAGTTTGGGCTTGTTCTGGAGCCCAGCAAATAGTTTTGTCACTTGGAAATTAGGCCCAGCTCAGGCTCATCTGGGCCTAAAGTTTGAATATGGTATGTCCAGCGGTATGACTAGATTGCCCCATATCTGGGCCAATCATCAGGCCCAATCTGTTAAGGACTTTGAAAGTTTTGTATGTTATTAAATTATTGGTTAAATTCCATAGTGTAGTTTGGGGCCTTCCAAGCTAAGTAGCACACTTGAATTAAGGGGTTCCCCTCTTGTTTAAGTGTGGATTTGAGTTTGAGACCCGAATTCCTTAAAGGTTAATTAGTTAATTAATTCGATCCTTAGAGACACTTTTTAATAGAAAATCGTAGTTCCTTTAGGTTGGCCTTTAAAATAAAAACGAGGTGCGCCGCGCCAAATAAAAATTCAATAAATTGCGTGGCCCTCTTTAAATGTGTATACCTTAAATACTTAGAACTCGAGGCGTGCCATTTAGCAAATTTCCATGGCCCTCGCAAAGTTAACAACGCTAGCCACTTTAGGCACGCTTTTAATAATTTTACTTTCCTAAACTCGGGTGCGCATTTCATGCAACCCAAATCCAAATCCCAAAACGTTGAATAAGAGGTGTCGGGTGCATTTCATGTGACGTGATCCCAAAACACGCTCTTAAACGGCGTTCACTTTCGTAAAAACAAAATAAACTAAAAGCGGTAAATAATCTTAAAATTGCACTATAGGTTTAAATATGTATAAAAACCAGATTTTAGCCATTTATGATAATTTAAGCGACCGTGCTAGAACCACGGGATCCGGGGGTGCCTAACACCTTCCCTCGGGTCAACAGAATTCCTTACACAGAATTTCTGGTTCGCAGACTCCAACTGGGAAGTCGAAATTTTCCTCGATTTGGGATCAAGTTAAACCGGTGACTTGGGACACCAAAAGCCAATCCTATCCCAAGTGGCGACTCTAAATAAATAAATAATTCCATTTCGAATAATGTCACTTTAAATGGAAAAACTCCCTTTTACATTATCCTTCGGGGTAGGTGTGTAAAAAAGGAGGTGTGACATTTAATATCCAAAAACTCCATCGCATAGAGAAAACCCACCGAAAACGAAAGAATCAACCGAAAAGACCACCGAATCAACGAAGTGTTGAAATTCAAAAATTCGATGAAAACCTGTGAGGGTAGAATCGATCGGAAGTGTAACACTAGATGAGCACGGATTTGTGCTCTGATGCCATGTTAATGTTCATCATTCTCATAGATTCAACGAAGAAGAAATTTAGGGTTACAGAGAGATAGGGAGAAAGTTCGAGATATTTCTCATTGACTCTGAACAAAATGAATTCTCTCACTATAACAAACCGGGTCCCTATGTATATATACATGGCCCAATATATGTAAAGAAACAAAAGGCTAACTAAAGATCACTAATGGGCCTAATCTGAAATACATAGATAAATAATAGTTGGTCCTGGGCCACACTGACTTCAGCCTATCTCAATATATTATGTTTTGAATCTCCTTCACACAACCTATAAGCACAACTTAATGGCAAGGGGTTTAAAACCTTTGTGAGATCACTTGTTAAATTCTCACTAGTCACAATTCTTTTAATTTTTAAATTTTTTCTTTTTTGAACCCCTTAGCGAAAATTCTGCCTCCGACATTGATTATCATACTATATTATAAGTGAAAAACTTAAAGTTGAAGTTGAATTACCAAATTATTAATCAAAAGCTAAATGACCATTTGATCTTTCCTTTAAATACTACTCTAATACTAGTTTTGTACCAAAAAATAAATTTACATTTCAATAAATGATAAATATCTATAAACCTAAATTAAAATATTTGCCTCGGAGGTCGTTTATATCTTTTTATATCTAAAGTTGGTTTTTTCCCTTTTTCATAATTATTTGTTTACTGTTATGGCTTAAGTATTATTCTTGTATTTCTTACCCATAGATTTCTATTATTACATGGTGTTTCTTTTGCGTATCTTATCTTATTATCTTATTGTTGATACTGCTTATTTTTTATGGGGGTGTTCACTATTGTATTCTTTTAAAATCATTATGATTGTGCTTTGCATGTGCAGAGGGCTATTGGAACAATGTCTCTACCTTCGTAAGGTATAAGTAAGCTAAGGTTGTGCACATACTATCCTTCTCAGACTCCACTTGTAAAGTTACATTGAATAAAGCTAAGGGTGGATTGTGACACCGAATTTTGGGTAGTAATAGTTATAGTATCGGTAATAGTATACATAAACAAGGAGGCTATTTATTTACTTCCGCATTTATTTTTACTGACTTTAGCTTGTTTATTGTTAATCACTGAAACGTAAAGGATTTGGCTAGTTAAACCTCTAACGTTGGCTTGCCTAGCAAGTGTGCTGTTAGGTTCCATCACGGTACCGATGGTGGAGATTCCGGGTCGTGATACTTTTGCTTCTCTTATCTTATTATCTTATTATTGATATTACTTCTCTTTCATGGTTTTTTTCACTTTTGTATTCTTTAATAAACTATTATGATTGTGCTTAATTTGCATGTGCAGGGTGATAAGTTAGGACTTTAATGTGTTTTTTTTACCCCTACTTGCCTACGCTTTGGTTATAAATTGGTACAAAATAGTCCCAAAATGCTCACAAGTTGTACTTGATTGCAGGTTTGATCGATAAAGCGAAGAAAGTCAAATATTGGCTCAGAAAGGAGTGAAACCTACTCAAGTGTCAAAGACCAAGGAAGTTGAGGAAAAGAGGCCCTAGTGCGGACCGCGCAACTGTGAACGCGGCCGCACTAGGAAGTTCAAAGAATGGCATATTCAAGGGGAAGGCTATGCGGCCGCGGTCATTTCCACGCGGTCCGCTGTCAGGCTCCGCGGCCGCGCTACACTTCTACGCGGTCCGCGGAGCAGAGATTCAGAGAGCCAAAATTTGACCCCTTTCAAGCAAAGCGGCCCGCGTCCATTTCTGTGCGGCGGCTCGAACTTCCACCGCGGCCGCGCTACATTTTTACGCGGTCCGCGGTCCTCAACTTCAGAGAAGCAGAAACCAAGAGTTCAAGAGCCAATGCAGCCGCGGTCATGTTTGCGCGGTTCGCGCTGACCCCGCAAGGGTATTTTTGTCCAGTTTTTCCAGCCCAGTATAAATAGGACCTTTTTCCATTTTTAGGTCAAGTTTTATTTTTCTGAAGCTGCTGAGTTCCTGAGACCGAATAGTTTAGCCATTTTTGGCACTTTTGCTCTTCAAAATTGTATTTTCTTCCTAGCAATTAATTAATATGTTTACTTCTTCATCTATTTCTTTAATTTTTGCATCTGGCATGAGTAGCTAAACTCACTAGCTAGGGTTGTGGCTCAACCCTAGTGTGGGTAATGGATGGGTGTTGCCATCTAAGGTTAGATAGATATTGGGTGTTTGCTATTTGGGTTTATTTTAGGTTTTAATTAAGGATTGGTAGTTGTAAACACTGATTCTAGCTTGGTAGGTTTAACTCTTCTTGAGAAAGAGTCTAAGACCCCAAAATTGACCCAACAAGGAATTGGGATGGACCCATGAGAAATGGTAGTCCCAATTAACGGGTTAAACCTCGAGAGAGTAATCACCCTACTTGAACCCTAATTGCTTGGTCTAATTGGCCTACCCAAATTGTCTCGAGAGAGTCAATTGGGCAAAATTACTCTCTCTACCGAGAGGTGTGAGAGTGGGTACAATTGTGCAACGGTTACAACATAAGCCCCAAATATGGCAATCTATCCTTAGTAGCATCTACCCGTTAATTAGCCACCTAGGCAATGCCACGACCCTACTGCCTTGCTCTATATTAATTACAACATAGCAATATTCCCGTAGCATAATTTAGTTTCAATCTTTAGCTTTATAAAGGTAGATATAGAAATCAAAACCAAATATGTTTAAAGAGACATTAGAAGCACAACCGCAATTCTAGACTAAACAGACATTACAACTCCACTACTAGCTCCTTGTGGAAATTCAATCCTATCCACTATTCGGGTAAAAGCTGTTGCGACCCGCTCTTCCTACCTTAGTGTAGTGTTGAGTCGGCAGCGATCAAGCCCCGCAACAAGTAGCGCATATCAAATACATCACCTAGGGGTAGTTTCCCCCTCACAGAGTTAGACAAGAGACTTACCTTGCTCCAAAGTTCGATAACCGACTCCAAAGCCTCTCTAAAAACTCAAACCGATGCCCGTCGATCCAAAAACAAGTCAAAGAAGGTGCAAACCAATCAAAATATACTCTAATACCTTTAATAAATCAATTTAAACAATTCCCAACCCCGCTCGAAAAGTCAATAAAGTCAACCCTCGGGACCACGTGCCCGGATTCTGAGAATTTTCAAAGATAAACTTTACCCATAACATCAAGAACTCAAATATATAATGTATTCCTAATTCGATGTCCAATTTCGTGGTAAAAGTCCAAAAATACCAATTTCTAGGTTTCTGTCAAAATCTTACAATTTCTACTAATTTCCAAGGTTAAATCCTTGTAGAATCCATGTAGTTAGCTAATAATATGCGGGAATTACTTAACTTGCAATAGATGATGAAAAATCTTCCCTTGAAGCTATCCAAAAATTGCCCAAACCAAGAGAGAAATGAGTGAAATGAGCAAAATCCCGATTTAAAGCAATTTGTCGAGGTTCGCATTTGCGGACAAAAACATCGCATTTGCGAATGAATAGTGTTCGCAATTGCGAATGAACATTGTCCGTAATTGCGAATGAATAATACCTCACTAGAAACCAGCAAGCCCAAACTTCTCTGAAATGATCCGAAACCACCCCGAAACTCATCAGGAACCTCCCGGACACAAACCATATACGAATTTCAATCATAAAACATGCTACGGACCTGCTTGCGCACTCAAAACACTAAAAAGAGGTCGTCATAACCCGATATTGAAGATGGTCAAACTACAAATTTCTTAACTTTACTAGTTTCACAACCAATTATCCAAAATACACCAAGCCCCTTGGGACCCTGTCAAATCATACCAACAAGTCCCAAAACATGATACGGACTTAGTCGAGGTCTCAAATCACATCAAACAACACCGAAACTACGTATCGCACCTCGAGTCGAATTATGAGTTATGAAATTTCAAAATTCTATAATTGTTCGAAGCGTATCAAATCAATCCGAAATGACTTCAAATTTTGCACACAAGTCATAAATGACATTAAGGACCTATTTCCACTTCCGATATCGGAATCCGACCCTGATATAAAAAAGTCCACTCCCAGTCAAACTTCCCAAAACCTTTAATTTCTAACTTTCGCCAAATGACCCCGAAATGACTTACGGACATCCAAATCCACATCCGGACGCGTTCCTTAGACCAAAATCACCATAAGGCGCTATTAAGAGGCTCGTAATCCCAAACAGACATCGATAACATCAGAATCCACTTCAACCCAAACTTATGAAATTCATCCAAAATGATAACTTCCCATAATAAGCGTTAAAACGCTTATGGGTCATCCAAAACCGGATACGGAGATACGCCCAAGTCCTAAATTATCATACGAACCTATTTAACTTTCCAATCTCGATTCTGAGGCCGTTCACTCAAAAGTCAAACCTTAGTTAATTTTTCCAACTTTAAGCTTCCGAAATTAGAATTTTTCACCCGAATCAACTCTGAACTTCCCGGAATTCAATTCCGGCCACACGTACAAGTCATAATACATTAAGTGAAGCTACTCAAGGTCTCAAACTGCCGAACGACGTGCTAGAGCTCAAAATAACCGGTCGGGTCATTACATAAGAGATGTGTAGAAGCTCATAACCACCTGCCAAATCAACAAATCATGGAGGCTCTCCTCCTGACAAGGACCATTACCTCATTCTGAACTGAATAACGATGTTTTCTCTTTAATATTCCTTATATAAATATAATTGCCCTGATTTCAGGTTCAGTAATCTCGTCTCACCCAGTACAAGCTGCTCGAGAAATAAGCCACCTCAACACCATCTAGAATCTCATATGACACCATCAATGCGCCGACAAGCTACAACTCAAATATGACACATAAGGAAAAAAATGAACTCTGGAAAAGAACTATCCAGCCCGCGTAACGAATAAAATGGCTGAACCGATGCTATCAACCCTTCCCAGAGAATGAGAAGTAAAACACACAAGAACAGATATAGGGAACTGTACTCAATATCTCACTGTTGCGGCGTGCCACCTGATCTACACTTGATGCCGTTGCGGCGTGCAACTCGATCTAAACATGATACCGTTGCAGTGTACAACCCGATCAAACAACATACCCGTGGCGGCGTGCCACCCGATCCACACATGACAATAAATAAGGAAACACCAATCAAGCCAAAATGCTTATACCTACAAAATACCTGAATTTTGACCACAAGCACACGAAGTGCATAATACAATCCCTGGGGAGACGGTTAGCGCCATACACTACAAAATGCAAGCACGACTAAGGTGCAATAAATAGCCTGCATCTCGAGAGTCATCTTACTCTAACAACACAACAAGCTACACGGGACCTCAATACGTATGCGAATAATCAAGCCGTCTCACAACGTTGGCACAATAGAGTATTACATGGAATAGCTGACGACGAGAATAACATCCGACACTCGAGGACTCCTCCATAAGCAACACTATGCTGAATGAACACATCTGATCTGATGTAGAGCACACACCCACATTAGACCCACCAACGGACCTCAAGCCGATTCTGATTGTACCGTACTAGCATAGTAACCTTTCAAGGATCCACAATAACCTTTTTCCATGACACATAAGAACAACCATCAAATCAGGAACAAACTCACACAGTCCACCGCCCAAGGAATTGAACGCCTTACAGGCATAAACTCTCACATTTATGATAGTACCAAAAATCTCCATACTTGGTTTCAATCCTTAACAAATAATTGACTGACATGCCACACTTATAAAAATTTCCCCGTAGGATACGCTCCCGCGCCTTCTGCACTAGGTAGCAGAGTCTGCACCTCCATACCACCAACAATGCTAATGCTATAAAGCAAATCGAGAATCCGCATATGAGTACACAAAGCCTCTTACATAGGACACCGTTCTTAGGTGACACTAAAGAAAATACCATCTTACTTTGAACATCTGAACTCTTTCCTGCTCATCCGTGCTCATGAAATTCTTGTCAACAACGAACCGCAAACTTGATACTCAACTTCCAAAGTCCCATGTCGCTCATTGAACCTATCATGCCGCTATGCGAGAATACAAGAATTCATCATAACCCCTGAACTACTAGTAGAATAAGCACTTCATTGGCTAGAAACCTTTCACCTTGCTCCTTTCAGAAGAACCAATGCAACTCACAACTGAATTCCAAAACCGCGGAAATACAAACCTTAAATCGCAATCTAAACTGCTATGACTCTCCCGGAATCCATTTACACCAAAAGTCCATTATAATCAAATACCTCAAAATCAATCAATTTACAGTGGTCGTCAAGCCCACACGTACAACCACAAACCACATGTATAACTTCACGCTGAAGGAACTGATCACTACCATAATCATGCTGATTCAATCATGACTAACAGACCCAACTTATTTCAGTTTACTCTTGACTATCTTTAAAAATAATAATAGCTCTATTCGAAACATAAAGTAACCCAACAACACTTATCCCGAGTGACCCAATTCACGTGACCACCACATCGTCTCAATACCCATGAACCATCTCATACCCTCCTTATGCACACAATATCACCTCCAACTGGTACACCCATTGTGAAACGCCTTCCGTGAATCCGAAACTGTTTCTCTTATTTTTTCAATACTGCCCCGCAGACCCGATGATAACATAGAAAATTCCCCATGTATTCTTCACACTCTGCTATAAAATCCCGATATCCAGCCACATAATGAACTCACTGGAACCACTGTTGAGAGTCACCCACTCTGACTTGGTCCCGAATATAAGCCAAACTCTAGTGCGCTGTCAACACATGAACACTCCCAAAGAAGCAACCAGATGAATTATTTCTTTCCTTGTACATCACATCTACCTGAAGCATAAACTCTGAGTCTTCCCAAAAATCCTTTGCTCGAATTACCCCTGACGTTTCTTTTCTTAGCCATAACGATCCACCAATGCACATAACCAGAAGTCGGACAAGTAGACAACCACGCGATCCAAAGATAGACGGTGGGCTCCCCCGCTTAACCTTAAACTACAATCACATAAATCTGGAACCCATAAAGATTCCTCCTTCTCAATTACCATGATCTGGCACCGTCAACCCATCAAATTCTCGCAATCCCATGTTAAACTTTGCATAAAACATTTCGAACCATCAGCCACAATCACACATTCGACCTCCTGCTGGGTAGTAAGTAGAACTCTTTGTAGAAACTTCATCAAAATCATGCAACCGATGACCTGCTCACAGGAGATAACCCACTTGTGGAATTCCATACCGATATCTTCCAACAACGCTGCACTGGGTACAACTACCACGAAATCAATAAGCCCTCCTAATCCCGTGCTCATCCACTAGCTGTACAAGTCCGTTCATTCCCCATTGACATCAACTAAAAGTGCGACAATATATCCCGAACTCGAAGTCATGTTGCATCCCATCGATAATAAAGTTTTTTTCACACCCCCCTTCATTTCAAGTAAACTCCTTTCTGCCCTATTCAATATTCCTTGGTATAGTAGCCACCATCCCAAATACAATTCGTGGACCTAGTCACTTTTCCACCATGATTCCCAAATCGCTCTAAACTTTCTTCAAACAAGTGACTCCCTACCACAGAATCCATATGCTACTCTGCTACTCCCTTTTCGGTTAAAACATCTTCTTTAAGAAACTTCTCGACCTCTGCTTTTCATACTTGACCTGCTAGTAATTCAACCTCCACGAGACACCTCCCGCCATGCCCTTCCTCATACTTCGCTGCCCAAATATTGCCCCAAATCAATTGCATTCATGTAGCACCTGAACAAATGGGTTGCTAGAAACTCTAATCCTCCTAGAAGATCATCCTTCTCGAGCCATCGACATTAGAAATACCAATTTGATTCTAAACAGCTACACACTGCTATCTCTGACAACCGCTTCTCAGGCACCATTTCGCAGCACCTTGCCCCGTAGTCTAATCAAAGAAGACAATAACATCGACAAACCTTAATACATTCAAACAAGGACAATGACACCACATCACAAATGAAAATTCAACCACGCTCGAAAATACCAAGCCTCGTTACTCCGCCAACCCAATCCTGAACATTCATAGTCCGATTGCCTTTCCTTTGCTGGAAATAAACACTGAACCTCTAAATCATGCGCCGAGAAATCCCCATTTCAAGTCATTTACTGCATTGACACATAAACAAACACCCTACCATTACACCAACACTGTGTGATAACAACGCATTGACATTATAATAATTTGTGCATAGCCTTCAAACCATAGGAAATACAGATACTGGGCTGAAATGACAGAACACCAATTCGCAAGGCGACGATAATAGCCTGCCTGAATATGTGGGGAGAAGCGTTCTGCACCATATTCGCAGTACCACTACAACTCCTTGATGTCCAATTGATAACAAGCGCCCCACGTCGCATAAGATTTAGTAGGAAAGAAATAAAGGCATAAGCCTCAAAGGAATTAAATCGCACGACGAGGAATTAAGATAGGAAGTGCTCCAAACAGCCCTGTAGCCTCTCGAAGATAGGTGCAAACATCTCCGTACTGATCCGCAAGACTCTACTAAACTTGCTCATGACTCGTGAGACCTATGTGAACCTAACACTCTGATACCAAGCTGTCACGACCTAAAATCCAATCTCGATTATGATGGTGCCTAATGCCGCCGTCAGACAAGCCAATGGTGATTTATCAATTTATTTACTTATTTTATTATTTTAACAATCATAGATTTTAATAAGACAACATTTGTAAGTTATAGGAGAAGTGAAAGGCGATAACAATATACGAAACTGTAAGCAACAACTAGTATAACCCCAAAACCCGGTGTCACAAGTGAATGAGCATTTTTATAAGGAGTACAACAATAATACAACATCTGTCTAGAATGTAAATAAATAGGATAAAAATAAATAGTACAATGGGGACTCAATGGACTGCGGTGCATAGCCTGAATTTGCAGTTCACATAAAGTCTCCTCAACAAATGCGCCTACATGCCAAGATGATCACCAAATGACCTGTCAAATCCTGCACATTTAGTGCAGAAGTGCAGCATGAGTATGTAAATCAACGTATACCCAGTAAGTATCTAGCCTAAACCTGGAGAATTAGTGACAAGGGGTCGACATCGACGCTTACTAGAGGTCCAAATAAGTAAATCATAATTCATAACAGGTATGAAGTGCGCAACAATAGTGGAGTAAATGTCAAATATCATAATGTTCCAATTATTCCTTTTTAAAGCATAAATTTCCTGATCTTGTACTTCACCTTAATATCCCAGAAAATGCCAAGTGTCAATACCAAATAAATAAGAAATACCATAAAATGCCGGGCAACATTAGAAGGTTTATCTTGTGAATATTCGAACTACTAGCGATAATGCACGATTCTGCCAAGGTCGTTCGGCCCGATCAAGAATAATGTGTACACTCCCGAGGGACGTGCAGAACGGTCTATAGATGCATCTATATACTGTTGAGGTGTTCGGCCTGCTCCACAAGAAAAGGAAGGAAGTTACTGAATCACGAGACACATGCTCACAATACAATACATGAGCACAATATATAGGGGAGGTGCTGTCCGTTTCATCGTAAAATAGGTTGTGGTCGATATATAATAGTTATGACGCTTGAATGATAACTACAGTATCGTTTCTCTTATTGTAGACTAAGGAGTCGTGAAAATTGCATAGCTTGAGATTGGGGCAGTATATACAAGGTATGTTAAGGCTCTTCCTTCATTCTTTTGGCATGATCTATAGTGAAATGAACGTAAACGATACGCTATTTCATAATGAATCTACTCCTAGCAACTAAGGTTGTCCATGTTGTTCTTTCCTTACAAAGTTATTCCAAGAAAGTATGTATGATCCTTGAGTCCTAGTGAAGTTCATATTGATGGTATGATGTGCATAATGTTAATCGATGGTGCAATAACCTTATGTCACTCCAAAAGGTTTAGAACGTGACCCCATGAGTCAGGCATGCATTATATACGTATCTACTTTACTCTACCGAGCCGCGCTATAGTCGGCCGGGTATGGCACCTATTGTGCAACCACTGATCAGTTGGGTTTACCGAGCTCCACGTGGCTGGGTACGTTTTTACCGAGTCCTCTTTGAGGCCGGGTATGATATGATGATGATGATTCCCACAGAGGCGTATGTTTTTAAAAGTTTATGTATCTATATGTATTATGCATTTCATGTCAGTAGCTCCCAGAGGCACTCAGATGTTACAGGTTCTATCTCCTCTATCTCTCTTTACATTACTGTTCTTATTTATGCTTTCCTGCCTTACATACTCGGTACTTTATTCGTACTGACGTCCCTTTTGCCTGGGGACGCTGCGTTTCATGCCCGCAGGTCCCGATAGACAGGTTGACATTCCTCCTAGTAGGCTATCAGCTCAGCGAAGGTATTGGTGTACTCCACTTGCTCCGGAGTTGCCTATTTGGTCAGTATGCTTTGGAGATGTATTGATTGGTATGGCGGGGCCCTATCCCGACCTTTATGATTTTATGTACTCTTAGAGGCTTGTAGACAGATGTCAGGTGTATGGATACTTGTATGGCCTTGTCGGCCTATGTTTTGAGTTTACAAATGGTCATGTTGGCCTTATAGGCCCGTATGTCACATGTATAAGTTTGTATATCATGTTGGGTCATCATACGTTAAGTATTCCCTTAGGTTTTCTAGCTCATTTACCCATGATAGTATGATAAGAATGATATGTTACGTAGGTACTCGGTTGAGTAAGGCACCGGGTGCCCGTCGCGGCCCTTCGGTTTGGGTCGTGACAACAATGATCGTGGATGGTATGCCCGTTACATTGCTGTGCATACGGTTGATTTACTTGGTGAAACAAATAATCCCTTCCCTGAGAAGTGGAATTTTGCACGTAAGTTTTTTTTTTTTTTTTTTTTTTTTTGACCGTACCTATTTTTGAGAATTTCGATTCTTTTTCTGACTTCGTCTCTTTTTGGTTTTTTGTAGCAACCATGGGAGATGTGGAACCTGTTCCCAACTTTCGTGATTGGGTAGATTCAATTTTGAAGATTTCTCCTAAGGAGCAAAGAACTTGGAAATCAATTTCTGCCTTACATGGCTGGAATGTTAAAACGCATGGTATCGCCTTTTTTACACACTTTTCTTTTTGCACATTAAGTATTTTTTTTCCTTAATGTTGATTGTGTATCCTTCTTTTAATCAGGATTTGGTAACAAAGGAATGACAGCTGATGTTGTTACGACCATTCGCATGTCTGGTAATGTTGCACTTGACTTGGACAAGGCTCGAACCTTGCTTCAAAAAAGGAAAGCTATAGGAGAAGGTTCCAAGAATGAGGAAGAGGGAGGTACCTTGTTAATAGCCAGGCCACGAATTAGGAGACGAGTCATTAATGATGATGAAATTGAAGATACTCCTGCTCAAACTTCGACCACCGAGCCTGTTTTGATTCCTTCAGATGAGGACACCGTGCCAAGAGACACGAATGAATCAACTCAGCATCTCTTTGATAGTGGTTTTGAGAGTGGCGAGCTCGGACCTGTTTTTGATGAAGTTCCTCTTTCTTCATTCGCACCCACTTCCTCCATTCCTTTGCCAACCGTAAGTGTTTCCTTGTCAGCATTGACTACTTCTGTTCTTTCACCAGTTTTGACTGCTCCTACATCCATTCTTATGTCTACTTCTACCGTTCCTGCTTCAACTCCCACGACTCCTGTGGTGTTTACCTTTTCTACTACTCCCCCTTCCGCTGTTCCATCTTCATTTGTTCCACATGTAGAAGTAAGTTCTAGCAATAGAATCATGACTATGAGGAGTGTCACACTCGAAATCCCTGCTAATCAAAGCCTCTTAAGAAAATCTGGGAGAGCTGATACTTGGCTCGAACCTCTTATTGGAGAAATCGAAAAGAATAAGATGCAAAGCCATAGTTGTTNTTCTAGCTCATTTACCCATGATAGTAAGATAAGAAAGATATGTTACGTAGGTACTCGGTTGAGTAAGGCACCGGGTGCCCGTCGCGGCCCTTCGGTTTGGGTCGTGACATATTCGAACTTGTAAGACCCCTAAAAAGGCATACCCTCGATATAGATGCCAAAGCTACTTCACTCGGGGACTAAAAGGCTACGGCCAAATGCGATGACTACAGTCACAAGGCTGTACCAGCCAAACTAACGCGACTCGGGGGCGCCCGACCGTCATTATAAAACTCACAGGCCTTCAAATTACTTCGAAAATACTTCAAAAAGAACCGGTTAATCAAGTTACCCTCAACATAAGCAAAAGAGCTTCGATCACATCAGCTCCAAACAATAAAAAGGCTTCGAAACAATTCAGCCATCGAGTGAAACCTCCCGAGGTGCTCAACCATCGTCACATAACGACTCGCAATCGAGGTTCTTATCAAACCGTCGAAGAGTCGGACGGACACAAAAAACTTCAACGAGGGAAAAATAAGCCTATACTAGAGGTCGTACTGACCCTACGCGTAAGAGCCACTGTCGCCAGCTTAAACTAAAGGTCGTACCGACCATACGCGTAAGAGCCACTATTGCCAGCTTAAACTAAAGGTCGTACCGACCTAACGCGTAAAAGCCATAGTCGCCAGCTTAAATTAAGGTCGTACCAACCTTACGCGTAAGAGCCACTGTCTCCAGCTTAAACTAAAGGTCGTATTGACCCAACGCGTAAGAGCCACTATGGCCAACTTAAACTAAAGGTCGTATCGACCCAACGCGTAAGAGCCTCTATCTCCAGCTTAAACTAAAGGTCGTACCGACCTTACGCGTAAGAGCCATTGTCGCCAGCTTAAGCTAAAGGTCATACCGACACAACGCATAAGAGCCACTGTTGCCAGCTTAACTAAAGGTCGTACCGACCCAACGCGTAAGAGCCACTGCCGCCAGCTTAAACTAAAGGTCGTACCGACCCAATGCGTAAGAGCCACTGTCGCCAGCTTAAAATTCAAAAACTTAAGTGTTACACCCCGTGTTATCGTATGTAAGAGTACGTCATAAGTCAATTAATGTGAGCTCAGAAAGGGAATCATCTTTTAAAAGTTTACAAAGTTAGTTCATCATGTTAATGTGGAGGTTACAAATATTTAAGATCATTAGTACCAAGTAGCAAGAGGGTTTGAAGGCTTAGAAGCTAAACGAATTGAAGAAAATAAGTTTCGTCGAAAGTCGACAAGTTGGAATATTTTACCATGTACTTTTGGGGTGATACTAGGGTTATTAACATTATAAGGAGATTATATTATGAGTTATTTTATTCGTACGATAGTTGGTGTTATGTTTTGAAGTCAAGCGAGTTGTGGAACAAAAGTTGGAAAAGGTCATCACAAGTTCCATTTATAATATGCTGAAATTTAGGTCAAATGTAGATGCACTTTTCTCCCAATATACTTGGAATCAATGGATGATCTACATATCAAATTGAAGATCTACGAGTCTAGTTTCCAACGCATTAAATCGTTTGTCGATACGATATTGAAGTAGAGACATATTTGGATTTTTGCGAGACAGTGCAGACTGGTAGGTGACAAGTAGGTGCATCACCTACTTGCCAAAATGAGAGGACTTAATTAAAAGCCCCAAAGTCGGCCAAGAGGGGTCTTTTAAGGGAGTACAAACTGAGTTATTTCACCTGTATTTCAGACCAAGAAAACCTAATTGAACCCCTGCAACTCCTCCCCCAAAATCCCACACAAACCCTAGGGTATTCCGGGTGTTACGACGCGATTCTAGTGCTGAAAAGTCCGGACNCCTCCATTCCTATGCTTACTTCTACCATTCCTGCTTCAACTCCCACGACTCCTGCGGTGTTCACCTTTTCTACTACTCCCCCTTCCGCTGTTCCATCTTCATCCATCCCACATGTAGAAGCAAGTTCTAGCAATAGAAGCATGACTATGAGAAGTGTCACACTCGAAATCCCTGCTAATCAAAGCCTTTTAAGAAAATCTGGGAGAGCTGACACTTGGCTCGAACCTCTTATTGGAGAAATCGAAAAGAATAAGATGCAAAGCCATAGTTGTTACACTTTGATGAATGACATAGCTCATTCAACTTTGAAGGTAATTTTCTTAACTTTGAATGCTTTCCTTCTTTTTCTTTTTAAGTTCTCACTTCTATGCTTTATAACCGTAGGCTAATCTTATTGGAACTGAGCTGATGGGACGAGTCTCTACATTGGAGAAAAAGGAGCGAGAGTCTACAAAGGCTCTATCTGAAGCTAGGAAAATAGCTGAAGATGCCTTATTTGAAGCAGCAAACTGGAAAGAACAATTTGAGAGTGCCCAAGTGACTATAGAGGAATTGCAAGAGAACAAGGCTCACTTGGAGCAACAAAATCGTGGCTTAACTTCTGAGTTGGAATGCTTCTTGGGGTCAGAGTAAAAGGGATAAAGAACTTCTGGAATGCTCTCTATCTAAAGCCAATGAGGAGATTAAAGAACTTAAGGCACTCATGGAGAAGAAAGAAGAATACGCAAGGGAGTTAGCTCAAAACTTAACTCATGCTCAAAATGACTTAAGGATTTCTTCTGACAAAATTCGTGCCTTGGAAAGTTCCCATGCCTCTCTTGAAGCTTCCTTAGATTCTCACTTAGCCGAGCACCAAATAATGAAAAATGACCTTGCTATGTGGGAAGAAGAATATAAGGCTTTGGAGAAAGAATATAATGCTCTTGAAGAAAATTTCAACATAGACGTGAGTTGGGCTTTTCTAAATTCTCGACGTGATGCTTTGATGGAGGCTACACAAGAAAACTTTGACTTGCAATCTGAGTTGGCCAAAGTCATAGACACTATCGAAAAAGGTCAACAACCTGCTGATACTCCTTCTCCAGCACTTGGAAATATTGACACCCCCTCTCCAGCACTTGAAGCTCCTGGAACAGAAGAGTGTTTGAACTCCGAAGCAGTCACTGAGGTACTTGAAGTTATAACTCCAGCTTCCGAAGTTGAAACTTCTATGACACAGTCTATGGAAATTGAAGTTCCTGTGACTGTTACTTCCCACGTTGATGTTATCTCTCCAAGCTCAACTGAAATCGCTTCTATTGCTGTTTCGTCAGAAGTTGTAACCGCACCTGTTATTGCTTCAGAAAGTGATGTTACAACTTTTAATGATTGTTAATGTTATCCCTTGGCAATTTTGAAGGGATCTTTTGGTGAAGTCCCCAGTTACCATAATGGGGCACTTGTAAGATAAATATTTTGGTGACTAAGTTTTTCCTCAGTCTTTTTATGTTAAGAAGTTTTATGAGTACTTCTTTATATTCTATTCTTGCCTTCTTACTTATTTAGGACTTATGGAATAGCTTAGCACTTTTATCCTTTGAAAATGCTTTATGATTCTTCTCATGGAATATCAATATGAGATTTATAAAAGAGGGCCCTTTTACTTTATAGACACTTAATGAAGAAGACGTCTCAACTTCACATGTTTTGTATGCTACAACTTCGACAAGTTTTTATTTATGAACTTGAACAAGCATTTACATGTATTAAAGTACATCTATAACTTTCTCGCAACTGTTTTCCTTGTAACAGATTTATATAAAAGAAGAACAATAGACACGAGGTTTTTCTTTATAACCTGTTTTAGTACATAGTGCCGACCCCATCCTTAGGAAGGGTTTGAGAGGCGACTTTATTGCTCCCATGGTAAAAAATACTATGATGTATGCTTATGCTTGGATTACATAAACTCTGCTCGACACTTGTCTCTTGATTTGCGCACCTATTTTCCGCACGTATCCGTTCTGTGTTTATTGTACAGCCCCCAAGTGTTTGAGCTGTGAAATATGAAGCCTCAAGCACTTGTTTTTTTTTCCTCTTAACTTGGTCCTTTTCCTGAAACAGAAAAATTTGCGGGACTCGGAGGTTCGATTAGAGATGAAGACTACCTAACCCGTGTATTTTTCCATCAGATTAATTGTAACCCTGGGCTGGGAATTTAAGAATATTCCCTTTTGCCGTACAGGTCGTGACTCATCATTTGGCACGAGTTAGGGTTTTTGCCTAGCATCTAAAATCGTTAGTAAAATTGTTAATAATTAAAAAATATTTAACATAGAGATACCTGACCGTGGATACTTTTCTCAAAAATAGTATCTTTTTAGATGGACAGCATTCCAATGTGAGGGTAATAGCTTGCCATCCATTGTCTCCAACTCGTATGCTCCTTTTCCCGCAATGTTACGAACTCTGTAAGGTCCTTCCCATGTTGGACTCAGCTTTCCTGAATTAGCAGTACGTGTAGATTGGAACACCTTTTTAAGCACGAAGTCCCCAATTTTGAAGAATCTGAGGCGTGCTTTCCTGTTATAGTATCGTTCCATTACTTGCTTTTGTGCCGCCATTCTTATTAGTGCAGTTTCTCTTCTTCCTTCTAACAAATCAAGATTCACCCGCATCTCTACATCATTTGATTCCTCCGATGCTTGAATGTACCGTGTGCTTGGTTCTCCTATCTCTACTGGAATCAAAGCCTCCGCACCATAAACCATTGAAAATGGGGTTTCTCCCGTGCTTGTTTTTGGCGTTGTACGATAAGCCCATAATACTCCAGGTAATATTTCAGGCCAATTACCTTTCGAATCTTGCAATCTTTTCTTCAAGTTGTTAATGATAACCTTATTCGTGGACTCAGCTTGTCCATTTCCCACTGAATGATATGGTGTAGATGTTATTCTTTTAATCTGCCAACTTTCGAAAAATTCTGTGATTTGGGTCCCTATGAATTGTGGTCCATTATCACAAACGATTTCCCTTGGTACTCCAAAACGACATATTATGTTTCTCCAAATGAAGTCTTTAACTTCTTTCTCCCGCACCTGTTTAAAAGCTCCTGCTTCTACCCATTTAGTGAAGTAATCTGTAAGCACAAGTAGAAATTTTACCTGACCTTTTGCTAAGGACCTACAATATCCATTCCCTACTTCATAAAGGGCCACGGGGCAATGACAGGATGGAGTAACTCAGCTGGTCTATGTATATTATTGCCGTATCTTTGACATTTATCACATTTAGACACGAAATCATTAGCTTCTTCTTCCATCTTGGGCCAATAATATCCTGCTCGAATCAATGTTTTCACCAGGGACCTCCCACCAGCGTGACTTCCGTAATGTCCTTCATGTACTTCCCTCATCACATATTCTGTTTGAGAAGGTCCGAGACACCTTGCTAACGGGCCACCAAACATCTTTCGATAAAGATTCCCTTGATGTAAATAATAACGGGCAGCTTTTTCTGCGAAGTGCATGAGCTTTTGCTTTGTCCATAGGTACGGTACCATGCTGTAAAAAAGCAATAATTTCATTTCTCCAATCCCATGTTAAATGATTAAAATTTACCTTATTCTTATCAGGTTCGAGGACAGAATGAAACAGATGTACGATTGAAGTATTTGAATCATTTGCCACGTCTGCTGCAGACGCGAGATTAGATAATGCATCTGCTTCTGCATTCTCGTCTCTTGGGATCTGCATTACCTTCCAGGTTTGGAATTGTGTTATTAATTCCCGTACTTTTTCCAGATATTCTTGCATTCGAGTTTCCCTGGCTGTAAAAGTCCCCAGTATTTGATTATAATCTGGGTTATGCCAAGTTCGCGTGCCAGTTCTAAACCTGCAATTACAGCCTCATACTCTGCTTCATTGTTAGTTATAGAATGACATTTTATAGCTTGTCTAATAGTTTCACCTGTAGGAGGTACGAGAACTATCCCTAGGCCTGCACCTTTTACATTAGAAGAACCATCAGCGAATAAAATCCAAGTCCCCGGGTTTGCACCATTAAAAACTTGTAACTCTTTTTCTGCTTCTGAATGCATTCCCTGACTAAAATCAGCTATGAAATCGGCTAATACTTGAGATTTTATTGCAGTTCTAGATTGATAACTGATTTCATATTCGCTTAACTCTATGGCCCATTTTGCTAACCTTCCCGACAACTCATGTTTATGCAAAATGCTTCGTAATGGAAAAGCAGTAACCACAACAATGGGATGGGACTGGAAATAAGGTCTCAATTTTCTAGATGCCATGATCAAAGCTAAAGCTAACTTTTCTAGTTGCGGGTATCGTGTTTCAGCATCTAACAGAGATTTACTTACATAATAAATAGGAGATTGTTTACCTTGGTCCTCTCGAACTAAGACAGCACTTACCGCAACTTCTGATACAGCCAAATAAATGAGCAACTTTTCACCCTCCTTCGGTTTTGCTAGCAGCGGCGGGTTTGACAAATAAGCTTTCAAATTTCTGAGAGCCAGCTGACAATCTTCGTTCCATTCAAAATGATCTTGTTTTTTGAGTGCTGCGAAAAATTTAAAGCACTTCTCCGAAGATTTGGAAATAAACCTCCCCAAAGCCGCAATTCTTCCTGTTAATCTTTGAACCTCTTTCTTACTTGTTAGGATATCAGGAATTTCTTCTATTGCTTTGATCTGTGAAGGATTCACTTCAATGCCACGGTTAGAAACGAGAAAACCCAAAAATTTACCTGAGGCAACTCCAAATGCACATTTTTCTGGGTTGAGTTTCATATTAAATTTTTGCAAAATTCCAAATGTAACAGATAAATGAGAAATATGATCATTAGAATGCTGGGTCTTGACGAGCATATCGTCTATATATACCTCCATAGTTTTTCCTAAATGTTCTTGGAACATTTTAGTGACCAACCTTTGATAGGTTGCTCCAGCATTCTTGAGACCAAAGGGCATTACTTTATAACAGTAAGTCCCCCTGTCTGTGATGAAAGAAGTTTTGTTTTCATCACCGGGGTCCATTTTTATTTGGTTGTACCCCGAATATGCATCTAAGAAACTTAAAAGTTCATGCCCTGCAGTTGCATCAATTAACTGATCTATATGAGGTAGAGGGAAGGAATCTTTTAGACAGGCTTTGTTAAGATCGGTATAATCTACACGAACCCGCCAGTTACCGTTTTTCTTAGGTACGACGACCGTATTAGCCAACCAATCGGGGTACTTTACCTCACGTATTGACCCAATTTTTAATAGCTTTTGGACCTCCTCTTGAATCACCTGGTTTTTGAAAGCTCCTTGCTTTCTTTTCTTTTGTTTTACGGGTGTGCAAGATGGGTCTTCATTTAGTTTGTGAGTCATTACATCCGGTGGTATTCCTGTCATATCAGCATGGGACCAAGCAAAACAATCCACGTTAGCTTTTAAGAATTCAATTAACATACTTCGCGTATCTGAGCTTAAGTTGGCTCCCACATAAACCTTTCGTTCAGGCCATTGTTCAAATAGTATCACAGGCTCGAGCTCCTCAATTGTTGTTTTGATGTTTTCATTCTCTTCAGGCTCTTGAATCATGTCAGGTCTCAAGTCTATATCTGTCTTTCCTCGTGCCGTTGTGGTTTGGTCTATGTCTTCTTCAACTTTATTTACAGCATTCGTATCTGTTACCATATTAATACTCCTAGCTGTATGTTGTTCCCCTCGAATTTGACAGATTCCCCATGGTGATGGGAATTTTATTACTTGATGTAGAGTTGACGGGTACAGCGTCCATATCATGAATCCACGGTCTCCCCATG
>NC_031989.1:26762682-26783224 GCF_001879085.1 Nicotiana attenuata
TATCATTGACTCCCAGATTTCTTTTGCCTCCTTGTAGGAAACATAGACATCGAACAATTCGTTAGAAAGAGTAGAAATTATAGTATGTCTACATACCTTATTAGCATGAACCCATTGATCCATCTGAATGGAAGTTGCTTCACTTGGCTTTGGATCAGTAAGAGCAAAAGCAACTCCATGCATATCCAAAATAGAATGCACCCGTTCCTGCCAACGCTTAAAATTATCTCCACCAAAAACCTCAATTTTCGAAACATCAGGAAAAGGCTTGGCATAGGTAATTGGTGATGGAACAACAACAAAAACAGCTGGAGCAGTAGGTGTAGTAGCATCAACAGCAACATTAGCAGCGTTATTCTCCATAATAACGACGCAAAATATCCTTAAGATTGTTAGAAAAAATTGGATTATTATGGAGAATAAAAGGTTTAGCTTGAGGCGTGTCAAAGACACTGTCCTTAAGGATATTTCGCCCACCCCGAGATGAATAATATTAGGCGTATCCCCCAGGATTCAACAAGCTCTTCTAGTATAACTAGGAGCAGAAACAACAAAGATTTATGAGAAGAAAACCCAGCACAAAAGAAAAAAGAAGAAAAGTCTTCAACCTTTTTCACTCTCCTTAGAAGATGAAAACACATAAATATATATAGTCCAAAACAAATGAACTATCTAACGGTAATGTTCAAATCTGATGGTAACGTCCAAATAATGAAAAATACGTTGCCAGCATAATAGTCATTATGGCTATATAAAAATTTGGCTGCCAGCATAATAGTCATTATTGCTATATAAAAATTTGACTTTTTCAAAACTAATATAAAGAATTCCATAATAGCTATTTAATGGTCTGTTTTAATTTGTAGAAACTGAAATCAAACTTGATAGTTATCAGTTACAAATATTAAAGAAATATATTCAAATTATTTAATGTAATAAAGACCACATTAAAAGAATTAATCTAGATATGATTTTGAATATTTCTTTTTGAGTTAGCAAATTATATTTCTAACAATCCCCCACATAACTCAAAAAAATATATTAAGCATTAGAGTAAAATAAAAGATTTCGCTGGGTTTTCACAAATGAGCATAATGCATCGAATCTGGTGTCTCTTGGACTATGAACCAGACCTAGATAAAATAAGATTAAACTTACAGAACAATTGGTGAAGTTTAAAACTTCTATGAACCAAGAATTCTTTTGTAAGTTTAGTGTCTTATCTATCACATTATACCCCCACACACTTTGATGTTTATCGCGGTTTTGCGCTAATAGGCCATGCGCGCGCCTGGTTTTCATGAGTGCTCTAGAAATTTTGCCACAAATTTCATAGGAGCGGCCCCACTCCACACTCATATAGGTCCATCCATCAAGTGTATTTTGCAGTACAATACACCGCCTACAAAAGGCTATGGATTATTGGATTAAGAGTTTAATAACTCAACCTCACATTCCTTGCAGTCTTGCACTATATACACGCACACACCATAGGAAGAGACATAATCTAATTTGATAGTGCATATTTGATCAACTAATGACTTGTTATTACCCATATGAACCTACTTCATGGGATCTCCAATCACATAGGTTGGGTTACCATCACAGTTGATATAACTCAAATTGGCAAAAGTCCCATTCCCCTCGATGTTTCATATATTAATTTTCTTCCTAAAGGTTTAGTTAGAGGATTGGCCAAATTCACTTCTGACTTCACATAATCTATGGAAATAATTCCATCTTTCAGCAGCTGCTTTATCACATTATATCTCAAGAAATGTATCTACTCTTCCCATTGAAAGATTTTTTTCTTACAATGGCTATTATGCCTTGGCAATCACAATTCATCGATACAAATGTTGTCGGTTTAATTCCTAGTGGAATATTGCGCTTTGGCAATCATCGACATAATTATTGTCGGTTTAACTCAACAAGAGGTTGCTTAATCAACCTCATTGCCAGACAGTTCCAATAGCTTAACAACCACCAAAAGGTGATCACACAACAACTAGCTAGTTTTTTCTCATTTGAATCAGAGATTCAATATCATCACTGTATCCTTCTAATACAGTGCAAGATTCATATACAAAATACTAACTCATAGTATTTCTCAAATAAAGCATAAAATCATTTCAAATGAAATAAAACTTGACTTCTGTACCCATACCTTTTGAAACATCTTTCAACATATGAAACTTTATGTATCTTCCATAGTCAAGCACCAAAATAAAATTTTCTAAAATATAGAAGCAACTTTAACTTCTACAGAAATATCTCAAATTAGTAGGAAGCGGATCATAATTCAATGATTTCTTCATCACCCAAATGACTAAGAGATCCGTAATGTAATAACTTTTCGGAGCCAAAAAATACAACATACTTTTGATCTTCCAATATAATTTTTTTATTTATAAAAAATCTCATTTTTATAAGGCTTCAATGTTATAATTTTAATAAACAGTTTCTTTTCCTCTTCTTAAGATCAAGCTAGATAACTCAGGACACCATGGTCCCCCACATTTTTGAAAATTTCAAGTTAAGGAGATAACATTTTCACAACTCATAAAGAGTTCTACTTTATAAATAACAAGCTAATAATATAGCGTTACCTCGAAGATTATCATATGAACCAATAAGCATGCAATTTATCAATTAATTGAAAAGTCCCAATATAAGTAATAAAAGTAATAAATATTTAAATCTGGTACATCATCACAAGAAAAATCAAATAATTTAATCTTATGTGCTTTTCCTGTTCTCATTCACTTAAATCTCCAATTATAGGAATAGAACTAATCTGTCCAAAAGATAGAGATTTATCTAGAATTTTTTTTCCAAAGCACATATGTCTTGATAAAGGTTTGAATAAATCATATTCATGTGATTTCAAAAAAAATGAATTGAAAAATTTGTCAAACTTGGCATAGCAAATTTCGTCAATTTTGCTATTGAAGAGATTCATTCAGTAACCCCCTTTTTCTATTAGATGGTTACCACTTTTAAGTGTAATTCATAATTAACAATAAGAATCAATCTAATAAGAATAAAATAATTCACCACAAATCGAAAAGTCCTACTATCAAATTCACATAGTTTGTGCTAAAGTTGAACACATTAATTCTCGAAGAATACATAATGATATTCTCCATGATACCATTGTGCAAATGTGAAGTGCAGATCCCATTTTCAGAATTAGAACAACGACTTGTACATCATCAAATTTGATTATTCATAATAAAAGAATGTGGATATATCCTTAAGATTGTTGGAAAAAATTGGATGATTATGGAGAATAAAAGGTTTAGCTTGAGGCGTGTCAAAGACACTGTCCTTAAGGATATTTCGCCCACACCGAGATGAATAATATTAGGCGTATCCCCCAGGATTCAACAAGCTCTTCTAGTATAACTAGGAGCATAAACAACAAAGATTTATGAGAAGAAAACCCAGCACAAAAGAAAAGAGAAGAAAAGTCTTTAACATTTTTCACTCTGCTTAGAAGATGAAAACACATAAATATATATAGTCCAAAACAAATGGACTATCTAATGATAATGTCCAAATCTGATGGTAACGTCCAAATAATGAAAAATACGTTGCCAGCATAATAGTCATTATGGCTATATAAAAATTTGGTTGCCAACATAGTAGTCATTATGGCTATATAAATATTTGAATTTTGCAAAACTAATATAAAGAATCCCATAATAGCTATTTAATGGTCAGTTTTAATATGTAGAAACTGAAATCAAACTTGATAGTTATCAGTTACAAACAATAAAGAAATATATTCAAATTATTTAATGTAATGAAGACCTCATTAAAAGAATGAATCTAGACATGATTTTGAATATTTTTTTTGAGTTATCAAATTATTTTTCTAACAATCCCCCACATAACTCAAAAAAAATATTAAGCATTAGAGTAAAATAAAAGATTTCGCTGGATTTTCAGAAATGAGCATAATGCATCGAATCTGGTGTATCTTGGACTATGAACCAGACCTAGATAAAATAAGATTAAACTTACAGAACAATTGGTGAAGTTCAAAACTTCTATGAACCAATAATTCTTTTGTAAGTTTAGTGTCTTATCTATCACATTATACCCGCACACATTTTGCTGTTTATCGCGGTTTTGCGCTAATAGGCCATGCGCGCGCTTGGTTTTCATGAGTGCTCTAGAAATTTCGCCACAAATTTTATAGGAGCGGCCCCACTCCACACTCATATAGGTCCATCCGTCAAGTGTATTCTGCAGCACAATACACCACCTATCAAAGGCTATGGATTATTAGATTAAGAGTTTAATAACTCAACCTTCCATTCCTTGTAGTTTTGCACTATATACACACACGCCCCATAGGAAGGGACAAAATTCAATAGTGCATATTTGATCAACTAATGACTTGTTATTACCCATATGAACCTACTTCATGAGATCTCCAATCACATAGGTTGGTTACCATCATTGTTGATATAACTCAAATTGGCAAAAGTCCCATTCCCCTCGATGTTTCAGATATTAATTTTCTTCCCAAAGGTTTAGTCAGAGGATCGGCCAAATTCACTTCTGACTTCACATAATCTATGGAAATAATTCCATCTTTCAGCAGCTGCTTTATCACATTATGTCTCAATCGGATATGTCTACTCTTCCCATTAAAGAATTTATTTTTAGCAATACCTATTGCAGCTTGGCAATCACAATGCATCGACACAGAAGGTGTCGGTTTAATTCCTAGTGGAATACTTGCCAAAAGGTTCTTTAACCACTCGGCCTCATTGCCAGCCAATTCCAATGCCACAAACTCAGATTCCATGGTAGATCTAGCTATTATTGTTTGTTTAGCTAATTTCCATGCCACAACACCCCCACCAAGGGTGAACATATAACCACTAGTGGATTTTGTCTCATCTGAATCAGAGATCCAGTTAGCATCATTGTATTCTTCTAGTACAGTGGGAAATCCACTATATTTAATACCATAGTTCATGGTACCTCTCAAATATTTCATTACTCTTACTAATGCAATCCAATGATCATTGATCACGCCCAATTATGCCTTATAAAAAGGACACGCGGACGTGGCAAATATAATCTGAGTATTTAGCCCAGAGTCGAACCCACAAGGAATTAACCTATCAATTACTCTCGTTAGACTTACTAAATTCCACGGAATCAACCAATTGATGATGTTTCTACTAACTAAGAATGAATGTAAATAAGCAACTAAAAACTAACTATGATTAAGTTGTAAACAATTAAGAGAATGTTCTAAGGTTATGATTTCCCCTATTGATGGAATCCCTTCCGGTTATTTTTCACATAGAATTGCCTAATCATCTCTATCAATCATGAGCACTCTTATTACCGTAAATCTCTCCCGAGTAATCACGATAATTTACTAGACGCACTCTCGCGAGATACGCTAGCTGGCTTTGTTTATACAGCTCACTTTAGATTGCACCCAAGGCTTCGTTATCCCTAATCCCGCCTTTAAACCCTCATTTATTGATCCCTCATATACTTTGGGAGTGGTGTTGTTCAAATATTACCTAAATATGCATTCTCTCCCGAGTTATGCACACTAAATAGGCACAGCTAATTGAGGATCCTATTAACTAACTACAACAAGAATGTAGTTGAATAAATAGAGAATAAACCGGGCAAACTATATTAACATAGCAAGAAGTTCATCCTTCAATAGGTTCCATCAAAACCCTAGACTAAGAAATTAGCTACTCATAACAAAACAAGATAAAACTACTAAATTATTCATAATGGGTAATTGCAATAATCAAGAGAAGATAGAAGAACTCTAATGTTTAGTTGCTCTTCTCACACTTGTTCTTGCCTCCAAAGTAGTCTAAAAACAAGCTTAAACATGTCTTGGGCGAGCTTCTAAAGTTTATAAGGGTTTGGAACAAGTTTTTCCCGATTTACACTTTGGTCCCCAATTTTCTGGCGCTTGAACAGTTCACCGCGGTCGCGGCAAGACCGCGACTCGACCGCGGTGAACGCTGAACATTCTGCCTCGCTTAATTAATCTACCGCGGTTCTGCCGTGGTTTCACCGCGGTCGCGGTGGATTTTGCCTCAGTCCATTTTTTCTTCTTTATGCTCGGGTACTTCTTGATTGGGCGTTTTCTTCACATTATTGACTCTAAAACACTCCGTAGTGCTTCCTCACTTAGATTATTCCCTGTGAAGCAAAAGAACACCAATTAGGGCATTTTGTTATCAAATTGCCTATAAAACAACAATAAAGCATGGTAATATTAAGGTGTAAATATCATCCATATAGCCTAATATCAACACCCCACACTTAAATTATTGCTAGTCCTCGAGCAATCCACCACACTCTATCAAAGTTCCTTCCCTCAGATTTTTCCCTTAACGAATTACACCTTGAACAATTTACCAAAGTTGCACCTAGTAGTAAACAACCTTAATTTCAACAGTCGAATCTTTCATACCATGCACTATTTGCAATTTCTCAAACTACTCTTTACAGAAGTCAAGACTTACCTTTCCTTCGTGAATCACATGCCCTCACATCACACAAGAGAGTAGTTCCACAATTAATATGATTAAAAAAATTAGGAACTCAGATGGACAAAATTCGCTCACTCTCCAAAAGAACATTCACATGCCACAAAGATGCACCATAGGCTTGCCCGTAGTGTAATACTCTACTAATCGAGCCTATCCAGTCTAAGATCAATTAGGACTTCATTTGGTTGTAATGTAGGCTAAGGAATGGGTAGGATATATTTGGATATAGTGACTAACCTCCCTAGGCACTTTTAATACAAAACACATTAACATTCCATATCATTCTTATGTCAACCAAACATTCCCCAGAATTTTTTTATAACATCCCATTCCTTTAGGTGCATTTGTATCAAGCTACCACTTATCAGATACTACATTTATTCACAATTTTTTTTTCTCGTGGCGCTTCTCCTTTTATTCTTCAAAACTGCACCTTTCCTCTATTTCATTGGCTCCACTCAAAACCAAACCTCCACCCCACACTTTAACTTTTGCATATGTCAAGGTCATTCAAGTGCTCATGGGAGGTAACAGGGTTCAAACAGAAGGCTATTCAAACAATTGGGTAAGGTTTGCAATGTGGTTGCCAAAGAAATATGCTTATAGGCTCAACGGGGTTAACTACGATGTATTACATTCAGGTGGGTTTACATTATATATCTGGCTTAACAAAGAAATGCCTATATCACTTCTAAGACTGAATGAAGCTACTATTTCGCTTTGCAAACACACATGGCAAGTTCTAGGCATCAAATGTAAAGCATGGAATACAGTATAGCTCACACACACATGGCACATGACTCACTCCGGATTGATTTATCACGACATTCTCTTTTAAGTGCTCAAGTCAGCTACAAACATACAACTTTAAGGCACTTTAGCCAGATTCAACCATTGAGACTAGGCGTTACACTCTAGTGTCGATTGTGTTTAGGTGTACTAACGCCAAGGGATTCTCTTTCTATTTCAGCTCTTAGCCCATCGATGCTAACTAAAACTAAAAAAAACAAAATAAACAAAAACTACCTACACCCGGTTCAAGCTAAACCCTTGGAAAAGAACCGTGGCCCAAAGAAAAACCAAGGGGGAGTTACTACACTACCTACAAAAAAAATAAAAAAACTTTTTGGTATTTTCCCTAGACTAACTTCCCTCAAGAACTGTTTCCATTATCCGTCATCAGGAAGAGTCTATATATTCAAAAAAAATTCTTTTACGTCGACTTAGTCCCTCAAGAACCCCGTCGAAAGAGATCCGTCGCCGGGACAAGTCAACTACCTACTTACACTTATCTAAATTAACTATCACTCAAACCACAAAACAAAACAATCAAGAATCACATGTCAAAACACAAAAAATCAAGAATTACATGTACATACACACATTGAAGTATCCCCCACCCCACACTTAAAAGGAAGCCATGTCCTCATGGCATAAAAGTAAAGAACAGTGAGGCAAAGGAACTTCCCTAAAAGATCACTCCTGATCGGAGACGGTGTCTGGGTTCACATGGCAAGCACGACCCAGAGCTCTCAGCCATCCTAGGAATTTCTTCTCCGACTTCACCTGCCGGTCAGCCACCACGTCAACGCGGGCACCCAAATCAGTGACTAAGGTACGCAACCCAGCCACCTCCTACTCTAGGGCTGGCAGGCGGGTGCTTCGGCGGGGTTGTGATAGGCCTGCCTCATCAACTCTCGTCGGTGGTGGGACCTCAGCTACCTCAGCATCATCATCTTCAGATTCATCACCCGATTCATCAACATGCACCACCGGCTCTATCCCAATTCTGATTTTTCTTGCCAGGAACGGGGCTTTCTGTGGTAATTTCCCGTCAACTCTTTCTCAGGGACTCTAGCAAGACGGCACAGCTTGGTGACTAAAGAAGGGAATTAGAAGCCTTTGAGTAACCTAGGTGATCTAATGAACATCTCGTCATGGAGAAGCTGGGCCACATCAAAATCCCTGTGGGCCATGAAACAGTAGATCGCAGCCGCTCGTGGTAGATTGACATCAGTCGTATTGCTGGAGGGCAAAAGCCGACCGTTGATAACGGTGAGCCAACACTTAGCCTCCCAATTGAGAGACTGGGAGTTAAGTGTGATCCGGTGCTTTATCCATATGTATTCTCTGTCTGGCACACAGATAGTCTCAAGAAGAGTTGCCCACAGGGCACTTGTTCGGCTATAAGTACGATAAGTATCATATTCCCCCCTGAATACTGGCAACCGGTACAACCTGCGGATGGCCTCGATGGACGCATCTACCCGTGTATTGCGTACAGCAACAACTCCATTTTCATGTTCCGGGCAGTTAGCATAGAATTCCCTAACCACCTGAACATTGGCCTCCTCCGGTTCTTCAAAGAAGATGTCCAGCTGACACCTCCTCAACTCATTGAACATATTCGGGCATTCCACCTCTAAGGCTGCTCGATCAATATGCACCTCATGTACCTGTCCTCCGCCGGTTTGGAGACAAACCTAGCACGGTCAAATTGTGCCGCACTAGCTTGCCCCCTGCCTCTTGAGGAGCTGCCCGGACCACTAGCAGAGGATCCGGTGTTGCGTCTCTTCCTAGATGGAGTCATGGTACCTGTCAAACAGAGAAACGCCTATCAGTGAGTGTGTGAAATGTGTGACTATGGGTGGGTACTCAGACTTCACCACAACCATGTCACATTAGCCCTTATAACTCCATTGGGGCAATTTCCCAAACACCTTGTGGGCAAGACAATTTTTTCATACATGTAGCCCATATAGATATATCAAAGCTTCCCCAAAATCAAAGATTCCACTACACCATTACACCCCACAACACTTCATTCAACACCCACAAACATACACCTTTCCACCATATTATACACACAGCCCCTTCACCAATAAGTCTAAAAACGAATTTCAAAAAAAAACTAACAAAAATCTACTAAAAATTACTGCACAATTACAAACACTAGGCTAGCATATAACTACACACAATACAAAAAGAAAAGATAGGGGGAGGTGAGTTGCATACCTTAATGGAAGAAGGGGTGAGAGGAATGGAGATGGGGGAGTAGTATGAGTGAAGAAGGAGAAGAAGAAGAGAGGGATTTTGGGAGTTAGGGTTTAGAGAGATAAAGAGAGAGATGGAGAATTAGGCGAGGAGGGTCGGGAGTTTGGGGAAATAAAGGAGGGGGGGTTTGAAAATAAGGTAAAAAAAAAAAAAAAAAATTTCGAATTACTTACCTGGGCGACGCTATTTTATGACTTACCGCGTTCCCGTTTGGTTGAATTTCGAACACAGTGTACTAAGCTTTCACCGCGGTCGCGGTGGATTGCCCAGTTCTGAGGAAGAATTCTCGCCTCTCACCGTGGTTTTGCCGCGGTTCCATCGCGGTCGCGGTGGTTTGCCTAGTTTTTTCTTTTTTTAGTCATGGTTGCATACACGAATGAAATACAACAGTCTTGGGTTGCCTCCCACGCAGTGCCTGATTTAACGTCGCGGCACGACGCAGATAAGCGCATTTACGGTTCGCTCGACCTCTGAGGTTCCGTCAGGTGGATCTCTGTCACTTCTTTTGGTTCACTCATGCCTACATATAGCTTCAATCTCTGCCCATTGACTCTAAATGTGTGAGAGACTTTCTTCGAAGCAATTTCCACAGCCCCTGAAGGGAATACTTCGACCACCCGAAATGGACCAGGCCATCGTGACTTGAGCTTTCCCGGGAATAACCTTAATCTTGAGTTATAGAGCAATACCTTGTCCCCGGGGTTGAAATGTCGCTCAACAATGTTCTGGTCGTGCAATCTCTTCATTCTTTCCTTGTACAACTTTGTGCTCTCAAAAGCCAGATATCTGAACTCGTCGAGCTCATGCAATTCAGTGATTCTCGTTGTGCCCGCAGCCTCAATGTCTAGGTTCAGCTGTTTCAGTGCCCACCAAGCTTTGTGTTCAAGTTCCACTGGCAAGTGGCAAGCCTTCCCAAACACCAACTTATATGGTGACATACCAATTGGTGTTTTAAAAGCAGTTCTATAAGCCCAGAGTGCATCATCTAGCTTTTTCGCCCAATCAGTTCTTGTGGCGTTTACAGTCTTAGTCAATACACTCTTTATCTCTCTATTAGACACTTCCACCTGTCCACTTGTCTGCGGATGATACGGTGTTGCCACCTTGTTACTCACATCATACTTCGCTAGCAACTTCTCAAAGGCTCGATTACAGAAGTGGGTGCCTCCGTCACTGATAATAGCTCTCGGTGTCCCAAAACGGGTGAATATGTTCTTCTTCAAAAACCCCACCACTACTCTTGCATCATTAGTGGGAAATGCTGCAACTTCTACCCATTTGGACACATAATCTATAGCAACAAATATGTACTTATTGCCAAAGGAGCTGACGAAGGGGCCCATGAAGTCAATCCCCCAAACATCAAACACTTCCACCTCTTGAATCGGGTTCATGGGCATCTCATGGTGACGGGAAATGTTCCCGATTCGCTGACATTCATTGAAACCCTTCACCCATTGGTGTACATCTTTAAACACTGTTGGCCAAAAGAAACTGGCCTCTAGCACTTTCGCGGTTGTCCTGACTCCTCCAAAATGTCCTCCATACGCTGATGCATGACATGCCTGCAAAATAGAAGATTGTTCTATCTCGGGGACACACCTCCGGATCATATTGTCAACACATATTCGAAACAGATAAGGTTCATCCCAATAATACATGCGGCAGTCACGATAAAACTTTTTCTTTTGTACAGAGGAAAGGTCATAGGGAACTATACCGCTGGCCAGGTAATTTGCAAATTCTGCATACCATGGCACTTCTTCAAGATTAACAGCAAGCAGTTGCTCGTCTGGAAAGGTTTCCAGAATATCCTCAACCTCAACTGAGTTTTCAGCTCCCTCAAGTCGTGATAGATGGTCGGCGACTTGATTTTCTATGCCCTTACAGTTACGAATTTCGAGGTCGAATTCTTGTAGTAGCAGCACCCAACGAATCAGGCGCGGCTTAGACTCCTTCTTCTCAATCAAGTACCTGAGAGTTGCATGATCAGTGTATACAATTACCTTAGAGCCAATCAGGTATGATCTAAACTTGTTAAAAGCAAACACCACAGCTAACATCTCCTTCTCAGTCACAGTATAGTTCGGCTGAGCTCCACCCAGCGTTCTACTGGCATAGTAGATTGGATGCATCAGCTTGTCCTTCCGCTGTCCCAGCACTGCCCCCACTACGTAGTCGCTAGCGTCACACATGAGTTCGAAAGGTTGCTCCCAGTCGGGGGCAACGATGATGGGTGCTATGACCAGCCTCTTTTTCAGCTCCTCGAATGCTACCATGCAATCATCAGAAAACAAGAAGGGGTGATCTTTTTCTAACAACTTACAGAGAGGGTTGGCAATTTTTGAAAAGTCTCGTATGAATCTCCGATAAAAACCGGCATGCCCGAGGAAGCTCCTGATTGCCTTGACTGAAGTTGGAGGTGGCAGCTTTGCTATCACGTCAACTATAGCGCGATCCACCTCAATTCCTTTACTTGACACCCGGTGCCCCAAGACTATACCCTCTTGTACCATGAAATAGCACTTCTCCCAATTAAGAACCAGGTTAGTCTCAATACACCGTTTCAGTACACGAGTCAGATTTATAAGGCACTCATCGAATGAGTTCCCCACCACTGAGAAATCATCCATGAATACCTCCATTATGTCCTCTACCATGTCAGTGAATATGGCCATCATGCACCTTTGGAATGTGGCGCATGCATTGCATAGGCCAAATGGCACCCTCCGAAAGGCATAAATGCCATAAGGGCAAGTGAAGGAGGTCTTTTCTCAGTCCTCAGGTGCAATAAAGATTTGATTGTACCCTGAGTACCCATCCAGAAAACAGAAGTGAGACCTCCCTGCCAATCTGTCTAGCATCTGATCAATGAAGGGAAGTGGGAAGTGGTCTTTCCGGGTGGCCAGGTTTAACTTTCTGTAGTCCATGCAAATTCTCCAGCCCGTGACGTTTTGTGTTAAGATCAGTTCATTGTTATCATTTTTGATCACCGTCATGCCACCCTTCTTAGGCACACATTGCACCGGGCTGACCCAGCTGCTGTCAGAGATTGGAAAAATGATTCCTACATCTAACCACTCTATCACTTCTTTCTTCACCACTTCCTTCATATTGGGGTTCATCCTTCTTTGATGTTCCCTGGAAGGTTTGTGTCCCTCTTCCAGCAGAATTTTATGCATACAGTAGGCGGGGCTGATCCCCTTAATGTCTTCCATGGTCCACCCAATGGCAGTCTTACACTCCTTGAGTACCTGCAAGAGTTGTTGTGCCTGCACATCTAACAAACTGGATGAGATAATAACAGGTAATGTGGAGTCAGGTCCAAGGAACTCATACCTGAGATGGGCGGGCAATGGCTTCAATTCCAGCTTTGGTGGTTCTTCAATGGATGGCTTAGCTGGAGGAGTTTCTCTATTTTCTAAGTGCAAGGGCTCAAATTCAAGAGTTCTATCCCAGAACCCTCTGCCCTCTAATGCCAACACCCATTCTGCCAGTTCTTCTCCATTCACCTCATCTAAATTCATCAGACATGCAGCAAGAGGGTCCTCAATAGTCAGCATCTCATCGTCAGTTTCTACAATTACATCCACGGCATCAATAAGAGAGCAGTTGGCGAATTCACTTGGTCGCCTCATAGATTTTTGCACATTGAATGTTATCTCTTCATCGTTTAGTCTCATCTTGAGCTCCCCAGTCTCACAATCAATGAGAGCTCTCCCAGTGGCCAAGAACGGCCTTCCCAAATTATGGGAATTTCTTCATCCACCTTGCAGTCTAAGATCACAAAATTTGCAGGGAACACAAATTTCCCTACCTGAATCAACACATCATCCAGGATACCAAAAGGTCTTTTTACAGTCCTGTCAGCCAGCTGCAATAACATAGAAGTGGGTCTAGCTCTTCCAATCCCCAGCCTCTTATAAATCGCCAGGGGCATAAGATTGATGCTGGCCCCTAGATCACAAAGTGCCTTGGCAAAAGCAAAATTACCAATGGTGCAGGGAATTGTAAAGCTTCCTGGGTCAGATAGCTTCTCAACAATTGGTCTAGTTACCACTGCATTTCAGATCTGAGTAAGAGTCACCGTGGCCAAGTCTTGGAAATCAAATTTCCGGGACAGTAAGTCCTTCATCATTTTTGCATACCCAGGCCTCTCTTTCAAAGCATCTATCAATGGAATATTTATCTGGATTTGTTTCAGCATCTCCAAGAATTGCTTGAATTGCTCCTCTTTTTGGTATTTGGCTAGCCTCTGAGGGAATGGTGCGGGAGGTCTCTTCTTCCCAATGATTTGGGATTGCTCTTTATCAGCTGCGACCTCAACTACCTGTTCCTGGGCTGTCTCAGCTTCTTTCTCAGCCTCAATCTGAATATTCTGTTCTTCCTGGGCAGGCTGGACTGTCACCTCTGTCAGTTTCGTTAACTCATCTAGCTCAATAGGCACTGGTATAAGTGTCTCAGCCTGTCTGCTTTCTCGAGCCCTTGCTCCACGTCTAAGTCTCTGTCATTTCGTAGACTCACTGCCATCAGCTGCTTCGGGCCTTGATCTTTTGGATTTATTTGAGTGTCTGCAGGTAATGTCCCATGAGGACGATTGTTTAGAGACATCAAAATCTGGCCCATCTGCACTTCAATATTCTTGATAGCTGAATCATGTGCATCTACTCTTTCACTAATTTTTGCATTAGACCCAATAACCTGCTGCATCATTGCTTCGAGTCTAGCAAACCCATCTTCCTGCCGTCCATCATGCTGTTGCTGAGGAGGATGATACCCCGATGCTGATTCTGATTATTGTATCCCTGTGGCCTTTGGTAAGGCGCCATATTATTGGGAGGTCTCATTCCTCCCATGTTTCCATTGTTGAACTGTGGTTGGACTGGCTTGTATGGATGATGCTGCCGCCGACCCCAATTTTTGACCACCCTGTCTCTAGCCTCCATAATTAGACACATAATTCATGTCTTCAGGGTAGTGATGATGATCATGTTCCGCATTCCACTGGTTACCAATTGGCTGACTAATGCAATATGTGCACAAGCCCCCATTGGTAGTATTTACAATGTGTACCTGCTGCTTCTGCCCTGACTTTTCCACCTTCTTGGTGAGTATACTCATCTGTGTCATTAACGTGGCTATATTTTCAGCAAGAGTGTTGGATGGATCTAAAGGCACTGAGTGCACCACTGGACTGATAGGTGCGTTCCTGGTTGTCCATCCCGAATTCTGCGCCATCTTATCAAGCAGACTTTGGCTTTCTCTCAATGTTTTGCTCAAAAATGCTCCACCAGCTGAAGCATCGATATTCCCCTTTACGCCATCTGCCAAACCCATGTAGAACCGCTGCCCCAACATCTGATCTGGAATACCGTGGTGTGGACATATAACCAGCATCCCCTTGAATCTTTCCCAAGTTTCTTGCAGCGTCTCCATTGGTCTTTGTTTGAAACTCAAGATTTCATCAATTTGCTGAGCAGTCTTGTTGGGTAGATGAAACTTGTTCACAAATTGCTTGACTAACTCCTCCCAAGGTTGTTATGGAATTAATGGGGAGTGAGTTTAGCCATGTCCGAGCAGCTCCTGTCACTGAGAATGGAAACAACAACAACTTGATTGCTTCCTGAGTTACATTGGGTTGCCTTTGAGTTTTGCAGATTGACAGGAAATTCTTCAAGTGCTGTTGAGGATCTTCGATTTGTGACCCCGAAAATAATCCCTTGTTCTGCAACAAGTGCAGCATGTTGTTCGTGATTTGGAACGATTCAGCCTGTATTTGTGGGACTAAAATCGTTGTGGCCAGATTTTCAGCTATGGGTTGTGCCCAGTCATAGAGAGCAGCCTCTGGCGCTATTGGTGCAGCTGGGTTTTCTTCGCGATCCCCCATGTTCGGTTCGATTTGTTCAATTGTTTGTTGCTGTTTGCTTTTCCGGTTGGCCCGGTTTAAGGCCTTAAAAACTTTCTCGGGATCAGATAAAGCTTCGAATACTTCACCAGTTCTCGTTGAGTTTCTAGGCATGCACCTGTACAACCAAGTCAACAAACGTTAAAATTTCAATGTATAGATTGGGTATAGAGAAAACTGACTACACTAAGAATTTTTGTACTTCTTTCATTGATAACACCGTTAATTCCCCGGCAACGGCGCCAAAATTTGATCACGTCCAATTATGCCTTATAAAAAGGACACGCGGACGTTGCAAATATAATCTGAGTATTTAGCCCAGAGTCGAACCCACAAGGAATTAACCTATCAATTACTCTCGTTAGACTTACTAAATTCCACGGAATCAACTTCCCAAACTTTGCGACTAACAATTGATGATGTTTCTACTAACTAAGAATGAATGAAAATAAGCAACTGAAAACTAACTATGATTAAGTTGTAAACAATTAAGAGAAGGTTCTAAGGTTATGATTTCCCCTATTGATGGAATTCCTTCCGGTTATTTTTCACATAGAATTGCCTAATCATCTCTATCAATCATGAGCACTCTTATTACCGTAAATCTCTCCCGAGTAATCACGATAATTTACTAGACGCACTCTCCCGAGATACGCTAGCTGGCTTTGTTTATACAGCTCACTTTAGATTGCACCCAAGGCTTCGTTATCCCTAGTCCCGCCTTTAAACCCTCAGTTATTGATCCCTCATATACTTTGGGAGTGGTGTTGTTCAACAATTACCTAAATATGCATTCTCTCCCGAGTTATGCACACTAAATAGGCACAGCTAATTGAGGATCCTATCCATTAACTACAACAAGAACGTAGTTGAACATATAGAGACTAAACCGGGCAAATTATATTAACATAGCAAGAAGTTCATCCTTCAATAGGTTCCATCAAAACCCTAGACTAAGAAATTAGCTACTCATAACAAAACAAGATAAAACTACTAAATTATTCATAATGGGTAATTGCAATAATCAAGAGAAGATAGAAGAATTCTAATGTTTAGTTGCTCTTCTCACACTTGTTCTTGCCTCCAAAGTAGTCAAAAAATAAGCTTAAACATGTCTTGGGCGAGCTTCTAAAGTTTATAAGGGTTTGGAACAAGTTTTTCCCGATTTACACTTTGGTCCCCAATTTTCTGGCGCTTGAACATTTCACCGCGGTCGCGGCAAGACCGCGGCTCGACCGCGGTGAACGCTGAACATTATGCCTCGCTTAATTAATCTACCGCGGTTCCACCGCGGTCGCGGTAGATTTTGCCTCAGTCCATTTCTTCTTCTTTATGCTCGGGTACTTCTTGATTGGGCGTTTTCTTCACATTATTGACTCCAAAATACTCCGTAGTGCTTCCTCACTTAGATTATTTCCTGCGAAGCAAAAGAACACCAATTAGAGCATTTTATTATCAATTTGCCTATAGAACAACAATAAATCATGGTAATATTACACCTATATAGCCTAATATCAATCATGACTCGGATTTTGAGTATATCTACTCAATCTACACAGCATATGCAATATCAGGTCTAGTGAAATTTATCAAATGCATTAGGCTACCAATTATTTGAGCATATTTATTTTGATCTACAGGATCTCCGTTATGTTTTTTTAATTGACTACTAGCATCATAAGGAGTGCTTACAGGTACCACATCAAAATTATCAAATTTTTTTAAGAATTCTTTCAACATAATGTTCTTGGGTCAATATTAAACTATTGTCATCTCTTATAATTTTCATGCCTAAAATAACACTAGCTTCTCCCACGTCTTTCTTCTCAAAATTAGAAGACAAGAAAATTTTGGTTTTATGTACCAAATCAAGGCTAGAACTAAAAATAAGCCTGTCATCCACATAAAGGCAAATAATAACACATGTACCATCTACATATTTTGTATAAACACATTTAGCTACTTCAATTGATGAAAAACCATCATTAATCAATACTTGATCAAATTTTTCATGCCACTGTTTAGGTGCTTGCTTTAGACCATACAAAGATTTTAGCAATTTACATACTTTGTTTTCTTGGCCAGACACTATACAACCCTTGGGTTGCTCCATGTAAATTTTCTCTTCCAAATCACCATTTAAAAAAACAGTTTTAACATCCATTTGGTGAATAAAAAGTTTATAAATAGAAGCCAAGGCAAGTAAAACACGAATCGAGGAAATTCTAGTTACAGGAGCATAAATGTCAAAATAATCAATATTTTGCTTTTGGGTAAAATCTTTTGCAACAAGTCTAGCTTTGTATTTATCAATGAAACCATCCGGATTGATTTTCTTCTTAAAAATCCATTTACAACCAATGGGTTTAGCTCCCGAAGGTAAATCAACTAAAATCCAAGTTTTATTTTGTAAAATTAAATTTAATTCTACATCAATAGCTTCTTTCCAAAATGAGGCATCAGACGAAGAAATAGCTTCAGAATATGTTAAAGGATCATTATCCACAAGATAAGTATAAAAATCATTACCAAAAGATTTTTTTTTCCTTGGTCTTTTGCTTCTTCTTAAATCCTTACTTTCAAAATCATTTTGCATAATTGGAACATGTGAAATATTATCACTTGGAATAATATGAGCATCAGAAATTTTCTCAAATTTTAAAGGAAAAATATTTTCAAAAAATTCAGCATTTTTTGTTTCAACAATAGTATTGTTTTCAAGTACATCACTTTTGACTACTAAAAATCTGTATGCTGCACTGCTTTCAGCATACCCAATAAACATACAATCAGATGTTTTAGATCCTATTTTCCTTTTCTTAGGATTAGGTAACATAACTTTAGCAAGGCACCCACACACTTTCAAATATTTCAAATTAGGTGGATACCCTTTCCACAACTCATAAGGAGTTTTACCCATTTTCTTATAAGGAATTCTATTTTGTAAATGACAAGCAGATAAAATGGTTTCACCCCAAAGATTATCCGGAGCACCAGAATTAACAAGCATGCTATTCATCATTTCCTTTAAGGTCCTATTTTTTTTTTCCGCTACACCATTAGATTGTGGAGAATATGACGGAGTTATCTCGTGAATTATGCCTTCTTTTTCACAATAATCATTCAACAAAATAAATTCACCACCTCTATCAAATCTAACTCTTTTGATTTTCTTATCCAATTGATTTTCTACTTCAGATTTATAAATTAAAAACTTATCAAAAGCTTCATCTTTATTTCTCAACAAATAAACTTTTGTATATCTAGAAAAATCGTCTATGAAAGGCACATAATATTTTTTCCCTCCTCTAGTCATAGTTTGTTTCAAGTCTCCTAAATCAGTATGAATTAAACTTAAAAATTCAGATTCTCTAAATACTGAAGCACATGATTTCTTAGTTTGTTTAGCTTCTGCATAAACATCACACTTATCAATATTTGAAAAATTAATATTTGAAATAAGACCGTCAGAATGCATTTTCTTAATATAAGATAAACTAACATGTCCTAATCTAGCATGCCATAAATTAAAAGAATCAATTAAGTAAGCAGAAGTACTAGCATTTTCATTGATAACATTGAGTACAAACAAGCCATGATTATAATAACCCTTGCCAATAAAATTATTATTCTTGGTCAACGCGACCTTATCAGATTCAAAAGAAACCTTCACCCCCACTTTTTCTAATAATCCCACAGAGACCAAATTGGCTCGGATACTAGGAACATGCAACACGTCATTCAATGCCAAAGTTTTGCCAGATGTGAGTTTGAGAAGAACTTTGTCTTTTCCAAGAACTTGAGTAGTTCTTGAGTCACCAAGATAGACAACTTCTTCTCCCTCCTCAACTTGGGTGTAAGACACAAAGTCTTTTTTGTTAGCACATATGTACCTAGTGGCTCCAGAATCTAACACCCAATCTTTCACATTGACCACAAGGTTCATTTGGGAAACAACCGCAACAATTATATCATCCACTTTGGCTTCAGTCAAATTTACTTTAGCCTTAGTGGGATTGTCATTCCCAACCCTTTTTCGGCATTGAGCAATACAGTGTCCAGGTTTGCCACACACAAAGCAGTTGCCTTTTTCCTTGAAGGTTTGATTGTTGGTTTTGGGCATATAACCATTTCTTTTATCATACCTGTTACTTGATTTTCTCTGACGGTTGTTCTCCTCCACAAGGCTGCTTCTAGTAGCAATTTCTTTTCCTTTGTCAACAACAGCGTGCTTGCGGTTAAAATTATCTCCACCAAAAACAGCAACAGAAACAGTTGGTGCAGCAGGAGTAGTAGCATCAACAACAACATTAGCAGCGTTATTCTCCATAATAACAATGTAAATATCCTTAAGATTGTTGTAAAAGTATTGGATTATGGAGAATAATATTTAGCTTGAGGCGTGTCAAGGACACTGTCCTTAAGGATATTTCGCCCACACCGAGATGAATAATATTAGGTGTATCCCCCAGGATTCAATAAGCTCTTCTAATATAACTAGGAGCAGAAACAATAAAGATTTATGAGAAGAAAACCCAGCACAAAAGAAAAGAGAAGAAAAGTCTTTAACATTTTTCACTCTACTTAGAAGATGAAAACACATAAATATATATAGTCCAAAACAAATGGACTATCTAATGGTAATGTCCAAATCTGATGGTAACGTTCAAATAATGAAAAATGCGTTGCCAGCATAATAGTCATTATGGCTATATAAAAATTTGGTTGCCAGCATAGTAGTCATTATGGCTATATAAAAATTTGACTTTTAAAAAATCCCATAATAGCTATTTAATGGTCAGTTTTAATATGTAGAAATTGAAATCAAACTTGATAGTTATCACTTACAAATATTAAAGAAATATATTCAAATTATTTAATGTAATGAAGACCCCATTAAAAGAATGAATCTAGACATGATTTTGAATATTTCTTTTTGAGTTATCAAATTATTTTTCTAACATATATATATATATATATATATATATATATATATATATATATATATATATATATATATATATAT
>NC_031989.1:26783244-26797105 GCF_001879085.1 Nicotiana attenuata
TATATATAAGTATATATGTATGTATGTATCAGTATTATTATAAAAGTACGAATGTTTCACGCTAAATGTTAAACGACAAAAATATCTCCAAAATATTAACTGACTTTTATGCCCTTAAATTTCTATGTACTATTGTCTTGGAATCACTAATTAAAGGACGCTAAAGCCACTAACAATAGGATATTTAAACTTTGTATTGGATTCTGAATCCTTCTCTTATTAGAACATTCTATGTACTAATGTCTTGGAATACTAATTAGAGGACGTTAAAGTCACTAACAATAGAATATTTAAACTTTGTATTGGATTCTAAATCCTTCTCTTATTAGAACAAGAGTTCAAGTTCAACTATTCAGCTATTTGAAATGTTATCGGTTCTTGAGTTTCAAATCTATACTAATTTCATATGAATAGGAACACTTTGAACCGGCATTATTAGGAACAATGATTAGTTAAAGATAACTAGGAAAAGAGAGTCCGTAATTGTATTATGTCTCTGCTATTCTACTTTGAAGTAAATTAATTTACATATAGAGGTGGTATGTTTCCAGCAAATATAAAATTTGTTGCCTTTTGACACCCAATATATTCAGTTCTATTTTGTTCGTGTCAGAACTTTATTCCTAAGTTGGTTTAGATTATATATATTATATTCTTCTTTTTTTGGTTTTAAGGAATTTACTATTAAACTTAATACATATTCAGTAACAAGTAGTTTTAGAATATTTTCTCAATTGAAAGTTTATTATTCCACTACTTTTGTGGAATTCTACTGGGTGATTGTTGTTGTTTTAGTTGACGTTTTATAATATATATATATATATATATGCGCGCGCTTATTGCACATTAGGCCGTGTATATACTCCATATAACACACAAATTCTAACCACAAATGATTAATTGCAAAGTTTGATACCTAAAGTGCTCCAAATGAAGTTTAGGGTGAAAATGAAAAGTTACCCAAAAGTAAGGGGCTAAAATGCTCTGCTGATTTATCGTTTCTTCCTCTTCCTCCTCTCTCATTCCAACGGCTATCACCAGTAAAATGCAGTACCGGCAAGAGATCGATCGCCGCCACAGCGTGGTGGTGGAGCTACCACTCGGCGAAGGCGCTACATGCGACTTGGAAAAAGCAGTATGTAGTCACGGCCTATTCATGATGGCCCCAAACCACTGGGACTCTCTCTCCAAAACCCTAGAACGTCCATTGCGCCTCTCCGAAAACATTAACGACGATGATCACGAAAAATCTCATCTCGTCCGAATATCTCAACCGCCCGATTCTCCTCATTCTCTCCATCTTCGTGTTTTCGGCACCGATTCTCTTTCTCCTTTACACCAACGCTCTCTGCTGGTACTCTTTGTTCCTTATGTATTTTTAAAATTTGTACGTTTTGCATTTCCTTGTATAGTCTGGTTTATTGGTTGGGGTTTACTTTTACTGTTTATATAGGGTCAAGTGAGGCGAATGCTGAGATTATCAGTGGAGGAAAATGAAAGAGTGAGAAAGTTTCAGGAGATTTGTGGAGAAGCAAAGGAGAGAGGTTTCGGGAGAGTGTTTAGATCGCCGACATTGTTTGAGGACATGGTGAAGTGTGTGCTGCTCTGCAATTGCCAGTGAGTAGTTGAACTGAGTAGAGACTGTATAGTATATATAAGCTATCTGAATAGAGACTGTAGTATATAATCTCTCTGAATAGCACGTTGAGAATTTGAGTTTAAGTACTATGTATTTGAGCTGGAAAAAAACATTTACACAATCAGGTCAGCATAAAGATATTGTAGTTAACTCTATTTAATAGCATTGATTGGTAATAAGGGAATGTACCAAACTTTGTTAGGTATTTCTGATCTCATTTTCCTGTATTGAAGCAATTCTAAAGTTAGTAAGCTAATAAATATGTTTATTTTGTAAATGAAGTTGCTTGCTACCTGTAATGAGAAGTGAAATTGAAGTCTGTTAGGGCTTCCCAATATTTGATCTGAAAAAGCAGCTTGATTTGGGGTTTGGATAAAAAGAAAATAAATAATTCATAAATCTGCAGCCTTTGCTCATTATCTCAATTACATTTTGTATTTGCTATCCTTGGGTAGGTGGTCAAGGACATTGAGCATGGCTGAAGCATTATGTGAGCTTCAATTGGAGCTAAACTGTCCATCATCAGCTGTGTCACTTTCTGCTGCCGATAATCTGAATCAATTGAAGGGTGTCATTGCCGAATCTGAGCATTTCAGTCCAAAAACACCAGCAGGAAAAGAATCAAGGAAAAGAGCTGGAGTTTATGGATGTGGCAGAAATTTATTGGAGAGGCTCACAGAAGTCGAAGAAATTGTGGATGAAGGGAAAGCGGATGTAAGTGTGGAACCTGCATTTTCAGATGGTAAAGAGGCTGTTCTCCAAATAACTGATGCTTTTCAGGCTACAACCGAAGTTTGTGAAGTTAGTACAAGTGCATCATTCAATCCTGATCCTTCAGAAGATAGAGAGCTGAGCTCTTTTAATCAGATTGGGAATTTCCCTAGCCCGAAAGAATTGGCAGGCCTTGATGAGAGTTTTCTAGCTAAGCGTTGTGGTCTTGGGTATAGAGCTGGGCGCATTATAAAGCTTGCTAAGGGCATAGTTGAAGGCAGGATTTTGCTGAAAGAACTTGAAGAAGCTTGTTGCAACCCAAGCTTGTCCAACTATGATAAAATGGCTGAGCAACTGAGAGAAATTGATGGATTTGGCCCTTTTACTTGTGCTAATGTACTGATGTGCTTGGGTTACTACCATGTTATTCCTACTGATTCAGAAACAATTAGGCATCTAAAACAGGTAATTTATCTCAACAAATTTGCCTTGGCAAGTCTATTGCTTGTGCCAATATACACCGGTGCATATGATGTTCCACTGAAATGCTCATGGATGAATATATTAGTAGGCATCTAAGTCAGCTTTGCTGTTTCGAAAATTCCAGGTTCATGCAATAACCTCCAGTATTCAGAAAGTTCAAAAGGATGTTGAAAAAATTTATGCAAAGTATGCACCGTTTCAGTTCTTGGCATATTGGTAGGCTGCCGCACCCTTTTTCCTGTTCCAACTTATTATTTTTTGTGAGCTTGCTGAAGTCTGAAGTTTTGCTATTGGTTATTCTCCTGAGCAGGTCAGAGGTATGGCATTTTTATGAGCAATGGTTTGGTAAGTCCAGTGAGATACCTCACTCTGACTATAAACTTATTACAGCCGCAAATATGAGACCGAAAAGAAGTGGCAAATGCAAGAAGTTGAAGATAACCCCAGCAGAAAAGCTTGGCGCGGGTAGGTTATAAGGAAAATGTTTGACTCCTATTTAGAGTTGGCATGATTAGTGCTGAATTTGCTTTTTATTTGTTCATGTAATTTCCTTTCCCTTTTGAAGGAAAAGGTTAAAGCGACTAATGGTGAACTTGCTTCTTCATTTTGTTCATGTAATTTCCTTTGCCTTCTTTAGAACGAAATGTTGAGGCCTAATTTAGAGTTCAGACATGATAAATACTCTGTTCAACCAAACAAAAAGCAGAGACACGTCCTCTTTTCAACATGCAGGCAACTTTATTCTAGGTCACAACTCACAAATCACAACACAGATGGATGAATTTTTATCCTAGGCTCCTTAACATAGATACAATACCATTTCACTGTCTTAACTTCAGTATTCTCTTACACAGCTATACATACTTTTATTGATAGTAAAGCAGTTTACAGAGGAAAAGGGAAAAAATTACTAGAAGCACAGGTGCCAAGCATGCAAGGATTTGCACACCAGTTTTCTTATCTAACGTGAAAGAACCAGACGCCATCCTCATCCTTGTCATAATGCCTTTAGAAATAGAATATGCAGCAAAAAGCTAACAATTCTCCGAAATGCAAGTCCAGCAGTTATGTCACCGGTTTGAGAAGGGAACTTTCAAGGAGATGGATAGACTGCTCATTAAAATACTAACCATGTTGAGTGCACAAGTATGACCATTTAAGGCAAAAAAATAAATGAACAAAGTAAATATTCTTTAACTCCAAAGTAATTAACAACCTGAGATTCTTGCCTCAGGCAGTAGCATCAGGCTGCTTTTCTGGCAAAGCATCCTGGAAAGCAGGCAGCTCTTGGTAAGCCTCAAATACCCTCAACAGGGTGGGGAATTGATTCTGCACATTGCATTGACAACTTTTAGGAAGAGAACATTCATTAAAGAGGAGATGCATACGTATAAGATCACCTAAGAACAATGAAAGTTCCACCAACAACTAAGGTAAATCAAGTGAAATACTGAAATGAATATAGCAATTAGCTTTTCTGAGAGAAAAATTATTTCTTGGAAGTGTTGATTGACTAAAAGAAGGAACAGACTAGAATAAAAGTTACAAAACAATGGAAATGGAAAGACACTAATTCATAGTAAGGTAAACTAACAGGGAACAATCAATTACGGCTACCATGACAAATAAAAAGCAGCAGCAAATGAGTACCCTTTCATCTAATCAAGAAAGCTAGTTTTGCAACACATTGTCTCTAGAAAAAACATAACTCCTTTTTTAGGTGCTCATTATGTATGCCACTAACAAACAATTCACGAAATCAGGTGCTAATTATCTGACGCACGCCGCCATACAAAATTCTATATAAATCAAGAAAGACGTTATTTTCCCTTCTTTAGGATTACAAAATCTTTATTCTACCATGATCTTCTAATATCAGAGGGCGTGTAGAAATGAGATTGGAAGTCATGTACAGGAGGGATGTCTATAAAGGCACTACCATGTCAACTTCAAAGCGCTTGATTGCTGCATGGACCTGAGGTGCCAGAAATAAGTCGGCCTGCAAGTTGCAAAACAAGTTAAGCATCTGAGTTGGATTCTATATAACATAAAAGTGTCCATCTTTTCAGTCCATTAAGAGGTAATATGACTGAACTAATTCGCGCTTTGCTATTCTACAAGTCAACATTATTTCATTAATACACTTGTGTTGTGGATGTATAGTTCTGGTGCGCTTACTTATGATGGCTCAGAATTAAATTCACTTTACTTTCTTTGACCAAACTAAGAAAACATATGAGACCTATGGGGTAAAAGACTTAGAAGTGCCACAATGAGTTGCTAAGACCAAGGCATGTTTGAAAAATATGAAGACATAGCAACATATGGACTGGAAAGAAACAAACCATGTAAACTTCATCTCCTGTCGCATACTTTCCAGCATAATCTTTAAGTAGCTTTTCAAGTGCTGCAAAAGCAAATCTCTGTTACGAAAACTTCTAGACCAACTGAGATAAATCCTTCTTCTAACAAAACCCATATCCTTCAATATTTTAAGCAAGAACATCCAATTTTTTTTCATAAGGGGAAGAATTCCCAGTTAACATAATCATAAGCCTTCTCAATGTCTAATTTTCATAGAATCTCTGGTGTCCTCCCTTTTAATCTAGTATCTACACCCAAGAATCTCAGGTAAAAAGGAAATGGTATGTCATTCAATTTCTGCAAGGAGAGGCAGGCAGAGATGGTATCCAAATCTAGTCCTATGAGATATTGTGAATTCAGATTCAAATTATGGGACCAAAATACTTATCAAAAACAAAATTTATGGGACAAATATTAAGTTAAAGTTGATTCACATAAATATCCGCAAAAGCATTAAGCACAATATTACCTTCAAACCCTTTTCGTATATGATTTTGAACCCAAGGGGTTGTCTCATTTGGGCCAACTTTTTCCTGGATATACTTCTGCAAATGGAAAGGCCAAAAAAAGAAAAACGAGTAAATCATATGAATTTGTAAACATATGAAAATGACCTCATATGACCAGCGAACAGAAGGATCACTTAAACTCACAAGTACAGCAAGATTCTGTAGAGGCTGAATGTTTGCTGCAACAATGTTTGCTGCCTGCAGAAATGGAAACATGGAAGAAGAAGTAACAATACTAAACATAAGAAAACAAAATCTACTAAACATAAGAAAACAAAATCTACAATATATAGTCCAGTTTGCCGTTGGTTTCTATATCTATAGCAAACTTATATAAGACAAGATACTTCTTTGACATGACAGTTGATGGTCATTACATTGAGGATACCAACGGAAAAGCAAAAAATATCATTTCGCCTCCACCATGTTTTATTTCAACCACATGGCCATGTACCTCAATTGGAAGAATGGCCATCTTACTTTATATGCTTTTAATCAAATACTTAATTCTAGTTTCAACTGCTAAGGTTGACTATAAGAAACTTGCGCTCTTTTTATTTCTTTTTTTTTGTCGGGGTGTGGGNTTTTTTTTTTGATGACCGAGAAATCCGTCTGGGGCCGATCCTTTGGACCAACCGCAGCCTTCGAAACTCGGTGGATAATGGGCCCGCCCCTCTACCCTTCTCCACTTAAATACCAGGTTTTGCTTTGCATGGTGTGGGGGCTTGAACCTGTGACCTAAGACACAAATCCACCACCCTTTGCCACTTGAGCTAGGCCCTGGGGGGTGGGGGTGTTATAGGGGTACACCTACATCTACCCCCAAAAACCCCCTTTTCAAGGAGTCAAGGGAGGCCCTTCCCCACTTTTCTCAATTGGTGACTCGAGCCCTCAACCAAGCTTGGTGATTGAGGGTGCTTTGCACTTGAGCAACCTCTCTTCTCAAAATATAGCTGTTAGAACATTTTAAATACAAATAGATGGTCAGGCTGCAAGGTAGCACCAGATACATGCAAGATCTCTACCCTTCAACGTCATGAAAATGCTTATTATCACTAATACTCATGATTGAGATCTCAGATAACCTCTGTCGCATAAGCTTCTTTCTTTTTTAAGTCACTCTTGCACTCCAAGAAAATTATAAGCAAGACTAACTTCTATGGCAATCAGCCATTAGTCCAAACCATCCACCATGATCAAGAGAGCCTTAAGATGGTAGGAGTACCTAATATATTTTCTACAAAGGCCAATTCTAGCTATGGTTTTTAAAATCAGGATGTGTTTGCAAGCTGAATAACTTGCATTCAGACAATTAGTTCGTTGGTTCTCCTCATGGAACTGATTTGATAAATCAATTCCAAGAATCTGAGCAAAAGAATACTTCAGAAAGAAATGAAGAGGCAAAGAGAAAAGTTAGGAGACCAGGGATAAAGGTTGAGAAAGAGCTATAGGAATTCAAAACAATTGAACTACTACTTTCCCGCAGCTTATTTCATGTGAGTTAGCAGTGCAGTAGTGGAAGTGGTAGCAAATAAGGCCCATACTCTGAGATAGACAATAGCAAAGTCCCAAAGTTTTCACTAGCTACATGGTATTTTCATCTGCCTAAGTGAATATTATACTTTGTTCGTGGACTCAGAAATAGATAGACTTGGAATTACCAAAATATTAAGGTTACAAACATTTGAGAAGAAGAAACAATGTAAGTTTAGTTACTCAATGCACATCTAAGTTCTCAAAACAATCAAATACTAAACATATATCCAACAAGATGCACACGGTTCTTAGAATTCCTCGAACAGGAAATAGATTGAGAACAAGTAGAATTCAACGATATGCTTAATCATTCAGCATTGTACAATCACTTTTTTTTAATAAGTATCGATCAAGTTATCTTAAGTTCCTTTTATTTCATATAAGCAACATTGGGTTTAAAAGCAATGGGCTCATTTCCAATATGAAGGGAAGTGTTTCAGCAGGGCTTCCAGTTGATAACCAAGTCAATTTCATTCCACTGCATCGCTAAAATTCAGTATTTCGGTCCAGCAGCTTAAGCTACATACCCACAATGATATTCAATAATCAGACACCGGAGCACGCGACCAAAAAACTTTTTTTTTTTTGTTGGATAAAGGTAAGATTTTATTGATAAGTACCAAGATGGTAGAAACAGCACGCCACTAAAAAACTTTAGTCGCTTTTTTTAATACTAAAGAACTTTAGCTCTGATGGCCAAAAAATACTATTATCCACTTCTCCTTTGTACCTGATAGTTGATTGCTCTTCTCTGAAGATCCTGAGGCAACAACGCTCGCTGAGGATACTTCTCTTCCAGATACTGCCCAAGAAATCTTCTCATCACCAACAACATAGTAATGACAAAAAATTAGACACTCTTATCGCAGAGCACAAGATAAACATACCATTATGATAGCAAAAGAATCAGCAATTACTGCATCTCCATCCACCAACGTCGGCACATATCCAAGGGGATTCAGCTTCAAGTATTCTATTCCACACATTACAAAGGCCAAAAAAGAAGAAAAAAAGTTCAAAAGAATTCTACAATGATTTGTTTAACACCCCCAAACCCAATTTCTCATCTTTAATCCTAATTAATGACAATGAGCAGCTCCATGTAACATTCTAAATGCAAATACCACTCTCTCTATTGTCCAATAAACTTACAAACTATAATCCTATCAGGGGAGGATCTTTTAACTAAAGCGAAAGTGTTAGCCACTTTCAAGTTTCCTACGCCAAACACCTAGGCCTAAAGGCACCTGATTGGGCAAAATATCACTGTTCACTCGTAATTATTTATCACCAGCAGCACCTTGTAACTTCCTAAAGTAGCATTCTTTCAATTATTCAATAAACTTAAACACCCCAAAAAAGGATAGACTAACCAGGGTTGGTTTGTTCTCCTTTGAGCAAGTTAACAGCTTTGTACTCATATTCCACTCCTAACAAGGAAAAACACAAAAAGGATTAATGATACTCCTATTCTTTTATGATAGACAAGATTAATCAAAGAACAAGAGAATACCTTTCAAATTGAGAGCTATGCGGACACGAAATGCACATGAGCTCCGCCAATATGAGTAGAGCTGCAGCTTCTTTGACTCCTCTCCACTACTACCACTCTCTTCCTGAGAATTCATCAAACAAATAAGTGGAGTAAGCAAATAAGTAAGGATTACCACTAAACACCGATTCAATTGTTTTGGCCAACATAATTAGTGGCAGTACGAGGTGAGTACTCACCATCGTCAATGGTCAAAATAGTTTCTGGGACTTTTAGAAATGATGATCAAGAAGGAAAAAATATATGAGAAACATATACACTTCCAAACTGGTTAGGCAGCAAAGTTGAAATTCTCCGCTTGGCCGGCCCCCACAATAATTGATTACCTGTCGGGCCCTAACATTTGTAAACGTGGATCTTCTTTTTTTCTACGTGGCCTTCTCTTCTTTCTTTCTTCTTTTTCTTTTCCTCTGAACGAAAATGTGGCTAAAACCGTCAATATGGGCTTGGTTCATTGGATCGATCCAATCCAGCCCCTAATTTAATGGGGTTGGATCAAATTTTTTGGAGCTCATTTAAATGAGACTTTAAGGCTGGTCCAAATAGCCCGTGGACCATGAGGCGTGGTTGAGGCTGGATTGGGCCACCCTGCGGACTTAACGGGGGATTTGCATCTATACCTAATTTTTGGGTCATCTTTTAACTTATACCCGCTTTGTAAAAAAATTACAAGCGTACCCAATTTTTGCATAACTTCAGGTATACGGGCCTGAAGTAGCAAACATTTATGTCTGAAGTTTGAACTTCAGAATTTTTTGCCTGAAGTTTGGCCTGACTTGCAAAGGCAATCACGCAAACTTCAGTTCATAAGCAAGGGCAAACTTCAGTTCAATTGTTCATGTCTGAAGTTTGAACTTCATAATTTTTTGCCTGAAATGTAGCCTTATCAAAGCAAAACTTCAGATATTTTTGCCTGAAGTTTGGCCTGACTTGCAAAGGCAATCACGCAAACTTCACTTCATAAGCAAGGGCAAACTTCAGTTCAATTGTGTACTTCAGATATTTTTCTATGAACTTCAGTCATTTTGACATAAACTTCAGATATTTGACATAAACTTCAGAAATTTGGTTATGAACTTCAGATATTTGGCTAAGATTGTCAAACATATGGGGTATATACTTCAGATACTAAAGTATAAACTTCAGACATTTTGAGTCCGAAGTTAGGCGCTGCTATTGGCGAACTTAAGATGCCCAAGTCTGAAGTTTTATTTAATAATTCCAGTCTGACGAGTGTGCGGGCAGAAGAGAAAGGCAACACTACTAATGAAACCATGTATTACCAAGAAACGCAAATTCGGAGAGCGAAGATGACGGTTTGTGATGACCCAAAAGGTCATCTTTCGTTTTAGAATCCCTTTCCGTGTTCTGAGGCCTTGAAAACCTCCTTTTATCTTTCCTCGATTTGCATGCGCAGTCCGGGCGCGATGCTGGAAAGCTTTTGTGGGAAAAATTTAAGAAATAATAATTTTTGACTTAAAATATGATTTTAGTTGAATTCGGTCAATATTTTGGGTAAACGGACCCGGACCCGTGTTCCGACGGTCTCGGAGGGTCCTTAGAAAAATATGGGACTTGGGCGTATGCCGGGAATTGAATTCCGAAGTCCCTAGCCCGAGAAATGTATTTTTGAAGAAAATTATTTGCTGGAAAATATAAGGATTTAAGAAATGGAATAGTGTGTGATCTCATTGGTATCGAGCCCGTATTTTGGTTCCGGATCCCGGTACAAGTTTGATATAATATTTAAGTCGTGTCTGTGAAATTTGGTGAAAAACGGAGGTGATTTGATGTAATTCGGACCTTTGGTTGAAAAGTTAGAAATTTTGAACTATCTTGAAATTTCATGAGTTTTGGTGTTGAATTCATAGTTCTAGATGTTATTTTGGCGATTTGATCGCACGAGCAAGTCCGTATGATATTTTTAGACTGGTATGCATGTTTGGTTTAGAGCCCCGAGGGCTCGGGTGAGTTTTGGATAGGCCACGGAGTGAGTTTGGACTTAGAAAAATCTGTTGTTGCATCTGGTATTTACTGCAGGCTCTGATCTCGCAATTGCGAGATCAGGCTTCGCAATTGCGAGCTTCACGGGCTTGGGAATTGCGAGGGTTTTATCGCAATTGCGAAGAAACCCTGGGCCAGCATAGTTCGCATTTGCGAACAAACTTTCGCATTTGCGAAGTCATCAGGGGGGAGGGGGTAACCTTCGTAATTGCGACCATAGGTTCGCAATTGCGACTGTAGCAGGCATGCAGCAGGTTTGCATTTGCGACGCCTGTCTCGCATTTGCGAGCTTCGCAATTGCGAAGCTCTGGTCGCAATTGCGACATCTGCAACTGTTCAAAATGAAACTTAGACGGGATTTTCACCCATTTTTCAATTCTCTCGAACCCTAAACCCCCATAGGCGATTTTCCAAAGACCCGAACTTCTCCAAATCATAGGTAAGTGATTTCTAACTCATTTCTTTCAATCTATTTCACCTTTTTGCATGATTTCATCTCAAAATCTAGGGTTTTTCATGGGAAATTGGGTATTCTTGGGTAGAATTTAGGAATTTTAAAATTTGGAGATTTGGACCTCAATTTGAGGTCGGATTCCGAAACCAATTGTATATCCGGGCTCGGGGGTGAATGGGTAATCGGGTTTTGGTCCGAACGTCGAGTTTTGACCAAGCGGACCCGCGGTCGATTTTTGACTTTTTGGGAAAAATGTTGGGAAATCTTTGATTATGCATTGAATTGGTTTCTTTAGCGTTTATTGATGTTATTAAGTTAATTATGGCTAGATACGAGTGAATTGGTGGTGGAATCGAGAGGTAAAGCGGTGGTTGAGCTTTGAAATACCCGTTGGCTTGAGGTAAGTGTTTGGTCTAACCTTGACTTGAGGGATTAGGGATCCCCGACTTGCTTGCTATGTGAGATATCATGTGTGTAGCGTATAGGTGTGGTGAAAAGTGCCTATGCGTCACCAAATTACTTGTTTAGCCTGTTTCATTTCCCCGTTTCCCTATATCTTGCTTTTCCTTCTTTAATTGCTACTTGCTCATAAATGTTTCCATGTCTAATTGCTTCATATTAACTGTTGTTCTCTTTATTGAATCATTTAATTATTTCATGTTAACTGTTGATGTTCCCGTTGAAGTATTATTTGTTTCGTAGCTTCATTTTATTACCCTGTTGGCTTATATTGATTTATTGGTGCCTTATGGTGCACCTTGGTTGGTCTCACTGAGTAGTTTTCACTGGTAAAGTTTCATAATCGTAGTGATATTCCATTGTGTGGATTGAGGTATAAGTAATGTGGAGGATTTGAGTTAGCTTGTAAAACACTTGTCTTTATTCCTTTGTGATTGGTGCTGATATATATATTGGGATCGGGTTGCACGCCGCAACAGGAGGAATAAGGGTGAATGTGACTGTCTGGTGGGATCGGGTTGCACGCCGCAACAGGAGGAATAAGGGTGAATGTGACTGTCTGGTGGGATCGGGTTGCTCGACGCAACAGGAGGAATAAGGGTGAATGTGACTGTCTGGACTCTGGTGGGATCGCGTTGCACGCCACAACAAGGAGTAATAAGGGTGGACAGGTGGGATCGGGTTGCGCGCCGCAACAAGAGGAATAAGGGTGAAATATCGAGGAGTAATAAGGGTGGATTGGTGGGATCGGGTTGCATGCCGAAACAAGGAGTAATAAGGGTGAATATTGATACTGTTGTTGTTTATATGATGGGATCGGGATGCACGCCGCATCAGTTGTTGTTATGTGTTCATTTTTGTTGAGGTCCATTACTGTGATGTTGAAACACCCTTAAGGATTGGTTATAGCTGAATACTAGTAGATCAACTGGGTTCCGAATTTATTTAATGCCAGTTATTGCTTTATTACATTCTGTATTTCCTTTCTATTTAGTATAAACTGTTGCAGGTTGTATATGTTGTATGCCCCGCTGTAGCCTCGTCACTACTTCGTCGAGGTTAGGCCCGGCACTTACCACTATATGGGGTCGGTTGTACTGATACTGCACTCTGCACTTTCTGTATAGATTTTGGAGCTAGTGGCTGATCGTGAGGTTGGTTGCTATCACTGCTTCCCGGAGACCCAAGGTAGTCCTGCAGGCGTCCGCAGGCCCTGGCGTCCCCTTCTATCCTATTTCATCTATGTTTTATGTACTTCAAAGACAGATGTAAACTTTTTGTTCAGACCATTATTTGTAGTATTCGTAGAGTGTTCGTTAGTTGTGACACCAAATTCTGGGTGGAATTTGTTTCGGTTTTCGTTGTTAGTATAAAGATAATCTTTTAAACTGTGTTCTTCTGCATTTATTTCCGCTGATTTACTTTTATTAAGTTAATTATTAAAAGATAAAGAAAAAAAAGTGTGAAATATTCTGCAACGTTGGCTTGCCTAGCGAGTATAATGTTAGGCGCCATCACGGTCCCGACGGTGGTAAATTCGGGTCGTGACAAGTTGGTATCAGAGCTCTAGGTTGCTTAGGTCTCACAATTCACAGACAAGCTTGGTAGAGTCTGAGAGATTGGTACAGAGACGTCTGTGCTTATCCCCCAGAGGCTACAGAGTTAGGAACAGTTTCACTTCTATTCATCTATGTCGTGCGGTTTGATCTCTCAATGCTAATTGAACTCTCTACTCTGTTCTTTCGCAGATGGCGAGAACATGTACCGCTTCATAAGTCGATCAGTAGCCCGAGCCCCCGATGGCAGATCCTACGAGGGGCAGAGGATGAGGCCGAGGCTGTGCTAGAGGCCGAGGCAGGGGCAGGGCTCAGCTTAGAGCTCGAGCAGCAGCACCAGCGGCGGAGCCTCAGGTTGAGTTTGATGATGAGGTTCCAGCCCAGACCGTTCCAGTAGGGCCGCCTCAAGTTCCAGAGGGGTTCATAGCTACCCCGGTACTCCAGGATGCTCTGGTCCGTCTAGTGGGCCTTATGGAGAGTGTCACTCAGGCAGGCATACTTCCAGTAGCACCAGCCGTCTCTCGTGCTGGGGGAGGAGCACAGACTCCCGCTACTCACACTCTGGAGCAGATGGCTCCCTAGTTTCAGACTCCA
>NC_031989.1:26797762-26871830 GCF_001879085.1 Nicotiana attenuata
TGTTTGAATTGTCAGCAGGTAAAGTACGAGCATCAGAGACCTGGTGGTTTGCTTCAGAAGATTGAGATTCCTGAGTGGAAGTGGGAGCGTATCACTATGGATTTTGTTGTTGGACTCCCACAGACTCAAAGGAAGTTCGATGCAGCATGGGTTATTGTTGATAGGCTGACTAAGTCAGCGCATTTCATTCCTGTAGCAGTTTCCTATTCCTCAGAGCGGTTAGCTGAGATCTATATCTGGGAGATTGTTCGCCTTCATGGTGTGCCCGTGTCTATCATTTCGGGCCGAGGTACGCAGTTTACCTCGCATTTCTGGAGGGCAGTACAGCGTGAGTTGGGTACGCGGGTCGAGTTGAGCACCGCATTTCATCCTCAGACGGACGGGCAGTCCGAGCGTACTATTGAGATTTTGGAGGATATGCTTCACGCATGTGTTATTGACTTTGGAGGTTCTTGGGATCAGTTTTAGCCGTTAGCAGAGTTTGCCTACAACAACAGTTACCAGTCGAGCATCCAGATGGCTCCCTATGAGGCATTATATGGTAGACGGTATTGATCGCCAGTCGGGTGGTTTGAGCCTGAGGAGGCTCAGTTGCTGGGTACAGATTTAGTACAGGATGCCTTGGACAAGGTTAAGATCATTCAGGATAGGGTTCGTACAGCTCAATCCAGGCAAAAGAGTTATGCCGACCGTAAGGTTCGTGATGTGGCATTCATGGTCGGAGAGCGAGTGTTGCTTCGGGTGTCGCCCATGAAGGGCGTGATGAGATTTGGGAAGAAGGGCAAGTTGAGCCCTAGGTTCATCAGACCTTTTGAGATCCTTGATCGAGTGGGGGAGGTGGCTTACAGACTTGCGTTGCCGCCAGGTTTATTAGCTGTGCATCCAGTGTTTCATGTGTCCATGCTTCAGAAGTATCACGACGATCCATCCCACGTGTTAGACTTTAGCACTGTCCAGTTGGATCAGGATTTGACCTACGAGGAGGAGCCGGTAGCTATTGTAGACCGGCAGGTTCAACGGTTGAGATCGAAGAGTTATCCGTTGGTTCGTGTGCAGTAGAGAGGTCAGCCTGTTGAGGCAGCTACCTGGGAGTCCGAGTCCGATATGCGGAGCCGATATCCCCATCTTTTCACCGACTCAGGTACTTTTCTATGTCCGTTCGAGGACGAACGGTTGTTTTAGAGGTGGAGAATGTGATGACCCAAAAGGTCATCTTTCGTTTTAGAATCCGTTTTCGTGTCTGAGGCCTTGAAAACCTCCTTTTTATCTTTCCTCAATTTACGTGCGCAATCCGAGCGCGATGGCGGAAAGTTTTTGTGGGGAAAATTTAAGAAATAATGATTTTTGGCTTAAAAATATAATTTTAGTTGACTTCAGTCAACATTTTGGGTAAACGGACCCGGACCTGTGTTCCGACGGTCTCGGAGGGTTTGTAGAAAAATATGGGACTCGGGCGTATGCTCGGAATCGAATTCTGAGGTCCCTAGCCCGAGAAATAAATTTTTGAAGAAAATTGTTTGCTGGAAAATATAAGGATTTTTAAAAATGGAATAGTGTGTGATCTCGTTTGTATCGGGCCCGTATTTTGATTTCGGAGCCCGGTACAGATTTGATATAATATTTAAGTCGTGTCTGTGAAATTTGGTGAAAAACGGAGGTGATTTGATGTAATTCGGACCTTTGGTTGAAAAGTTAGAAATTTTGAACTATCTTGAAATTTCATGAGTTTTGGTGTTGAATTCATAGTTCTAGATGTTATTTTGGCGATTTGATCGCACGAGCAAGTCCGTATGATGTTTTTAGACTTGTATGCATATTTGGTTTAGAGCCCCGAGGGCTCGGGTGAGTTTTGGATAGGCCACGGAGTGAGTTTGGACTTAGAAAAATCTGTTGTTGCATCTGGTATTTGTTGCAGGCTCTGATCTCGCAATTGCGAGATCAGGCTTCGCAATTGCGAGCTTCACAGGCTTGGCAATTGCGAGGGTTTTATCGCAATTGCGAAGAAACCTTGGGCCAGCATAGTTCGCATTTGCAAACAAACATTCGCATTTGCGAAGTCATCAGGGGGGGTAACCTTCGCAATTGCGACCATAGGTTCACAATTGCGACAGTAGCAGGCATGCAACAGGTTCACATTTGCGACGCCGGTCTCGCATTTGCGAGCTTCTCAATTGCGAAGCTCTGGTCGCAATTGCGACATCTGAAACTGTTCAAAATGAAACTTAGACGGGATTTTCACCCATTTTTCAATTCTCTCGAACCCTAAACCCCCATAAGCGATTTTCCAAAGACCCAAACTTCTCCAAATCATATGTAAGTGATTTCTAACTCATTTCTTTCAATCTATTTCATCTTTTTTCATGATTTCATCTCAAAATCTAGGATTTTTCATGGGAAATTGGGTGTTCTTGGGTAGAATTTAGGAATTTCAAAATTTTGGGATTTGGACCTCAATTCGAGGTCGGATTCCGAAACCAATTGTATATCTGGGCTCGGGAGTGAACGGGTAATCGGGTTTTAGTCCGAACTTCGAGTTTTGACCAAGCGGACCCGGGGTCGATTTTTGACTTTTTGTGAAAAATGTTGGGAAATCTTTGATTATGCATTGGAATTGGTTTCTATAGCGTTTATTGATTTTATTAAGTTAATTATGGCTAGATACGAGTGAATTAGCGGTGGAATCGAGAGGTAAAGCGGTGGTTGAGCTTTGAAATACCCGTTGGCTTGAGGTAAGTGTTTGGTCTAACCTTGACTTGAGGGATTAGGGATCCCCGACTTGCTTGCTATGTGAGATATCATGTGTGTAGCGTATAGGTGTGGTGACGAGTACCTATGCGTCACTACTTGTTTAGCCTGTTTCCTTTCCCCGTTTCCCTATATCTTGCTTTTCCTGCTTTAATTGCTACTTGCTCATAAATGTTTCCATGTCTAATTGCTTCATATTAACTATTGTTCTCTTTATTGAATTATTAAATTTTTTTATGTTAACTGTTGATGTTCCCGTTGAAGTATTATTTGTTTCGTAGCTTCATTTTATTACCCTGTTGGCTTATATTGATTTATTGGTGCCTTATAGTGCACCTTGGTTGGTCTCGCTGAGTAGTTTTCACTGGTGAAGTTTCATAATCGTAGTGATATTCTATTGTGTGGATTGAGGTATAAGTAATGTGGAGGATTTGAGTTAGCTTGTGAAACACTTGTCTTTATTCCTTTGTGATTGGTGCTAATATATATTTGGATCGGGTTGCACGCCGCAACAGGAGGAATAAGGGTGAATGTGACTGTCTGGTAGGATTGGGGTTCACGCCGCAACAGGAGGAATAAGGGTGAATGTGACTATCTGGTGGGATCGGGTTGCACGTCGCAACAATGAGTAATAAGGGTGGACAGGTAGGATCGGGTTGCGCGCCGCAACAGGAGGAATAAGGGTGATATATCGAGGAGTAACAAGGGTGGACTGGTGGGATCGGGTTGCATGCCGCAACAAGGAGTAATAAGGGTGAATATTGATACTGTTGTTGTTTATATGATGGGATCGGGATGCACGCCGCATCAGTTGTTGTTATGTATTCATTTCTGTTGAGGTCCATTACTGTGATGTTGAAACACCCTTAAGGATTGGTTATAGCTGAATACTAGTAGATCAACTGGGTTCCGAATTTATTTAATGCCAGTTATTGCTTTATTACATTCTGTATTTTCTTTCTGTTTAGTATATACTGTTGCAGGTTGTATATGTTGTATGCCCCGCCGTAGCCTCGTCACTACTTCATCGAGGTTAGGCTCGGCACTTACCAGTACATGGGGTCGGTTGTACTGATACTGCACTCTGCACTTTCTGTGCAGATTTTGGAGCTAGTGGCTGATCGTGAGGTTGGTTGCTATCACTGCTTCCCGGAGACCCAAGGTAGTCCTGCAGGCATCCGCAGGCCCTGACGTCCCCTTCTATCCTATTTCATTTCTGTTTTATCTACTTCAGAGACAGATGTAAACTTTTCGTTCAGACCATTATTTGTAGTATTCGTAGACTGTTCATGAGTTGTGACACCAAATTCTGGGTGGAATTTATTTCGGTTTTCGTTGTTAGTATAAAGATAATCTTTTAAACTGTGTTCTTCCGCATTTATTTCTGCTGATTTACTTTTGTTAAGTTAATTATTAAAAGATAAAGAAAAAAAAGGGTGAAATATTCTGCAACGTTGGCTTGCCTAGCGAGTATAATATTAGGCGCCATCACGGTCCCGACGGTGGTAAATTCGGGTCGTGATAATTTTATTCTTGCATATTGCCATGAACTAAGAGATATAGTTGAGCGTGAACTCTCAAGATCTTAAACTGGGGAACTCATCAGAAAAGAAGAGGAGGAAGAAGGGAACACATAGGTCAGGAGGAAGAAGAGGAGGCGTTTGAAGTTGCTAAAATTAGGGTATAGGTTAAATAATTTTAAAAATATGGGTATAGGTTAAATGGGGGCGACCAAATAGGGCGCCCCGTGCAAAAACATATTTAATTATAAACTAGTGTCAGGGTACGCGCTTTGCGCGTGTATCTTTTCTCGATGAGTATAAACTTCTTAAAATTCTAAGTAAATATTTTATTAAAAATTATTTAAGTTGTAAAATGAAAGTATAAATTCATGAAGATGATGCGTATTGATCCATCTTTTACGCGTCTAGATAGTAATTTTATCGTAACTTGAAATTAAATATGTTTATATGATGAATTTGGAAAAGAACTAAATTAAAATATTTTGCTAATTAGTTTAAGAAATTAATTTAAATTTCCAAGAAAATATCCGACAGATATAAAATATAACATAGTTAGTATACAATAATGTTTATAGGCTAGCGACTGTAAATATTTCTAGCCGTGGAGTCAAATGTGTAATTTCCCCTTGTTAGTTTTCAAAGACTTATTATTTATTCTAACAATAAAGAAAATAATTATTTTTTATTGATTCAAATTATTAATATTATTTTGTCCCGACTAATTATTTATTCTCAACATTAAAGGAAATAGATATCTTTTGTTGATTCAAATTATTTAATATTGTTTTATCCCAAATCTTAAATATTTAACTGAAATTATAGTTTTATCCAGTAAAAATTCTATTTTGACATAATGCCAAAGAGTCGATTTAATATTTTATTTTGTATTTTTTAAATAGAATATAATCGACTTCAAAATGGGGCATCTACATATTCAAATAAAAACTTTCTAATCAAAAATCTATTTAAAGTCCTTCATTACTAAGCATCCAAATAATACTGTCTGACTGAAATCTCCGTATATTAAATTAAATTTTAAATCCTTCCAAAAATTCTTATTTTAAGAAATTAAGGTGTTTGATAAAACCTTTAGGGAGAAAAATACGTTTTTGGAAAGTAGCAGAAGCTAAAAATATAATTAGAAGCTTGCCCAAGTACAAATTCCTGCTCTAATATTGGTAAAATTATCTTCTAAATTATTTGGTCAAACACAAACTATTACTCTTAGAGATTACTTTTTAGGAATAATACACCGACAATAAAACGTTTCAAAATAAGTAGGCAACTCTTTTATATCCTTCAAATATATGTTTTACATGTTAGAGAAAATCATAATTACAGACAATTTATTAAATTTTAGATGTTTGTCTAAAAATTAGCACAAGCATGTAAGATACAACGTTTGAGAGAGAGAAAGTAGGAGTGACAACCTAGAGATGTAATTTATACCTAAAACCTTGATGATTGTAATTTATTAAAAAAATTCTCTGTGTTACATAATCACAGGGTAGTTATGGTCTTGGATTTTGTTTTCAACGGAAGGAAAATAGGCGACAGAATCTGTTCGAGTTCTAATTGATGTCTAACTTCAAGGTCAATACCTTCATATAGAAATTTTGTACTAATGTTCTAAATAATTGATTTTTTAATGATTTATATTAGGTAAAAATTTAATTGATTTTATATATAGTCCTAAATATTATCCTATATAATTTAAATAAGGAATAATTTAAGATGTAAATATGTTAGTGGATTTTAATCGCCAAAATATTAGGAAAATTATTATATAAAAGACAATTTTGTTCAATATGAAATATATTTTAAAAAGGTAAAAAAGGCGAAAGACATTTCGCTAAGGGGTTCGTGCTTTTAACATAATGTAGATATAAAAAAATATGGAAATCTAAAAATAACAAGAGGCGTAGTCCAAACCGGTAACATTTTTTATGTGAATTTAAATATTTTCTATTCCTAATATGTTAATTAATGTTTAACTAATTAACATTGCATATAATTATAGATTTAGCTAGATGGAAATGAAGATGCTAAGACATCTTTGTTTCACAAGAGGATTCAAATGTGCTTGGTGAAGATGATTTATCGGTTATGGATATGCCATGATTACCTTGAGAATGTTTTTGAATAATTTGTTTTGAGTATTGACTTTTAGTGAATGAAATATTATTTTCCTTTTTTGTATTTTGTACAGTAATCTATTAGAAAAATATCAAAAGATATTTAGTTGTACAGAAATTTTCTACCCAACAATGTATATACACAATACATTTTAAGTTAACCAAATTTTAAAAAATATGAAAAATAATTATTAAAAATGGTGGCCGGCCCGTGATTCACAAAGGGTGGATCTAGGCTATTCATTTAAGGTCCATCAAAATAGTGGGCCGGTCCAGTGCAGCCCATCGAATATCAAAGTCTACATGGTCTAGGATGGGATGGGTCGGACCAGTCGTATTGATAGTTCTATTACATGGCGCTTGGTTGCATAAACGGAAACTCTTTTTTGGATGGAACTTTTACCTCCTATAGCAAAGGTTAACACCTTATTTATTTTAAATAAATACCATTTAAATAAATTATATTCTATAGGTACCTTTCAAGGTTTATAGCAAAATATTTAATTTTGGTTACCTCCTAGCCCTAAGACACTAAATACGCTAATCAGTTACAATATTTTCTTTCTCTCTCTACTTTGATACATCCCATTCTCTTCCCCCATCCCATTAAAATTTCCGATTCTCTTCCTCTTCTCTGTCTAGCCAACGATTCTTTCCCTTTCATAAAACAACCAAAATCCTTATGAAATATTCGAAGACCAAGAGGAGTAAATGAAATTTTTGACAGATGGAATATGGAGAACCCAATGGCCATGCATGGAGAACCTCCCCCGGAGAAAGAAAGTGAGGTTTGTGGGCCCATAGCTTGACTTTGAAGGATCACTATATGATGATTATGACTTAATTGAGCCTCCTACCAACTTTGATTTGGATGATGATGTTGCTAAGAAGACAGAAGAGCTCATACGTGATATGTACGGGAAGACCGTTGCTCTGCTTAGGCAGCACGATGCGACAGTGGCGCCGAGGATTATAACCCTAAAGAAGATATGCAGATGCTCATCATGAATTTGAAGTATTTGAAACGCAAGACCCATCCCCTTCACCAGATTGTTATCTAAAAAATTCATTTCTTATTCATCATTTTCTTTCTTCTACTGTTCAAAATCATGCTCTAAGATTTTTTTTTCATTGTAATTCAATGTATCTCGTTGTATTCCATGTATTTCATTGTATTCACTATCTTTTTTTCTTATTGTATTTCAATGTATCCCGCTGTATTCTATGTATTTCATTGTATTCACTGTCTCGCTATATGCCATGAATGTATTCATAATTTTTTTTAATTAATATAATTTATGTATTCAGATGTATTATATAATTTCTCTGAAGATTGCTATATTTTTGGGGTATTTTTTCAGTTGAGAATCTTTTTCATAACTGAAAATACAAATTTTGTGTGTTGTAATTGAGTTTGTTGAGTTATATTAGGAGTCTATTATGTTAATTGATTCACTTTCCCTTTTAAAAACTGTGTAATCCCCTCTTTCACGCCGTGAATACAGTCGAACACAATAATCTGTCCAGCTGTAATCCCATGTTTCACTCCATTAATACAGTCGAATACACACGAATACAACAACTGATTAGCTGGACTTCCCCGATTCACGCCTATTTTTGCTACTGTATTCATGAATACAATAGCTTAAATACATCAAATACATCTTATAACCACATAAAAGGTATCTATAATCCGTAATATAGCAAATGGTATCTATAGATGGCTAATTACTACTAAAAGATAGTGCTTTATGAAAATTTCCCTTTTTGGACATATATTTAAATCTTGACCCATTTCCAAAACTAGGCGAGTGATTTGAAGTTTGATGTGATGGCCCAATATTTCAACTTTAATTTTAAACATTCATTTATGTGTTCTGAGACCTCGAATAGCACCATTCAGCATTCATCGACTTGTGTGCGCAGTTCGCATATTTTTTCGAAATACTTTTATATGAAAAAATGATAAAAATGTTAAATAGTGCTTCAAAACTCACTTGAGTTGACTTCGGTCAACGTTTTGAGCAAACGGACCCAGATCAATATACTGATAGTCCGGGTAGGTTCGTATCGTGATTTGAGACTTGGGCATATGCCCGGAATCGAATTCAGAAGTCCCTAGCTCGAGCCATTTGACGGAAGCTAGAAATCTAAAGGTTAAAGATTTTCAAAGTTTGACCGTAAATTTAACTTTATTGATATCGGACTCGGATTGAGATTCTGAGAGTTCGAATAACTCCATTATGTCATTTAGAACTTACCTGTAAAATTTGAGGTTATTCCGGATTGATTTGACATGTTTCAGCACGAGTTATAGAATTGAAAATTTCATAAACTCATAAGTCCGAATCGAGGTGCGAATTGTAGTTTCGACATTGTTTGACGTGATTTGAGACCCTGAGTAAGTTCGTATTATGTTACGGGACTTGTTGGAATATTCAAACGAGGTCCCGAAGAGCTCGGCTGAGTTTCAGACGAGTTTCAGACCATTTTTAGTCAAGAACACGGATCTGTTCTGGTGTGCCCGCATCTGCGGAGGGCTGGTCGCATATGCGAGCCCGCAGATGCAGCACAATGATTGCAGACGCAATGTTTGGAAAGTTGGGCAAGAATCCACACAAGGGGAAACTTGGACGCATCTGCGCGTCCGCAGAAGCGGACACTGCGATCGCAGAAGCGGAAGGCAGCGCAAGAGCGCATTGTTTGATCGCACCTGCGCATGCGCAGAAGCAGAACATTATCCGTAGGTGCGATGACTGCCCTCACTGCTTCTTCGTAGAAGCGACATTTTTGTCGCAAAAGCGACGCTGCAAATGCGGCCATTGCGTCGCAGAAGCGGAACTGGACAGAAATTTAAGAATTGAAAATCTGTCATTTCGTCATTTTCGATTGAGATTTTTTCTCACGACCTAATTTCTCTTATAGGCTGTGATGGCGCCCAACTTTACTCCTAGGCAAGCCAACAGTGAATTAACCACACGATTGTTTCTTTTAAAAGTTTAAAAATAGTTGACTTTTAATTAGTGCATAAGTAAGAAGTGAAAATTTAATAAAATGAGAGATAAATAATTTTAAGAGCAAATGAGATAAATAAATAACAAAAAATCATCATATGTCTACTAGCTTAATTTCTAAGACCTGATGTCACAAGAGTATGAGCTACTAGTAGAATATACAAAATAATACTCCACTACTGTCTGAAGTGGAATAGACAGAATATAAATGCAAAAGAAAGACTCCGGGTGCTGCAAAACGGGCTCGGAAGGCAGCTCACCGCAAAGTCTCCAGGGAATCAGGAGTGCGCGCCAGGATGATAACGAGATGCATCTGCCTCAGATCCTACACGGATAGTGCAGAAGTGTAGCGTGAGTACACAAACAACATATACCCAGTAAGTATCTAGTCTAACCTCGAAAAACTAGTGACGAGGGGTCGACTTGGACACTTACTATGGGCCAACAGTAAAATATCTAAATTCTAAATAAGCATGGACTAAATAATGATAATGAAAACTCAATAACAAGAAATAAATAAATAATTCTTTCACCGATAATAATCCCAAATAAAATTTTCCACCATTTACCATTTAACCTCTCAAGCCAATAAAGCGGTATCAAATATAAATGGGGCTCCAAGTATAGTTACGCACGAATTATGTCGAGGACGTACGGCCCGATCCAAAATACATATACATATACTGTGTGCACTGCCAAGGGTCGAACGACACGAACCATAGATACATCTATTAACCTGCCGAGGCGAGCAGCTCGCTCCCATGAGAGTAGTGGAATTTACCTCGCTCACGGAATATACTTGCGACGCGGGTGAACATAGAGTTCTCTAAGTTGTCATAATATTCCTCAATTCTTTCCAAAAATAAGAAATTCAACTGGAAACTTTTAAATCTTGAAATCCTCAATCTCATGTCTATTTAAGGCAATTAATAGGCATAATCAAATAACGATGTCAACAAAGCATGGTGTAAACCTAAACTACCCGGACATAAGCATAATTAGTAGCTACGTACAGACTATCGTCACCTCGTGTGTACGTAGCCCCCCACAAATGGAAGCACATATTAATTCAATCCACCTATGGGGTTAATTTCCTCTTACAAGGTTATAAAAGAGACTTACTTCGTCTGAAAGCTTACTTTTCGGTCCACAATTGTGATTTAAACCCTCAATTCAGTGCCAAACGACTCGAAACTAGTCAAATGTTATATAAAATAGTTGTTACCCATAACCTCATGAACTCAAATATATGATTTTCACTAAATTCCATAACAAATTTCGTGAATAAATTTTATTTTTATCAAAACCTAGGTTTTTCATCTAAACCCACAATTTTCACTAATTATGTGTTAGAATCTACCCATAAACCTTGTATTTAACTCACATTGTGTAGAATTCACTCACCTCAAAGTGGCAGGTTGAAATCCCCCTCATTGGAGCTCCAAAAATCACCCAAGAGTGTGAAAAATGAGAGGAAATGGCTAAAGTCTCGTTTTTAAAACGAGGTACTGCCCAGCTGCACCCCCCTCTTCCGCGAACGCGGAAGAAGTCCCGCGTTCGTGAAGTCTTGGCTAGCATGGGCATCGTGAATGCGACTGCTCCTTTGCGAACGCAAAGAGAAAAGAATACTCACCCCTCCCCGGCCCCTTTCCTCTACGCGAACGCGAGAGGGGCTTCACGAACGCGTATGCCTGGGGTCACCAAGCTTCGCGAATGCGGAGGCCTGACCGGGAACGCGAAGAGCAAAACAACCATTGCCCCAAATCCTCCTTCGCGAACGTGATGGTCTTCTGCGTTCGCGAAGAAGGAAACCAGAATTGCAAAATCTGGTTTCCTCAACTTGGCTCCGGGCGGTCCAAAACATACCCGAGCCCCTCGGGACCCCATCCAACTACACCAACAAGTATATAAACATAATACAGACCTGATCGAACTCTCGAAATGCGTAAAACAATAACAAAACCAAGAATCACACCCAAAACCAAATTGAATCAATATATGAACTTCAAGTTTCCAAATCGCTCCGAACACGCCGAATCATACTTAGACTACTGAGAATGACACCAAATGTTGCGTACAAGTATTAAATCACTATACGAAACTATTTTCGGTCTCGAAATCTCAATTGGACCTCGATAACACCAAAATCTACTCCAAACCAAATTTAAAGAAATTTAAAACCTTCAAAGAGCCAACTTTCACTATTAGGCGCCGAAACACTCCCGAGTCATCCAAAACTCGATCCGAACATACGTCTAACACCGAATTTATCATACAAACTTATTGGAACCATCAAATCCTGATTTCGAGGTCGTTTACTCAAATCAGTGACCGAAGTCAAACTTAGCCCTTTTAGCTAACCTTAAGGAACCAAGTGTTCTGATTTCAATCAGAACCCTTCCAAATCCAAAACTAACCATCCCCGCAAGTCATAAAACAGTAAAAGCACATATGGGAAGTCTTATTTAGGGGAACGTGGTTCTAAAAGTCAAAATGGCCAGTCTGTTCGTTACATTCTCCACCTCTTAAACAAACGTATGTCCTCGAACGAGTCTAGAATCATACCTGGAGTGCTGAATAAATGTGGATATATGCTCCGCATGTCCTCCTTGGACTTCCAAGTCGCCTCCTAGACTGGTTGGGTCCCTCCACTAAACCTTTAATGCGTAAATCCTCTTGGACCTCAACTGGCGAACCTGCTTGTCAATAATGGCAACTGGCTCCTCCTCATAACCCAGGCTCTCATCTAACTGAACCGTGCTGAAGTCCATCAGATGCGACATGTCGGCATGATACCTCTGGAGCATAAACACATGGAAAACTGGATGAACTCCCGATATACTGGGAGGAAAAGCAAGCTCATAAGCAACCTTCCCAAATCGTCTCAACACCTCAAATGGGCCTATAAACCTTGGGCTCAACTTGCCCTTCTTCCCGAACCTTATGATCTCCTTTATCGGAGAGACCTTCAAGAGAACTTTCTCACCCACCATAAATGATAAATCACGAGCCTTCTGATATGCGTAGCTCTTTTGTCTGGACTGATTTGTGCGTAGTTGCTCCTGAATCAACTTACCTTTTCCAGGGCATCATTCACCAAATTAGTACCATATAACTTAGCCTCACCAGGCTCAAACAATCCAATGGGAGAACGACATCACCGACCATATAAAGCCTCAAATAGAGCCATCTCGATGCTGGAGTGATAACTGTTGTTGTAAGCAAACTCGGCCAAAGGCAAGAATTGATTCCATTGCCCTCCAAAGTCAATCACACATGCTCTGAGCATGCCCTCCAAGATCTGAACTGTTTGTCGGTCTGCGGGTGAAAGGTTGTGCTGAGCTCTACACGGGTCCCCAACTCACTCTGCACCGCTCTCTAGAAATGTGAAGTAAAGTGAGGGCCTCTATCTGATATGATGGAAATAGGCACACCATGCAACTGAACTATCTCCTGAATATAAATCTGGGCCAACCTCTCTGAAGTATACGTAGTCACAACTAGAATGAAGTGTGCCGACTTGGTCAACCTGTCGACAATGACCCAAACAACATCAAACTTCTGCAAGGTCCGCGGCAACCCAACTACGAAGTCCATAGTAATGCGCTCCCACTTCCACTCAAGTATAGTCATCTACTGGAGTACGCCACCTGGCCTCGGGTGCTCATACTTAACCTACTAGCAATTTAGATACCTCGTGACATACTCAACTGATGTTCTAAACGTCAATACCACACAAGAGGGGGGGGGGGGTTTGTGTGGTACCCAATTTTCGCTCTAGAAGAACCTGGTTCTTCTAGGTATGCTAACTACTACTGTTTGCGGAATAATAAGTACATAAAATAAAGAACACAGAGATTTTTACGTGGAAAACACCTGGCTCAAAAGGTGAAAAAACCACGACCTACTACTCAGTAGGATTTTTCCAAACTTCCACTAAAATCACTGAGCCAAAACAGCATTTACAAAACTCTTTGTAAACCTAAGGATTAACTCTAATCCTGTTGTGGCACACAAACTCAATTGTTGCGACAACTTCAAGTTAGCATATAACTTGAACACTCTAAGTACCTAATACAATTGCTTCTATGAAAGCTGAAAGGTACAATTTTAAACCACCTACTACAATTGAACTAGAATAAAAGAAAGACACAATGGAACTGATTCTTCTATCTCGTTCAAGTAGCTTCAGGAGTGCACACTCAAATCTCACATAAATTGCTTGCAAAATCGCCTTGCTCTTTTGCTCTCAATTTAGTTTAACTTATGCGTATGTGCAATGCCTGTAAAAGAGAACAATCACTATCTTTTAATAGGTTAGTAATCAGAGTTTGATTGGGACTCAATTGCTGATCTTCTATCGTAGTTGAGTCCTTGAAGATCTCAAACTCCAACACTATCTTTATCCAGATTGTGTTCTCTTCATATAAGGAGACTTTCTCCCCTTATCCAATATGCAACCTTTTCGATCAAATCAGGAGATATTGCTGCTTGATCAGTAGGACTTATCTCCTTCACGTGCATCTCACATGTATAGGTTGATCATGACTATGCTTTACAAGATGGACCTGGTCCATGACTGGGTTCATTTGTCATTCTTCAAAACTTCACCTATTCTTAGGCCAACAAATTCTCCCTTTTTAATGATGACAAACTCTATGAGTTTTACTGAGTCGAAACCTGTAAGAACTCAGCTTAACCATCAACACTAAATTTTGAAAATTCACTTATCATCAAGGACCAGGTTAATTAGGTTATAAACATCACTTATTTCAGAATATGGGAAGCACAATATCTCTTCCTCCTTTTGGCATCATCAAAAAGTTACATACACAATGTGAATCCCAGATTTTAATAAATACTCATGGCCACTGGGGCAACTGCAAGTGCAATCATGGTGCAATCATCAGTAATCAACAAACATATTTAAACTATCAAGGTCAGAATAATCATTGAACAAGAGAAAACAGCAGTTGTCACTGATAGAGATATGTTGCCACCAATAATCCACAAAAAGAAAGAAAACATTCAACCATGAGAAAAAAAAATAGAAAAATCCCTAATCTGGGTCACTGGGGGTACTAGACAAGTTCAGGAGACAAAGGCTAGGAGTCCTAAGGCTTGGAGGAACTGGAGAAGATTCAGCATGTTCTGAAGAACTCCATCATTCTTCTCCTTTTCTTTGGCAAGCTCAATTCTAAGACCATCCCTCTCAGTTTCCACTTCAACCACACGAGCCTTGAGCCTAGCAATTTCAGCATCCTTAGCTGCACATTCCTGAACCAAAGTCCTAACTTTGCTGTTGATGGGTGTCTTCAGAGATGAACCAGGTTCAACTAGGATGGAATGGACTGGATAGTCACAGGCAAGAAGAGTTTTGATGCCAAAGTGTTCCTTGCTCAAGGCCATTTCCCATTTTTTCCGAGGCACATTTAGCCTGTCCAGAACTGTGGTCAGTATGAAGCCATATGGAGTAGCATGAGTCTTGGAGCCATTTATGACCCTGTCTAGCAATTTGACAAGGAGGGCAGGTCAGTTGATTTGCTTTCCTCTCTCTAGGCACTCTATAAGAACCAGGTCCATGTAGTTAGCAGTGTGCCTTCTCTCCTGTCTGGGAAATAAGCACTTGTTGACAAACTCAAACACAACCTTGTGCTCAGGCCTCATCTCACTTTTCTGCACAACCCTGGCTTCATTTACTTCCTCTGAATCACAGAACCTCCTGGTGATTTCAAGGGCAGTAGGGAGGGAGTCCAGGCATGGCCACCTTTGCCTAGTATAGTCATCAAACCCTTCAGAGGGTATGTCCAGAATTTCTCCCAGTTTCTCTACATCAAACTACACTAGGACTCCCTTTACCAGGCTACTAACAACTCCATCCTTAACAGCAGCATTTGCCATAAATTCAATCAGCTCATTTCCGGCTAGCCTACCATCAATCTGAAGGACCATGTCCTTCCATCCTTGAGCAGCTAAAGAATCTACCAATCTCATCATCCCTGGTTCCACCATGGTTCCACCAGGTCCTTCAACAATCTACCTTTTAAAATCTTCCTTCTGCCAAAGATGGCAAACTTGTCCTGTTCCTTCTCAGAATCATTCTCTTCTTCTTCTCCACTCCAGTCATCATCATCTGAAACTTTTGTTTGTTTAGCTTTCACTGCAGATCTTGTCCTCTTGGCTAGTGTGGGTTCAGCAGACACATGTATGGAAGAAGACTTCTTGGAGGAAGTCTTGGGCTTTTTAGGCTTGGGTGTAGGAACCTCTTCTGTTGTACCCCTTTCTTGATGGACCAGTTCCATCTCCTCTTCCTCAACAACCTCTGAGGACTCTGCAATCTTTCCCTTTCCCTTATCCATTTTCTCTTTCTTACTTTCTTCTAAGGCTTTTTGTAGATCAGCGATCACTCTGTTTTACCCTGCTTCTTGTGGCTCTACCCCTAGGCACTGAAGAGGCAGTAGGTGTTGGGGATGAAGCTTTTCTTTTCTTGGAAGGCTTGGGAACAGTTGGGATTTCTGTTGTGGGAGCTCTGCGTTTCTTTGGATCATAGCTTGCCCCAACCTTTTTGAGTAGATCAGCCAAGGTTTCTTCATTAGATGAAACAGGTTCATCTCTTTGCTTGCTCAGATGAACCAACCCCTCAGCAGCTTCCCCAGAACCACTTCCCCCTGACTTCATGCCACTCTCTTCTAATCTCTCTTGTTCAACTCCACATATAGCAAGAACTGCTCCCTTCCCATTTCCCCTCTCTTCACCACATACACCCTCTATCTCTTTTTCTTTTTCAAAATTCTTTTTACCTCCACTCCTACGTATCTCAGGCACTTCAACATCCCTAATGGGACCAACCAGAACAAACCTAGTCTCTATGTTTTTAATCCCAGATGAACTTACCTCAGTAGGGGATTCTGGAGTCTTCTCAGAGTTAGAAGACCCATGTCCTTCACCCTCAGTCGCAATTGAAAGGATTCAGACTCAGAGCTGGAGTCGGAATTTTGAGCTGGGCTTTCGTTCACTTGGCTTGCTTTCAACCTTTCATTTAAAACCTTCCTCAGAGCCCCAGATGCTACAGTTTTTCGAGCGAGCATTTTTTGCCTTCGTAGCCTAGGTTTTGGAGATACACTGGGGGGAGTAGATGAGGATGAATTTGAGGGAGATGGTGGTGGAGGAGTTCTAGGATTTTCTTGTGGGTTAGACATGATGGTCGATTTCTTGAAAGAATTTGGGAATTTTGGAGAAGATGGAAATTAGAAGTAAAGAAGAGTTTTTGACGGTTTAGGAATTATGATGAAGACTGGAGAGATGGTGTTTATTTAAAGAGAATTTGACATTTAATAAGTAACGACAGCTTTTTCAGGGGTCAAATAGAAGTCTAATCAAACTGAATTTCCAGACTTTTAATGATCAATTTGGCTTCCCTAGATATTAGGCAAAAATTACGGTTTAGAGTTCTAGATGGACGGAATTGGTTCTAGGAATTTGAAAAGTATAGGACTTCTGCTCATGATTGAAACATTAGTCTTTCTGATTGTGCAGAGTATAGAAAACATACCTGAGCTTTCATATGAGCCCATACTGATGAACCAGGTTCTTCATTTAGAACTCTCTTGAACATGCCTCAAATGCCATAATAGAGAAAATTTTGTAAAAGATCAGTGAGTCATATAAACACATGTCACAGGAGTATACTAATTAAAGTATGAAGCTGAGTAAGAATTAATCTAGATATTTACACAAGTTCAGAATTCCTAGCCAAAAAATAATAATTTTTTTTGTGCATTCTGAACTGGACCTATTAGGTGATCTTAATCATCCCTAATTCCAACCTGTTCCTCTCAAAGTTTTCTCTACTCAGTGCTTTAGTGAAAATATCAGCAATTTGTTTATCAGTAGCACAGAATTCTATGGAGATCAATCCTTTCTCATAGTTATCTCTTAAGAAGTGATGCCTAACATCTATGTGCTTAGTCCTCTTATGATGAACAAGGTTCTTTGTCATACTTATAGCACTAGTGTTATCACAGAATATAGGAATGCAACCAACTTCAATGCCAAAATCTACCAGCTGCTGTTTGATCCACAGCAATTGAGCACAACAAGAAGCAGCAGCAACATACTCAGCTTCAGCAGTAGATAAGGCCACTGAATTTTGCTTCTTAGCCCATGACACAAGACATGAACCAAGAAAGTGTGCCATACCTGAGGTGCTCTTCCTATCCACTAGGAAACCTACATAATCAACATCAACATATCCTACTAGATTAAAATTACTACCTTTGGGGTACCAAAGGCAGAGATCAGTGGTGCCTTTAAAATATCTTAGTATCCTCTTGACAGCAGTCAAGTGAGACTCTTTTGGATTGGCCTGAAAATGAGCACACAGCCCTACACTAAAAACAATGTCAGGTCTACGGGCAGTAAGATACAAGAGTGAACCAATCATACCCCTATACAACTTTTGATCAACTGATGAACCAGGTTCATCAATGTCTAATTTAGTGGCAGTTGCAATGGGTGTGTCTATTTCTTTTGATTCTTCCATTTTAAACTTTTTGATTAGCTCTTTTGCATACTTCTGCTGATGGATCATGGTTCCATTAGGACTTTGTTTGATCTGTAAGCCTAAGAAGAAGTTAAGCTCACCCATCATACTCATTTCAAACTCACTCCCCATTAGTTTTGCAAAGTCCTTACTTAGCTTATCAGTGGTGGCCCCAAAGATTATGTCATCAACATATATTTGTACCACAAGGAGATCATTACCTTTTTCCCTTAAGAATAAGGTACTATCAATTTTACCTCTTTTGTAACCATGTTCAAGCAGAAATTTGGACAGTCGTTCATACCATGCTCTTGGGGCCTGCTTGAGTCCATAGAGAGCCTTGTCTAACTTGTACACATGCTCAGGACATTCCTTGCTCTCAAACCCTGGAGGTTGTTTCACAAACACTTCTTCTTTCAGGTAGCCATTCAGGAAGGCACTTTTGACATCCATCTGATGAAGAGTGAATTCCATGTGTGCTGCAAAGGCTATGAGGAGTCTGATTGCCTCTAGTCTTGCAACTGGAGCAAAAGTCTCATCATAATCTATGCCCTCCTCTTGGCTGTAACCTTGGACCACCAGTCATGCCTTGTTTCTTGTAACTGTTCCATCTTCATCAAGTTTGTTTCTAAAGACCCATTTTGTACCAATAACTGATCTATCCTTGGGTCTTGAACTAGATTCCAAACTTGACTTCTCTCAAACTGATTGAGTTCATCTTGCATTGCATTGACCCAATCTGCATCCTGCAAAGCCTCAACAACATTTTTAGGTTCAATAAGAGATAAAAAGGCATCAAAAGCACACAGATTCTTTAATTGTGATCTAGTTTTGACTCCAGATGTTGGATCAGTAATAATGTTCTCAATATGGTGAGAACTTTGATACTTGTGAGGTTTCACAACCAACTGGTTTCTACTAGATTCTTCTCCCATGTTCTGTTGCTAAGGAACAGGGTCATGAACATGTTCTTTTAGGGGATTTATTTCAATTCCTCTTTGATTAGTTCCCCCCTGTCAGGTTGCCCTGAATAGAACAACCTATTCCATCACCTGTTCCTTCTTTTGGTGCCACTTTGACTTGTGCTGAGGCTTCAGTCAAATCCTTTACTAATGCAATGGCTTCATCTTCATGTTCCTGTCTCTCAAAAAGAATGTTAGTTTCATCAAATACTACATGCACACTTTCTTCTACACACAAAGTTCTTTTATTTAACACTTTATATGCTTTGCTATGTGAAGAATATCCCAAGAATACTCCCTCATCACTTCTGGGATCAAACTTACCTAGGGAGTCTTTTCCATTATTTTGCACAAAGCACTTACATCCAAATGCCCTAAGATGGGATATATTTGGTTTTCTCACTTTAAGTAACTCATAGGGAGTGTTCTCTAAAGAGGTCTAGTCATGCATCTATTGATAATGTAACATGCAGTGTTTGCAGCCTCTGCCCAGAAGCTATGGGGCAGCTTACTGGAAAGAAGCATAGTCCTAGCCATGTCTTCGAGAGTCCTGTTCTTTCTTTCAACTACTCCATTTTGTTGAGGAGTCCTAGGGGCAGAGAAGTTATGATCTATACCATTTTCATCACAGAGTTCAGCAAACTCATTTCCATTTCCATGATCAGACCTAATGGATGCAAGTTGATTTCCTAATTGTTTCTGAGTTTAACAAAGGCAGTAAACATGTCAAATGCTTCATCTTTAGATGTTAGAAATAGTACCCAGGTAAATCTAGAATAATCATCAACAAGTACCATTACATATTTCTTTCCACCTCTGCTCATGGTTCTCATTGGACCACAGAGATCCATATGGACCAGTTCGAACGACTTGGTTGTGCTTACCATTTTCTTGCTTTTGAAGGATGATCTTACCTGCTTCCCCCTTGCACAAGCCTCACAAACTTTGTCTTCCTTGAACTTGATGTTAGGTAACCCTATCACCAAGTCCTCAGAGACTAATTTGTTTAGCTGATTCAGACTGGCATGACCAAGTCTTTTGTGCCACAATAGGGGATCATTATCCAGCACACTTAGGCAGGTTAGTTCATTTTCTGAAAGAGTAGACAAATCTACAATGTAAATATTGTTAGCTCTTTTTCCCTGCAAAATAATCTTGTTAGTGGTAAGGTTAATTACAAAGCATTTTGTAGAGGTGAATGCTACAAGGTTACCTCTGTCACACAGTTGTGACACACTGATCAGGTTGTATTTTGAAGCCATCTATCAAGTAGACATTCTCAATGGAGTGAGAGTCTGTCTTACCTACCTTTCCAACCCCAATAATCTCACCTTTCTTCCCATTTTCAAAGGAGACATTACCTCCCTTTAAGTCCTCAAGTGAAAGGAACTGGTTCTTGCTTCCAGTCATATGTTTTGAGCAGCCACTATCTATGTACCATATTTGGCTACTTCCCTTCACTTGGAACTGCAAAAGGAATAAGGGGTTAGTCTTAGGAACCCAAACTAGTTTGGGTCCCTTTCTATAGGCAAAGGGATAAATCAAATTCCTTCTAGCCCACCCAGGCAGCCTATTTTTTTCTTGAACAAAAGCTTTGTTCTTTTGACTGGCCTTTTCTTTTGCATTGCATTCATTTTTGTAATGGCCAGTCTTGCCACAGTGTGTGCAGATTTTGTTCTCAGGAAGAGTGAGGTACTTGCTTTTAGGATCCCACTTAGGTGCTTGAGTCCCATAACCAAGTCCTCTTTTGTTGCTACTGTAATGTTCTTGTAGCCAGGAGAGTGCATCAGAAGCCTTGTTCCATTTGCAAGTTCTGTTTAGTTCATGTTTTACCTTCCCTAGATCTTCTTTTAATACTCTTATCTGCTCATCCTTCCTGTACAGCTCATCCTTCATTTTTCCTAAGTTTTCCTCTAGGGTGAGATGTGTGTGATCAACTTTCTTCTTTCCTGTTCCTAATTTCAGTTTTAAGTTCTCAGACCTAAGTTCTAGGACACTAGTGTCAAGTTCAAGAACCTGGTTCTTCAACTCAGCATTGTTACTTTCACCCTCATTAGCCCTAGACTCTAGATTTTTGCACTTGGCTTTTAGGATCACACATTCCCTAGACAGTTCTTCCTTCTCATTGTTAATTATCTTAGACTCATCAATAAAGTCTAGCAGTAGCTCAGACAACCTTTCTTTAGACAGGAATTTAATCTTGTCTTTGAGATGAAGAATACTTACCTCTTGTTCATCGTCTGATTCTCCGATGGCCATAAGTGCTTGTTCATCTCCAGCTACATCTTCTGAGTCCTCATCTGATGTTTCTCCCCAAGCAGCAACCATAGCCTTTGTCTATCCTTTGTTCCTTTTTGGTTGAACCTGTTCCCTCGTTCAACCCTTTCCTTCTTCCACTCAATTTCCCATTGAGGACAATTCTTGATCATGTGATCAGTCTTACCACATTTGTAGCAACCCTCATTGGTCTGTTTCTCAAGAGCCCTTGATTTGTTGAAGGTTGTACCTCTTGAAGAGCCCTTTCCTCTCATTAGGTACTTTTTGAAATCTCTTGTGATCATAGCCATTTCATCATCCTCCAGATCTGAACCTTCAGCAATTCTGAGAGCCAAACTTCTTTCCTTCTTGGGTGCATCCATTTTCATGGGTAGCAATATTCTTTGATTCCTGAATAGCAGTGATTTTGCTTTCCCAAGAGACTGGCAGAACCCTTGTTAAAATCTTCTCAACTTTGTCTTCTTCAAGGATAATCCTTCCAAGAGACTTAAGTTCATTTGTCAGTGTGGTGAACATTGTATACATCTCTTGGATGGTTTCTCCTTCCTTCGTGGTGAAAATCTCATATTGAGAATACAGCATTGTTCCTCTGGACCTCTTCACTTGAGGTGTTCCTTCATGAGCCACTTGCAAAGTGTCCCAGATTTCCTTAACAGTGGTACAACTTTGAATTCTACTGTACTCATCTGGACCTAGTCCACACACAAGCCATTTCTTGGCCTTGGCATTTTTCTCCCACTTCTTTAGGTCTTCAGCAGCGCAGTCAGCTCTTGTCTTTGGCACATCCACTCCTTCAGCATTCTTCTTTGTAGTTGCTAGAAGACCATCAGTGACTATGTCCCAGAGTTCATAGTCTTCTCCTATGATGTGATCCCTCATCATGTTCTTCCACCAAGAATAGTACTATCCATTGAAAAGTGGAGGCTTAGCAGTGGATTGCCCTTCCCAGTTTCCAGGTGGTGCACTCATCTTGATCTTTTCCTAAGGTGTTAGCCTCTTCAAGGATAACCTACTCTGATACCAATTGATGTTCTAAACGTCAATACCACACAAGAGGAGGGGGGTGATTTGTGTGGTACCCAATTTTCGCTCTAGAAGAACCTGGTTCTTCTAGGTATACTAACTACTACTATTTGCGGAATAATAAGTACATAAAATAAAGAACACAGAGATTTTTACGTGGAAAACACCTGGCTCAAAAGGTGAAAAAAACCATGACCTACTACTCAGTAGGATTTTCCAAAACTTCCACTAAAATCACTGAGCCAAAACAGCATTTACAAAACTCTTTGTAAACCTAAGGATTAACTCTAATCCCGTTGTGGCACACATCCTCAACTGTTGCGACAACTTCAAGTTAGCATATAACTTGAACACTCTAAGTACCTAATACAATTGCTTCTATGAAAGCTGAAAGGTACAATTTTAAACCACCTACTACAATTGAACTAGAATAAAAGAAAGACACAATGGAACTGATTCTTCTATCTCGTTCAAGTAGCTTCAGGAGTGCACACTCAAATCTCACATAAATTGCTTGCAAAATCGCCTTGCTCTTTTGCTCTCAATTTAGTTTAACTTCTGCGTATGTGCAATGCCTGTAAAAGAGAACAATCACTATCTTCTAATAGGTTAGTAATCAGAGTTTGATTGGGACTCAATTGCTGATCTTCTATCATAGTTGAGTCCTTGAAGATCTCAAACTCCAACACTATCTTTATCCAGATTGTGTTCTCTTCATATAAGGAGACTTTCTCACTTATCCAATATGCAACCTTTTCGATCAAATCAGGAGATATTGCTGCTTGATCAGTAGGACTTATCTCCTTCACGTGCATCTCACATGTATAGGTTGATCATGACTATGCTTCACAAGATGGACCTGGTCCATGACTGAGTTCATTTGTCATTCTTCAAAACTTCACCTGTTCTTGGGCCAACATCAACTATGTCCTTCTTCATCCGCCACCACCAATAATGCTGCCTCAATCACGATACATCTTCATAGCACCTGGATGAATGGTATACCAAGAAATATGTGCCTCCTCTAGAATCCGCTCTCTCAAGCCATCGACACTAGGAACACATAGGCGACCCTGAAGTCGCAGAACACTATCCTCAATGATAGTAACCTCCTTGGCACCACCCTGTGGTACCGTCTCTTTGAGAACCAACAAGTGCGGATCATTTAACTGTCGAGCCTCTGCTCCAATAGTGAAGACTGGGCAACAAGCATGCAAGAACTCGGCTGGGCTCTGAAATATCCAACCTCACAAGTATGTTAGCTTAGGAATGAATGTCCAAAGTTAATGGTCTCTCCTCTGCTGAAATAAATGCCAAGCTACCCATACTCTCCGCCTTCCTGTTCAAGGCATCCGCAACAACATTTGCCTTTCCCGGATGGTAAAGAATGGTATGTCATAGTCCTTTAGTAAATCAAGCCACCTGACCTGTATCAAATTGAGATCTCTTTGTTTGAACAAATGCTGCAAGTTGCTATGATCGGTGTAAACCTCACAGGATGCCCCATAAAGATAATGCCTCTAGATCTTAAGAGCATGAACAATCGCGGCGAACTCTAAATTGTGCACAGGGTAATTCTTCTTATGGATCTTCAGCTGACGTAAAGCATATCAAATAACTCGCCCCTCCTGCATCAATACACAACCCAAAACGACGCGTGAAGCATCGCAATACACGGTATACATCCTCGCATCGGAAGGCAACACCAGAACTGGTGTCGTAGTCGAAGTTGTCTTGAGCTTCTAGAAGTTCGCCTCACAATCATCGGACCAACGGAACGGAGCACCCTTTTGGGTCAATCTGGTCAAAGGTGCTGCAACGGATGAGAAGCCCTCCACAAACCGTCGATAATAACCTGCTAACCCCAAGAAGCTACCAATCTCAGTCACCGTAGTAGGTCGAGGCCAACTCTGAACTACCTCAATCTTCTTGGGATCCACCTTAATACTACATGCCCCAAGAATGCTACAGAATCTAGCCAAAACTCGCACTTAGAGAACTTAGCATATAGTTTCTGTTCCCGCAAGGTCTGAAGCACCACTCTCAAATGCTGCTCGTGCTCCTCCATGCTACACGAGTAGATCAAAATGTCATCAATGAAGATAATGACAAACGATTCAATATATGGCCTGAACACCCTGTCTATCAAATCCATAAATGTTGCCGGGGCGTTAGTCAAACCGAATGACATCACTAGAAACTCATAATGGCCATATCTAGTCCGGAAAGCAGTCTTCCAAACATCCAAATCCCAAACTTTAACTGATGATACCCCGATCCCAAGTCGATCTTAGAGAACACCCTGACACCCTGCAACTGGTCAAACCAATCATCAACGCGCATTCTTAATGGCAATTTGTTCAACTGGCAGTAATCAATGCACACCCGCATAGTCCTATCTTTCTTCTTCACAAATAACACTGGTGCACCCAAGGTGATACACTTGGTCTGACGAACCCCTTTTCTAGCAACTACTCAAGTTGTTACATCAACTTATTCAACTCTTTTGGAGCCATGTGGTACGGTGGAATAGATATAGGCTGGGTACCTAGATCTAAATTAATACAAAAACTGATATCACGATTTGGTGGCATGCCTGGAAGATCAGAAGGAAACACATCGAAGAACTCCCGGACTACGGGAACTGAATCAATCGCTGGAGCCTCTGCAGTAGTATCCCGAATATAAGCTAGATAAGCCAAACAACCCTTCTCGGCCATATGTCAAGCCTTCAGGAAAGAGATAACCCAGCTAGATGCATTGACAGATGACCCCTTCCACTCCAATCTAGGAAACTCTGGCATTGTCAAGGTAACAGTCTAGGCATGGCAATCAAGGATGACGTGATATGGAGATAGCCAATCCATGCCCAGGATGACTTCAAAGTCAGTTATATCAAGCAACAAAAGATCTACTCTAGTCTCATAACCACAAAATATGACAACACAGGACTGATGGATCCGATCCACAACAACGAAGTCGCCCAGAGGAGTGGAAACATAAACAGGAGTGCTCATGGACTCACGAGGAACATCCAGGAAATGAGCAAACAAAGATTACACATCTGAATAGGTATGCCCTGGATCAAATAATACCGAAGCATCCTTACCGCAGACAAAAATAATACCTGTGATCACGACATCGAGGCCACTGCATCTGGTCTGGTCAGAAAAGTATAGAACCTAGCTGGAGCACCGACTGGCTGGCCTCTACTCGGCTGACCTGTAATCGACTGGCCTCCACCTATCTGGCCTCCACCTCTAGGACGGCCCCTACCCGCCTACCCTCCGTCTCTGGGCGGCGGGACTGCTGGTGCTGTAATCATGAGCTGATTACCTTGCTGCACTGCCTTGCCCCGAAGTCTGAGACAAAACCTCTTCATGTGTCCAGGATCTCCGCACTCGTAACAACCCCTCAAAGCGGTAGACTGCTGCCCTGAAGTCTGACTTTGATGGCCTGAATACCCATTGGAAGAACCCTGGATAGTTGGTGGGCGGTAGGAACTCTCTGGCATGGCGCTAAAATAGGGTCGCACTAGAGCACCCCGAGGAGGCAGCGATGCTGGATATATGGGCCGGCTAGGCTGACCCCTCATGAAATGACCTCTGCCCCCAGCCGAACTCTAAACTCTCCAGAATAACGGAACCTCTTGTCCCGCGGCATCTGCTCTCGACCCCGATAACGGTAACCCTCAATGCTCCGAGCTATCTCTACTACTAGCTGGTAAGTAGTCCCCATCTCAACCTCCCGAGCCATAGTGGTCTGAATACCTGAGTGCAACCCCGCAACAAACCTCTATACTCTCTCTGCCTCATTAGGAAGTATCATAAGTTCATAGCGAGACAACTCGGAGACTCTCGCCTCATAATCGATCACTGACATCTGACGCAGCTGGAGCTGCTCAAACTGAAACCGCAACTCTTTCCTCTGAAAGGGTGGAATATAACTATCCATAAAGGTACATGTGAACTGGTACCAAGTCAACGGAGGAGAACCTGTTGGTCTGCCAAGAAGATAAGATTGCCACCATCTACGGGCCCTACCCTCTAGTTGAAAAGTAGTGAAATCCACCCCGTGGGCTCTAAAATACTCATGTTGTGCAGTCTGTCCCTGCATTGATCAATGAAGTCATGGGGATCCTCATGTCGTTCACCTCTGAATATAGGAGGGTGTAGCCTAGTCCATCTATCCAATAGCTTCTGCGGCTTGCCGGCCGCAGCTGGTTTGGGCTCAGGTACGACTGCTGCCACTGGCTGGGCTCCGCCACAGGTAGTGTGCTCGGGGTCTGATATACAGCAGCTGCATGCCCAGGAGCCTGAGCAGTAGGGGTTTGTTCTCCCCCTCCCGCATGAGATGTGGCTGGTTCTACTGGAAATAAACTAGCCTGGTTATAGTATCCATGAACCGTAGCATACGGGCCATAACCTCCTGAAAGCCTGACTGACATGAAATCTACCGGGGCTGGCACTGCTGCAGGCACCTCGCCCTGCTCCTCAATAATGGGATCCTCTACTGGATCCGCTGGTGGTATAGCTGGGGAAACTCTGAGACGTCCTCGTCCCCTACCTCGGGCCGGTGCCCTCCCCTGGCCTATGCCTCGGCCTCTAGCAACAGTGGGAACAGCTCCTCCCGGGTCTGGAACATCCGTTGTATGCGTTCTCACCATCTATGAGAGAATAAGAGAAAGATACTTAGTATAACATCAACTACACGATAGGAGATGCAGAAAGAGTAGTTTCCTAACACCCTATAGCCTCTCAAAGATAAGTACGGACGTCTCTGCACCGATCCGCAAGACTTTATTAGGCTTGCTCATAACTTGTGAGACCTACGTGAACCTAGTGTTCTAATACCATATTATCACGACCCAATTTCTCCTATAGGTTGTGATGGCAGCCCACATTACCACTAGACAAGTCAACAGTGAACTAACCACATGATTGTTTCTTTTAACAATTTAGAAATAGTTGATTTTTAATTAGTGCATAAGTAAGAAGTGAAAATCTAATAAAATGAGAGATAAATAATTTTAAGAGCAAATGAGATAAATAAAATAACCAAAAATCATCATGTGTATACTAGCTTAATTTCCAAGACCTTGTGTCACAAGTGTATGAGCTACTAGTAGAATATATAAAATAATACTACACTACTAGTAGTAGAATGTATAAAATAATACTACACTAAGAATTATCCAAATCCGACCTCATTTGACCTTTCAAAACCCCAAAATTTGGTCTAAGAACTTTACACCTTTTCCCCCACTTTCTCAACCCAAATCCTTAATTAAATGAAAAAATTAATGATAGATTAGTGGAAATTAATAAACAATGAGTCAATAATCCTTACCCAACAATTTTCTCTGAAAATCCCCCAAAATCTTGCCTCAATCCGAGCTCTCAAAGTCCCAAAATGAAAATGAGAGCAAACCCTAGATTTTAAAATTTTAATTTGTTGCCCGGGTGTTTACACTATGCGATCGCGGAAATTCCCATGCGATCACGTAGAACAAAAAAGTTGCACCAACAAAATGGCCTATGCGAACACGGTTGATGCCGCGAACACGGATAACAAATATCCAGGCCTTACGCGATCGCGGAGAGGCACAATCGTTCGCATAGAATAACACGTGTGTACTCAGTGCCATTTTCCCTCTTCGCGAATGCGACCTAGCCCACGTGTTCGCGATGCTCTACCTGGCCAACTTACGTGATTGCATACTTTATCTTGCGAACGCATAGAGTAGAAATCCAGCTGCCCCCAAACAAGCCTTCGCGATGGTATACCTACTCACGCGATAGCATAGAAGAAAACCATAACTAGACACCAGCAATCTTCTAAGTCCAATTTCCACCCTGTTAGCCATCAGAAATATGGGTGGGCATCGATCGGTTCGGTTTGTCGAAGTTAGCTTCGGTTTATTCAATTTTCGGTTTGTGATTTTAATAACCAAAATCGAACCATAATAACTTCGGTTCGGTTTAGTTTATCCATGTTAGATTTGGTTTAATCGGTTCGGTTTTTTGATTTCAAGACATGGCAAAAATAGTACAAAAAAACAAAAAAATAGATTACTTGTTGAGAGAAAAAGATAAAAGAAATAAGAAATCCCATCAAATATACTAAAAAGATAAGAATCTTTATGCAAGAAAAATCATTCTACATTACAAAAGCAGAAAAGAAAATAGTATTAGCACTATCTTGTGTTAAGCTTGCATTGGTGCAAAATATTGAAGCTAAACTATAAAAAGTCAAAATCCTCCTAACGAGATGGAAGGGATCCATGATTAATTATAATTTTATTGTGTAACTGTCAATGATCAAAAGCTAGAGTTCTGTGGCTCCATTTTAATGATCATCTCAGAAAAGTAAAGTGTATTTATTATTTAGGAAATAAATAAGACAAATTTGGAGAAAGACTAGAAGAAATGACTTACCCATAGCAATCCTAACGGGTTGACAGACCCCACAGTTATTGTTTGCCAGTCTAAAGACCCACAAAACCAAACCTACCTCTAAAAGCAAGAAAGCAAGAAATTACGCAACATATTTTTAGAACCACAACTTATATAATGACATCGTTAAGAAAATTCGGTTTTTTGGTTCAATCGAAAATCGAACCATTAGAACCGATCAGCGAACCGAACACCGAACTTCATAAAACTATAAACCACAAACCGATCGAATAAACCGAATGTAATGACCCGACTGGTCGTTTTGAGCTCTAGAATATCGTTCGACGGTTTAAAACCTTGGGTAGCTTCACTTCATATATTATAACTTGTACGTGCGGTCGGAATTGAATTTCGGGAAGTTCGAAGTTGATTCGGCTGGAAAATTCTCATTTCGAAAGCTTTAAGTTGGAAGAGTTGACCAAGGTTTGACTTTTGAGTAAATGACCTCGTAATCGAGATTCAAAGGTTCTAATAGGTTTGTAGGATGATTTCGGACTTGGGCGTATGTTCGGGATGAGTATCGGGAAGCCCGTAAGCATTTCGGCGCCTATTATGGAAAGTTAGCATTTCAGAAGGATTTCATAAATTTGGATTGAAGTGTATTTTAATGTTATCAATGTCTTTCGATCCTGGGAGTAGCTCAGTATGGTGATTCTGGTTTTAGGAGCGCGTCCGTATGTGGATTCGGAAGTCCGTAGGTCATTTCGGGGTCATTTGGCGAAAGTTGAAAATTTAAAGGTTTTTGGGAAGTTTGACCGGCAATGGACTTTTTGGTATCGGGTTCGGATTCCGATTCCAGAAGTTGGAGTAGGGACGTAATGTCAAATGTGACTTGTGTGCAAAATTTGAGGTCAATCAAATGTGATTTGATAGTAATCGGATGCACGAAAGTGTTTTTAGAAGTTTTTGAGTTTCAAGATTTGATTCATGCGTTATGGCGTCCGATTTATTCTTTGAGATGTTATTTCGGTGTTTCAATCATGCGAGCAAGTTCGTTTGATGTTTTCATACTTGTGTGGATGTTTGATGTGGAGCCTCGGGGGCTCAGGTGAGTTTTTGAGCTCGTTCGGAGTGGTGAGAACTTCAGTTCTGCTGGTTTCTGGTCTGGGCTGCAGGTCTCGCAAATGCAAGGTTTTATTCGCATTTGCGATGGGGGATTCGCATTTGCGAGGATGGGAAAATGCTAAGGGATTCGTATTTGCGAACATTTTGGTCGCTTTTGCGAAACTGCCCTCTTCGCATTTGCGAAGATTTCGGTCGTAAATTCGACCTTGGCAGAGATGGCTCTGCCTCGCATTTGTGATGCTTTTGTCGCGATTGCGTCTATCGCATTTGCGAACAAGATGTCACAAATGCGACATCTGCGACCTATGCAAGAGCCATTTTGTTTCGGGACTTAGCTTATTTCCCTCATTTCCCACTTGTCTTAGGTTATTTTTGAGAGCATTTGAGGGGTGATTCTATAAACATCAAGAGGCAAGTTATTCCCACCTATTGTGAGTTAAATACATGGGTTCAATAAGGATTTCAACATGGAAATTTGTAGAAATTCTGGGATTTTAAAGAAAACCTAGAAATTGGTATTTTTCGATTTTGACCAGGAAATTCGATATGAAATTGGGAATAAGTTATATATTCGAGTTAGTAATGTTATGGGTAATGTTTATCTTCGAAAATTTTCGAAATCCAGGCACGTGGACCAGAGGGTTGACTTTATTGACATTTCGAGCGGAGTTGGGAGTTTTAAAAATTGATTAATTATGAGTATTAGAGTATATTTTTATTGGTTAGCACATTGTTTGACTAGTTTTGGAGTGACGGGCATCGATTTGAGTTGTTAGAGTGGCTTTGGAGCCGGTTATAGAACTTCGGAGCAAGGTAAGTCTCATGTCTACCTCTGTGAGGGGGAAGCTACCCCTAGGTGTTATAATTGATATATGCTACTTGTTGTGGGGGCTACGTACGCGCGAGGTGACGAGAGTCCGTACGTAGCTACATTCATGTTATTGTCCGGGTAGACTCAAGTTCACGCCATGTTATAACTGTACTATTTGAGTTGTCTCTTGCCTATTAAATTCCTTTACTTCACTTTACAATTTGAGACTAGATTTGTGTTGAGTGGTAAACTTGCTATTGTAGAGATTGGACGAACTTCATGATTTGCCACGGAATAATTGTGCTCCTCTTACGAATTTCTTCCCCGTTGTGCGCCTTCATCGAAATATTCCTTAAAGTTCATAACTCACACGCTTATTCGTGAGTGGGGTCAAGGACCCGTTAAAGCTTCTTATTCTAATGGCATCGGGCTATTCCCCTCGATAATGTAATAGATACATCTATGGTTCATGTCGTTTGACCCTCGACAGTGCGCACACTTTGATAGGATCGGGCATTTTGCCTCGGCAGGATTATGTACAACACTCTCATGGGAGCGGCCGTTCGCCTCGGCAGTATAATAGATGTATATATGGTTATGTAACAGATTATGATTGGATCGGTCCGTACACCTCGGCATTTCTATAAAATACTCCTATGGAATCGAGCGTTGTATTTGTCAAGAAGCTAGTGTATCTAGGAATTTTCTTGATTTGAATCATGACAATCTATTTGGTGAGGTCCATTATATCCATATACTTCGGTTGAGGAGGTAATTGCTAATCGAGAATTTGAGTGTGTGGTTTAGAGGGGGATTGTGCCACGTATTTATACTTGTTTATTTCGTTTGTTTATTCTGCCTCATATTTGTTTACTTCTTACAATATCTGTCTTATTGGACCACTAGTAAGTGTGGATGTCGACCCCCTCATCACTACATCTCTGGGGTTAGGCTAGATACTTACTAGGTACGCGTTGATTTACGTACTCATGTTGCACTTGTTGCACTTATTGTGCAGGTATACATATATGATTCTTGTGGTCCTCTGGGCGCAGAGGCGCGGCTATTGCGGGGACTTTACGGTGAACTGCATTCCATGTTACAACCCGCAGCATACAGATTCTCCATCAGATTTATTTATATTTTTCCGCCTAACTTGTATTCCAGACGGATGTTGTATTTTTATTGTACTCCTTAGTAGATGCTCATGCACTCGTGACACCGGGTTTTGGGGGTTCCTACTAGATGTTTAGCATGGTAGTTCACATAATTATTATCATTTCGCCATGTAAATTCTATTTTGTACTATTAATTAATGAAAATTGTGGTTTCAAAGTAATATGAAGGGTAATTAAACTGATAATTCACCATTGGCTTGCCTGACAAAGACGTTAGGTTCCATCATGACCTATAGTGGATTTTGGGTCGTGACAGCTTGGTATTAGAGCATTAGGTTCACTTGGGTCTCACGAGTCTTGAGCAAGTGTAGTAGAATATTGTGGATCGGTACAAAGATGTTTGTACTTATCTTCGAGAGGCTACGGGGATGTTAGGAGCACTTCCCTTCTTGATGTCCTCATCGTGCGGTCTGATTTATTGAGGCTCGTACCTTTATTTCCTTCCTACTCATTCTTATACGATGTTGAGCGATCGGGTTGATTTGGGCATTGAGGAGTTGTAGTGGTACTACAGACGTGGTGCAGGATATTTTTCCCTGCGTGTTCGGGCAGGTTATTATCATAGCCTTACGGAAGGATATTCTTTTGTTCCAGCTCAGTATATGTATTCCTTATGGTTTCGAGATTGTGCGCAGATTGCTATTATGTTCATGTGTTATTATCGCACGGTGTTGGTGTAATGGTGAGGTGCTTGTTTACGTGTCGAGGCAGTGAATGACTTGAAAGGAGGATTTCTCAGTACATGATTTAGAGGTTCAACATTTAATTCCAGCAAAGGAAAGGCAATCGGACTATGAATGTTCAGGTTTGGGTTGATGGAGTGACGAGACTTGGTATTTTCGAGCGTGGTGGAATTTTCATCTGTGATGTAGTATCGTTGTCCTTGTTTGAATGTAGTAAGGTTCATCGGTGTTATGGTTTTCCTTGATTTGCCTTCAGGGCAGGGTGTTGTGAAATGGTGCCTGAGAAGCAGTTGTTAGAGATTGCGGTGTGTAGCGGTTTTAGAATTGACTTGGTGTTTCTAATATTGATGGCTCGAGAAAGATGACCTTCTAGGAGGTATCGAATGGGTAGTGATTTATAAGTCTAGGTGCTACATGTATGGATGTGATTTGAGGCAACATTTGGGCAGCAAAGGATGATGAAGGACATGGTAAGAGGTGTCTCGCAGTGGGGTCGCTAGCAGGTCAAGTATGAAAGGTAGATTTCCAGAAGTTGCTTAAAGGAGATGACTTAACCGAGGCAGGATAGCCATATACCTTGAGAAAAGTTTAGAGCGACTTGGGGAACCATGGTGGAAAAGCGACTAGGTCTATGGATTTTATTTGAGATGGTTGCTACGGTACTGAGGAACATTGAATATGGCAGAAAGGAGTTTGCTTGAAATGAAGAGGGGCGTGAAAACTTTATTATCATTGGGATGCAACATGACTTTGAGTTTGGAATGTCTTGTCACACTTTTAGTTGATGTCAATGGGGAATGAACGGACTTGTACAGCTGGTGGATGAGCATGGTCTCAGGAGAAAGTTTACTGATTTCGTGGTGAGTTGTACCCAGTGTAGTGTCGTGGGAAGATGTCAAAATGGAATTCCACAAGTGGGCTATCTCCTGTGAGCAGGTTAGCTGTAGCGTGATTCTTGATGAAGTTCTACGAAGAGTTCTACTTTCTATCTAGCTGGAGGTCGAACAGGCAATTATGGCTAATAATTCGGAATGTTCATGAAAAATTTAATAAGAAACTACAAGAAATTTGGCAGTTGACGGAGCAAGATCATGGGGATTGATAAGGAGGAATCTTTGTAGGTTCAACATTATGTGATAGTAGCTTGAAGTTGGGGCAGCTCACCGTCTACGACCAGATCGCGTGGTTGTCTGCTGGTGCGGTTTCTGATTGTCTATGCATTGGTGGATCAATTATGAATAAGGGAAGGAAACATCAGGGGTTATTCAAGCAAAGATCTTGATGAATGTGTGCTATGTTTGACCTTATCAGTTTATGTTCAGGTTTTGGGAAGACTTAGAGTTCATGCTCCTTGTGGAATTGGTGTACAAGGAAAATAATTCATTCGGTTGCTTCATTGGGAGTGAGTGGTTGAATCTCAATGATGGTCCTAGTGGGTTCGAGAATTTAAGTGCAATGCTTAAGGATTTCGGGTCCATTGTATGGTTAAGGATTAAGTTCGTGTAGTGGATTATGAAAGGGGCTCGAAGTGTTCTATGTTATCATCGGGTCTGCGGTGCGGTATTGGAGAAATGGAAGAAAATAGTTTTGGATTTACGGAAGGTCTTGCAAAATGGGTGTACCAGTTGGAGATGCTATTGTGCGCTCGAGAGGGGTATTAGATGGTTCATGGGTACTGAGACGATATGGTTTCATTATTCGGGTAACTCAGGGTAAGTGTTGAATGATTTTCATTATGTTTTGAATAGCACTATTGATATCTCTAAGGCAGGTTAAGAGTAAATTGGAGGAAGTTGGGTCGGTTGGTAAAGGGAATCAACATGATTGTAGCAATGATATATTCCTTTGGCATATTAAGTTATACATGTGGTTTGTGATTGTACGTGTGGTCTTGATAGCCACCATAACTCGATTGATTTGGGAGGTATTTGACTCAGATGGCGTTGTTGTATAAATGGATTCCGGAGGAATTATGGCGGTTCAGACCACAACTTGAGGTTTGTATTTTTTGTGGTTCAGACCACAACTTGGTTGCGTGTTGCAATGGTTCTTCTGAATGAATTTGGGTGAAAGGAATCTAGCCAATGAAGTGTTTATTCTACTAGTAGTTCAGGGTTATGATAAATTCTTGCACTATCGTGTAGCGGCATGATAGGTGCAGTGAACGACATGGGATTTTGAAGTTGGGGATTAAGGTTGCGACTTGGTGTTGATAAGAAGTCACAAGCTTGGACGAACAGGGAAGAATTCAGTTGTTCAGAGTCAGCTGGCATTTGCTTTAGTGTCACCTGAGGATGGTGTCCTGTGTAAGAGGCCTTGTGTATTGATTTGCGGATTCTCGATTTGCTTTACAAAATTTTTAGGGTTGATGGTATGGAGGTGCAAACCTTGCTACCTAGTACGGAAGGTCGTGGGAGCGTATTCCACAGAGAAATTTGTATAAGTGTGGCACGTAGTCACTTGACTGTTAAGGATTTAAACCAAGCATGGAGATTATGGAACTATCATTAACGTTAGAGTTTATGCCTGGAAGGCGCTCTACTCATTTGGTTGTGAAATGTGGGAGTTTGGTTCGGAGTGGATGGTTGATCGTGTGTATCATGAATGGGGCCATTGTGGACCCTTGGTAGGTTGTTGGCTTAGTATGGTATGATCAAAGTCGGCTTGAGGTCCGTTGTTAGGTGTAGTGTGAATGTGTGCTCTACATCAGGTCAGAGGTGTTCATTCAGCATAGCGTTGCTTATGAAGGCTCTTCGAGTGATGAACATTATTTTCGTTGTCATCTATACCATATAATCCTCTGTTGTGCCATGTGGGTTGTGAGATGGCTTGATTATTGTCACTTGTGTTGTGGTCTCGTGCAGCTTGTGGTGTTAGCAAGATGGCTCTCGAGATGCAGGTCATTTATCGCACCTTAGTTATGCTTGGGTTTTGTAGCGTATGGCGCTATCCATCTCCCTGGTTGTATTTTTGCACTTGGTGTGCTCGTGGTCGGTATTTGGATATTTCCTATATATAAGCATCATGGCTTGATGAGTACTTCCTTATTCATGATCATGTGTGGATTGGGTGGCATGCCGCAATGGGTATATTATTTGGATCGGGTTGCACGCCACAATGGTCTCATGTTTGGATCGGTTGCACGCCGCAACGATATCATATGTAGATTGGATTGCACGCCGCAACGGTATCATGTGTGGATCGGGATGTACGCCGCAACGGTATCATGTGTGGATCGGGTTGCACGCCGCAATAGTGAGATGTTGAGTACGATTCCCTATATCATTTCTTGTTTATTTTGTTTCTCATTCTCTAAAAAGGTTCGTAGCGTCTGTTTGACCATTTTATTCGTTATGCGGACTGGGTAGTCTTTTGCAGAGTTCATTCTTTCTTATGTGTCTTATTCTAGTGTAGCTTGTTGGCGCATTGATGGTGTTATATGAAATCATGGGCAGTGTTTGAGATGGCTTATTGCCTGAGCAGCTTGTACTGGGTGAGACGAGATTATTGGACCTGAAATTAGTGCAATCAGATTTATATAAGGTATATTAAAAAGCAAATATCATTATCCAGTTCAGAATGAGGTAATGGTCCTTGTCAGAAGAATCTGTGATTTGTCTATCCGGTAGGTGGTTATAAGTTCCTATACATCTCTTCCGTTGGGGCCATATTCCGAGAGTTTGAACAGTGCTTATATGCATCATGAGGTGTATTGCGGGCATCAGATTTGTGAAATTCCAGCCATTGTGGTCGGAGGATGTTATTATGGGCAACAGACTTATGTTGTGCATTGTGTGGTACATCATGGGTGCTTTATCATGTGTTGGTTCAGCGTGTGGAAATTGATGCGGTGTTCGTATGTTAGAAACAGGTCTCGTGGAGAATTCCGGATGTTGGAGTTTGGTCCTAAGGCTTGTTGGCTAAATAAAAAGGAGAATCTTCAGTCTGGCTCGAGCCAATGTGCTCACATGGATTGTGGTGGCACAGGTAGGTGCATGAGATATTAAATAATGATTTTGGACAACTTCAGAGCAGTTCGTGGCATGTTCGAGGGCGAATGTATGTATAAGTTGGGGAGAATGTAATGACCCGACCGGTCGTTTTGAGCTCTAGCACGTCGTTCGGCAATTTCATACCTTGAGTAGCTTCACTTCATGTATTGTGACTTATATGTGTGGTCAGAATTGAATTTCGGGAAGTTCGGAGTTGATTCAGATGGAAAGTTCTCATTTCGGAAGTTTTAAGTTGGAAGAGTTGACCAAGATTTGACTTTTAAGTAAACAACCTCGGAATCAGGATTTGAAGGTTCCAATAGGTTCGTAGGATGATTTCAGACTTGGGAGTATGTTCGGGTTGAGTATCGGGTCGCCCGAGCATTTTGGCGCCTATTATGGAAAGTTGGCATTTCGGAAGAATTTCATAAATTTGGGTTGAAGTGTATTTTAATGTTATCAATGTCCGTTTGGGATTAAGAGCCTGGGAATAGCTCTGTATGGTAATTCTGGTCTTAGAAACGCGTCTGAATGTGGATTTGGAGGTCCGCAGGTCATTTCGAGGTCATTTGGCGAAAGTTGGAAATTTGAAGGTTTTTGGAAAGTTTGACCGGGACTGGACTTTTTGATATCGGGTTCGTATTCCGATTCTGAAAGTTGGAGTAGGTCTGTAATGTCAAATGTGACTTGTGTGCAAAATTTGAGGTCAATCAGACGTGGTTTGATAGGAATCGGACGCGCGAAAGTGCTTTTAGAAGTTTTTGAGTTTCATGATTTGATTCATGCGTTTTGGCGTCCGATTTATGCTTTTAGATGTTATTTCGGTGTTTCGATCGCGCGAGCTAGTTTGTATGATGTTTTTAGACTTGTGTGGATGTTTGATGTGGATCCCCGGGGGCTCGGGTGAGTTTTCGAACGCGTTCGTAGTGGTGAAGAACTTCAGTTCTGCTGGTTTCAGGTCTGGGCTGCTGATAACTAGGGATTTTGACGCATTTTATACCCCTTTGTGCTTATGCTTTGATTATAAATTCATACAAAATAGTCCCAAAAGGCTCATAAGTTGTGCTTGATTGCAGGTTTGATCAACAAAGTGACAAGATGTCAAAGATCAACTCAAAAGGAGTGAAACCTGCACAAGTACCAAAAGACAAGACAAACTCAGGAAAAACAGGCCTAGTGCGGCCGCACTAGAGAGGTTCAGAGACTCAGCATTTCAGGCTTCGAAGCAATGAGGCCGCACTAAACTTTGTGCGGTCCGCGGTGGACCTCCGCGGCCGCACTATCATTCTGTGTGGTTTACAGAGGCAAGGTTCAGAGAGATGCCAAGTGCAAAGATTCAAGCCTGTGCGGTTCGCGGTCGACTTTGTGCGGACCGCACTAGAAGCCTCCGCGGCCGCAGGCCATTCAATGCGGTCCGCGGAGCCTGGGTTCAGAGAGTCGAAATTTCAAGTTCAAGAGCCTAGTGCGGCTGCACACCATTTTGTGCAGTCCGCACTGACCCCGCAGGGGCAATTTTGTCCAGTTTTTCCAGCTTAGTATTAATAGATTCTTTTTCCATTTTTAGGGGATCTGACGTTGTAATACAGTAGCTGCGCTCGTGAGAAGACTTTTCTTAGCTATTTTGGGCATTCTTACTTAGTTTTAATCGCTGAATCTTTGTATTTACATTAGTAATTAATTAATATGTCTTTCTCTTCATCTATTTCTCTGATTTTCTCTTCAAGCATGAGTAGCTAGACCCATTAGCTAGGGTTGTGGCTCAACCCTAGTGTGGGCAATTGATGGGTGTTGTGATTTAAGGTTAGATTGACTATGGGTGTTTGTTATTTGGGTCAATTTTATGGTTTAATTTATGAATTAGTGGTTACAAACACTAGTTTGTGCTAAGTTGACTTGGGCTCTTCTTGAGAAAGAGAACCTAAGTCTCCAAAATTGGCTCAACAAGGAATTGGGATGGACTCAAGAGATTTGATAGTCCCAATTAAAGGGTTAAACCTCGAGAGAGTAATACCCGACTTGAACTCTAGTTGCTTGGACAGATATGCATACCCAATTGGTCTTGAGAAAGTCAATTGGGCAAAATCACTCTTTCTACCGAGAGGTGTAGAGTGGGTAGTATCGAGCAACGGTTATAACATATTCCCCAATCATGTCAATCGTGCCTTGGATGCAAGTACCCGTCAATTGGCCACCTAGGTGAAAATCACTACCCTAGTGCCTTTTAAACCATTAGATACAACTTGCAATATTTATCTCTTAGCTTAATCTAGTTGCATTTTCAATTAGTAGTTTGATAAAAATAAAATCATAAAGAAAATCCAAAAATGAATAGAAGATCAACTAAGATCACATACGCAATCCTAAACTAGATAGATACTCGATTCCAATCCTAGCTCTCTGTGGATTCGATCCCGGCCCAAAATCGGGTAAAAGCTATTGCGACCCTCTCTTGCTACTTATTAGTAGTGCGGAGTTGGCAGCGATCAACTGTAGGTCTCGCAAATGCAAGGTTTTATTCGTATTTGCGAACCTCGCATTTGCAAGGAGGGATTCACATTTGCAAGGATGGGAAAACACTGAGGGGTTCACATTTGCGAACATTTTGGTTGCTTTTGCGAAACTGCCCTCTTCGCATTTGCGAAAATTTTGGTCGCAAATGCGACCTTGGCAGGGATGGCTCTACTTTGCATTTGCGATGCTTTTGTCGCAATTGCGTCTATTGCATTTGCGAACAAGACCTGTGCAAGAGCCTTTTTATTTCAGGACTTAACTCATTTCCCTCATTTCCCACTTGGTCTTAGGCGATTTTTGAGAGCAATTGTAGGGTGACTCCATCAACATCAAGAGGTAAGTTATTCCCACCTATTGTGAGTTAAATACATGGGTTCTTAACGATTTAGACATGGAAATTTATAGAAATTGTGGAGCTTTGAAGTAAACCTAGAAATTGGTATTTTTGAAATTTGACCACGAAATTCGACATGGTATTAGGAATAAGTTATATATTCGAGTTAGTAATGTTATTGGTAATGTTTATCTTTAAAAAAATTTGGAATCCTTGACTTTATTGACTTTTCGAACGGAGTTGGAAATTTTTGTAAATTGATTAATTATGGGTATTAGAGTATATTTTTATTACTTTGCACATTGTTTGAGTAGTTTTGGAGCGACGGGCATCGGTTTGAGTTGCTAGGGAGGCTTTGGAGTCGGTTATGGAACTTCGGAGCAAAGTAAGTCTCCTTTATAACTCTGTGAGGGGGAAACTACCCCTAGGTATTGTAATTGATATTTGCTACTTGTTGTGAGGGCTACGTACGCACGACGTGACGAGAGTCCGTACGTAGCTACATTCATGTTATTGTTCGTGTAGACTCAGGTTCACGCCATGCTATAACTGTACTATTTGAGTTGTCTCTTGCCTATTAATTCCTTTACTTGACGTTACAATTTGAGACTAGATTTTTGTAGAGTGGTAGACTTGCCATTGTAGAGATTGGACGAACTTCATGATTTGCCACTGAATAATTGTGCTCATCTTACGAATTTCTCCCTCGTTGTGCGCCTTCATCGAAAAGCTTCCTTAAAGTTCATAACTCACACGTTTATTCGTGAGTGGGGTCAAGGACCCGTTAAAGCTTCTTATTCTAATGGGATCGGGCCGTTCGCCTCGGCAATATTATAGATACATCTATGGTTTGTGTCGTTTGACCCTCGGCAGTGCGCACACTTTGATGGGATCGGGACATTCGCCTCGGCAGGATTATGTACCACACTCTCATGGGAGCGGGTCATTCGCCTTGGCAGTATAATAGATGTATCTATGGTTATGTACCAGATTATGATGGGATCGGGCCGTATACCTTGACATTTCTATAATATACTCCTATGGAATCGTGCGTTGTATTTGTCAAGAAGCTAGTGTATCTGGGAATTTTCCTTATTTAAATCATGACAATCTATTTGATGAGGTCCATTATATCCATATACTCCGGTTGAGGAGGTAATTGCTAATCGAGAATTTGAGTTCGTGGTTGAGAGGGTGATTTTGCCACGTATTTATACTTATTTATTTTGTTTGTTTACTCTGCCCCATATATCTTTACTTCTTACTGTATTTGTCTTATTGGACTACTAGTAAGTGTCGATGTTGACTGTTACTACTTCTCTGGGGTTAGGCTAGATACTTACTAGGTACGCGTTGATTTACATACTTATGCTACACTTGCTGCACTTATTGTGCATGTATACATATATGATTCTGGTGGTCCTCTAGGCGCAGAGGCGTGGCTATTGCAGGGACTTTACGGTGAGCTGCATTCGATGATACGACCCTCAACATACAGAGTCTCCATCAGATTTATTTATATTTTTCTATCTAACTTGTATTCCAAACAGATGTTGTATTTTTATTGTACTCCTTAGTAGATTCTCATGAACTCGTGACACCGGGTTTGGAGGTTCCTACTAGATGTTTAGCATGATAGTTCACATAATTATTATTATTTCGCCCTGTAAATTCTATTTTGTACTATTTGATTAATGAAAATTGTGGTTTCAAAGTAACATGAAGGGTAATTAAATTGATAACTCACCGTTGGCTTGCCTGGCAGCGACATTAGGTGCCATCACGACCTGTAGTGAATTTTGGATTGTGACACCAAAATTTTCGATTCAGCCGGTTTTTTTCCGGTTTGGTCGGTATTATGCCCACCCTTAATTCGAAGTCTACCCAAGGCTCCCGGGACCTCAACCCAATATACCAAAAAGTCCTAAAACATCATACGAACTTAGTCGAGCATTCAAATCACATCAAACAATGCTAAACCGCGAATCGCCCCCAATTCAAGCTTAATGAACTTTTGAACTTCTAACTTCTACATTCGACGCCGAAATCTATCAAATCACGTCCGACTGACATCAAATTTTGCACACAAGTAAAATTTGACATTACGGACCTAATCCAACTTTCAAAATCGGAATCCAATCCCAATATCAAAAAGTTCACTCCTGGTCAAACTTTCCAAAAACCTTTCAACTTTCCCACTTTTGCCAATTAACGCCGAAATGACCTACGGACCTCCAATTCAACATCCGGACACGCTCCTAAGACAAAAATTACCAAATGGAACTATTGGGGCCAACTAAACTCTATTCCGAAGTCATCTTCATAAAAGTCAAACATGGTCAACTCTTACAACTTAAACTTTAAACTTAGGGACTAAGTGTCCTATTCCACTCCAAAACTCATCCGAACCCGAAACCAAGCACCCCGACAAGTCAAGTAACCACAAAATGAAACAGGAGAAGCAATAAATAGGGGATTGGGGATAATACTCTCAAAATGACCGGCCGGGTCGTTACAATTGGTACGTGCCACACGGTTGTTTCTGTCGCTATATGTCATTGGTCGTGGTCTATGTTGGTGGATATATCGTTGAACGCGACCTATGCCTTTGTCCTATTTCTTCGGGTGTGACCTATGATGCTGGACTATGTCGTTGAGGGCGATCAAAGTTTATGGCCCTTAGCAAGGCACTTCAAGATTACTGTTGTTAATCGGCCTATGGTGCCCAGTGGGCAAGTCAGCATGTATTGTGGAACATGGCAACCTGCATGACCATTCCGTGCTACAATACTGGCGTTCTCAAAACCACGTTGCACTCGAATATCAAATTTATGTGACTCTTTTTGTATTTTGTGCATTTCTTGAAGACCTAGTTGAATAAAGAGACGTAAGATGGCTCTACTATGTCAATATTAAGAAAAGTGCATGTTATCTTGTTCAATTTGTTCCCCTAATTTTGTGCACAATTTAATTCTTCATTAGTAATAATCAAATGATCTAAAAGGATTGTAGGATGGAAATCTCGTGGTAATGCAATTTTTAATTTTTAATTTCAGTTTGAGAAAAATAGGTAGATACGTTAGTGAAAATTATTAAAGATAAAAAGTTTCTACTTATTAGTAAAAATGTCAAGTTGTGTTTGTTGTCTAGCTTGATCCATTTAACTATTTTAATTTACCGCCTTAACCACCAGGGATCAAACCTTGACAGAAGCATTAAGTAGAGATTATAGGAGTGGAATAGAGATATGTCAAAGGTCTTGATAGGGCGCATGATACACTGGTGCATGGTACACGATGCATGGCTGCATATTCCTCCGGGTCTTGGCCGGGCAAATGTAATCCTAAAAGCATGGCCTCGTTTTCGGTATCATATGTTCTTTGATGTTTGGACGACATGGTTTATGTATGTGGTCAACTCATGGACAGGTGCATTTGTACGCGTCACTTTGCTTTTTGCACACAGTCTACGTTGCACTTTTTTCTCAAAGATTAGTGTGACCTCCAGTTGTGAATCCATAAATTTTTCGCATGAAACCAAACCTGGGTTATTAAAGTAATGAAATGCGCTGGGTTCTCACTTCGCAATGCATCCTTTATACCCGTCTGTTGGCTCTAAAGTCCAGTATCTCGCGAGATTCCGACATTTAAAGAACTGGGCATCCATCTCTTGCATTTCAAATCTTGTGTCGCCCCTGTTGTGGTACAAAAGCCTGTTGATTGTACCATGCTATCCAACATATTAAAGTATTGGACCTTCAACAATTGCTTCCTATACATGAGGGCTAATGTAAGACTGTCCAGTTCCAGCTTCTTCCTTTGATATCTTGAATCCAAGCTTGAGTCCATGCTTATGCTTACCATCAATACTCGTTCAAGGGAATGAGCACAAATTACTAATACCACCCATTGAATTCGTGTCAAATGGCAAGGCATGTATACAGTAACATCTCTTACAAAAAGGAACATGAGATTAGTAGAAAAAATGTCCACCATGATCTCCTCCATAAGGACTTGATCATGGTGAACCAAGGTACTGGCTCCAGCCTTCTCCATCTCCCTACTACTCCTTTCCTTCTCTCGTCCTAACTCCTTGCAGCTCTTACTCTTAGGTATGGACATTGTAGTTTATCACTGTTCACAATACTTTTACCTTGTACCTCCAATTGATCAAAACTATGTACTTCTATGTAGCCATCATCTAGAGCATAATTAGCTAAATAGTCATCCAATTTGTTGCCCTCCGTCATAATGTGCGTGATTCTGACATTGTATCTCTCCATAATGCCCTTGATTTCTTCTACATAAGCAACTACAGTCCAAGGTGCAATACATGTGCCTTCAACTATATTTTTCATCAACATTGAGTCTGTTTGCACCAAAATCTGCGTGTATCCATGATGAATACAATACTTCAAAGCTTCAAGAATAGCAAGTGTTTTAGCCTCAATATTGATAACCTCTTGAATCTCCTTCCCCATTGCAAATTTAACATATTCTTTTTCATCCCTTAAAATAAAACCAATCGAGCTTCCGCCTGGATTGCCCCTTGATGCCCCATCAGTATTGACTTTCATCCATTCTTGAGTAGGCAAATCCCATAACACCTCAGTCATCTTCAATTTTGGAGTATAATTCTCTAACAGTTGCAACAAATATGGCCATTTGTATGAGACATTTTGTAAGCTTGGATTCTCACTTTAACTAGAGCTTGAAGTGTAGATGATACCTGATATATCACCCAACTAACTGAGACAACTTCCCCATGTTCAATATCTATTTCTTCTCTTCCAAATCTCCCACAAAATAATAGACGGCAATGCATGAATAATAGGCCTATGTCGCGGAATAACCTAGGCAATCCAGCACTTTGTTACTGCCTATTGCAAATATAAGCCTTCCATTGATATTCCTGCACTGGAGAGAAAGTAATACCATACAGAATGAGTTGCATAGGATCTAAATAACATATGAGACAGTGTTTCTTCATCTGGATTTAGACAACACCAACACCTAGAAGGCATAAAGTGACCCAACCTCCTAAATTGATCATCAAGTGGCAATTTGGCTTTCCACACCTTCCACATGAAAAAAGCAATTTTAAAAGGTAATCCTTTCACCCACATGTTCTTATATCAATACTAGGATCTCTACTCCTCCTAAGATATTCCCAGGCATACTTGACAGTGAAATTGCCCCTAGCTTCCAACATCCAGTAAGGTCGATCATGATCATTATGTGACACTGGGGGATTGATGTTTTCAATGACATGAATTGCTAAATCATGAAGAAGAATTTCTAGCAGCCTATCTTCATCCCAAGACTCCTCCACAACCACATCATATACATTGTGTACAAATTCATCACAGTAAAAGTCTGGTGAAGTAATGAAGTACAAAGCTCCCAATCATATCCTGCTGCCAAACCAAAACAATGAAGAACCCATTCTTGGTTGCCAAATGATTTGATGTTCAATCTCATCTCTACACTCAAGCATTTTCCTCCAAACATGTGATCCATAACTCCAAGAAACCACCATGACATTCATTTTCTTACAATATTTTTGGCTCATAAAAGAGCTCCACAATGTAGGTTTAGTTCTAAAGTTCTACCACAACTTGTAAAAAAGAGTTTTTGAAACATCTTGTAGTGATACAAACCCTAACCCTCCTTTTTCATATGGTTGACATAAGGTGTCCCAAGATGCCCAATGTCAATTCTTACCACCTACTGAATTACTCCAAAAGAAACGAGCAAACAGTTTATGAAGCTTATTAATAACAAATGGAGGTGGATTCACAGCTGACAACAAATGTATTGGCATACTCTGAAGGACATGTGATATCAAGATTGCCCTTCTACCTATAGAGAGCAATTTACCATTCCATGATTGCAACTTGTCAATAGCATTTTTGATAAGCCCATGATAATAATCCATTCATCTTTTAGCATAAAATATGTGGCAACCTAGATAAATAAAGGGAAACTCTTGCGTGCTTATTCCAGTAATCCTTTGCACTTTATTCACCACTTTCATACTTGTTGAGTGCTACATATACACTGTTGATTTTACCTTGTTGATTATTCATGGCAAAATCAACTCATCATTTTGTACACAGCTAGCAGTGCGGGATGATATTTGCACATGAAACCACACTTCAGGCCTGTTCCGTTGTAAGATGCACACTTCATCGGCTCGTCATTTTGTAACCGAAAAATGAAGGAGTAAATTTTATGGGTGGTCATTCAACTTTGTGTTCATTACCCAAAAGTCACTTTTCTTTATTTTGTTGCGTAAAAGTAATTCAACTTTGTGTTGATTACCCAAAAGTCACTTTTCTTTCTTTGTTACACAAGAATTATTTTACTATGCTCTAGTTATCACAATAATCACTTTGACTAGATTTTACAAACCTTTCACCTGAAAATTATTATGACCTTGACATTATAAATCCTCCCATTTATGTAATACCTTCTATATTATATAGTATATACTTTTACCTAGATATTTTACTTATAATTAATATAACTTAATATAATCTTAATTATTTTATTATTTTTATAATATATCCTTACATTTAATATTTTCTTAATATTAATTTTCAATATATATAAGTAGCATTATTAAATTTATCAATAACATGTAACGACCCAACCAATCATTTTGAGCTCTAGCGCATCGTTCGGCAGTTTGAGACCATGAGTAGCTTCATTTCAGGTATTATGACTTGTACGTGTGGTGGGAATTAAGTTTCGGGAAGTTTAGAGTTGATTTAGAGAGAAAATTCTCATTTCGAAAGATTTAAGTGGGGAGAATTCAATAAGGTGTGATTTTTGAGTAAACGACCTCGGAATCGAGATTTGAAAGTTCCAGCAAGTTGGTATGATGATATTTGACTTGGGCGTACGTCCGGATCGGGTTCTGGATGACCCGGGAGCGTTTCGGCGCCTATTGTGGAAAGTTGGCATTTTGGAAAGATTTCCTAAATTTGGGTTGGAGTTCATTTCAATGTTATCAATGTCCTTTTGGGATTCCGAGTCTGGGAATAGCTCCGTATGGTAATTCTAGTTTTGGGAGTGCGTCCGGAAGTGGATTTGGAGGTCTGTAGGTCATTTCGGGGTCATTTGGCGAAAGTTGGAAATTTGAAGATTTTTGGAAAGTTTGACTGGGAGTGGACTTTTTGATATCGGGGTCGGATTCCGATTCCAGAAGTTGGAGTAGGTCCGTACTGTTGAATGTGACTTGTGTGCAAAATTAGAGGTCAATTGGACGTGAAGTGATAGGTTTCGGCATCGAATGTAGAAGTTTGAAGTTTTAAAGTTCATTAAGCTTGATTTGGGGTGAGATTCATAGTTTTGACGTTGTTTGATATGATTTAAGGCCTCAGGAAAGTTTGTGTTATGTTTTTAGACTTGTGTGGGTGTTTGGTTTGGAGCTTTGGGGACTCGGGTGAGTTTCAGATATGTTTAGGTTGTGTTGCACTTGTTTTTGATGCTTCGTCGTCGTTTCTTCAAGCATAAATGGTACCACATTAAGAAAATGAACTCAAAATTCAATTTTATTGAACCATTAGAGCCGTATTGTAATTATGGAGTCATATAAAAAAGAATCGTCGAATTTGGACATCGTATGAGAGAGTTATGCCCATTTGTCAAGAAAACTGTTGGTTTCTGGTGTGGTCGCAATTGCGATGCCCAGTTCGCAATTGCGAACTTTTTGTCGCAAATGCGACCTTTTCCTGCCATGTTCTTGTTCGCAATTACAAGGGTTCGCGATCGCAAATGTGACATCCGTAGCTTGTTTTTAGCCGTATAACTCGGGTTTTTGCTTCATTTTATCATATTTTGAACCCTAGGTCCGGGAGTGGGCGATTTTGAGAAAGGATTTTCGTATCAAATCATTGGGTAAGGCCTCAAACCAATTTTCAAATATATTTGTGATTATACCTTAGATTTAACATCAAAATCCATGAGAATCTAAAGAAAAATTTGGGAAAAATTGTAAAATCTTTCAAAATATAAAATGATGATTTGAAGGACAAATTGGTATCGGAATTTGATAATTTTAGTATGGTAGAACTCGTATCGGAATGGTTGTTCGGGTTTGTAAATTTTATCGGGTTCTGAGCTGTGGGCCGGGGGAGTTGACTTTTGTTGACTTTTTGCAAGTTGTGTAAGGATCATAGCTTTGTTAATTAAAATTATTTTCTCTTGCATTGTTTTGTTTGATGTATTTAAGTCGTCTTTGGCTAGATTGAGCCGAACATTGGTGAATTGGTAAAGGGAAAGCTAAATTAAGTATTGAGTTGGCCGAATTGAGGGTTTGAGCATAATCTTGGACTGGAAAGTGGGCTTTGAGGTGATGTGAGTCTCCTTTCTAACCTTGTAAGAGGGAATTAACCCCATAGGTGAAATAATTCGATATGTGTTTCTATTTGTGGAGGCTACGTACGCACGAGGTGACACGAGTCCGTGTGTAGCTACTATTATGCTGAAGTCCGAGTAGTTTAGAACCCAAAAGCATGCTATACTTGTGATATTTGTGACCTTATTGTCAATTTAAATTGCTTAAATCATACCGAACTTGATAAATGAATTTCTAGAATGTTAAACTTAGTTTTCTTGACCGGTAATAGGTGATTTACATTCCTTGGATAATTTCTCCTTGATGAATTCTTGATTTGACTATTTGATTGTGTTTTCCTTTTCGTGGAACGGGCCGAACGCCTCGGCAGATTAAATAGATGCATCTACAGTTCGCGCCGTTCAACCCTCCGGCAGTGCACCGTTTAAATATTACGTTGGATCGGGCCGTACGACCTCTGCATGATTTGCGCATGACTTAACTGATTGTTTTGGAATTATTGACAATTGATGTGGCCTCATAGGCCGGAGATATAAATTATTAAAAGATGAAAATAAATTTGAATATCTCCTATTAACAAAAGAATTGTTTACCTGCTTCATGTTATTGAGTTTACAGTCATCTTATAAAATCCATGATTAGACATATTATCGGTATATTATTGTTGGCCATAGTAAGTGTCGGAGTCGACCTCTCGTCACTACTTCTTCGAGATTAGACTGGATACTTACTGGGTAAGCGTTATTTTCGTACTCATACTACACTTGCTGTACATTTTGTTGTACAAGCACATGTATGTTCAGTGGCCTTGTGGGCACAGCAACATGGTTGATGCGGGGACTTAGGTGACCTATATTCCATGTTACGATCCGCAGCCAACAAAGTCTCATTCAGAGTGTTTGCATTTTCTTTCCTGTCCAAATTTGTATTCCGGACAGTTGTTGTATTTTATTTATTTTCTAGTAAATGCTCATGCACTTGTGACATTGGATTCTGAGATGATTATGGGTTATTCAGTATTGAGATTATGAAAAAGTTATTATTTACTCTTAAATTTCCATCTTCTACTATTTAATTGAAGGAAAACTACGATTTCGAAAATACTAAAAAGAGAACCAAATTAATTATTTATTGTTGGCTTGTCTGACAGTGGTATCTGGCGCCATCACGACCTTTAGTGGATTTTGGATCGTGACATAACATTACCGTGAACAAATCTCAAGTCCACATTCTTAATCATGCTTAATGAAATATGTTTATGAGAATTAAAAAATCAAACTCATTGATTTATCAACCAACCTATACCATTAATTTAATAACAGCTTGTTTGGATGGTTGTTACCTATCGTATCGTATCGTATTGTTACTTTAAATACAATGTTTGTTTTGATTGTTACTTAAATTTTATTGTATCGTATCGTTAAATCCGTCGTTACGTAACAAAGAAATGTGCCACTTTATGTAACGAACGATTTGGTGTGGTCGCGTCGTTTCCTTATGTTTTTCTCTCAATCTCACCCTTCATTATTATTAAATAATTTTATTTTATCATTTACCCTACCTTTTTATATACCGTATCATAATTTTTCTTTATAATATTGCAAGTTTATTCATCATATCACAGGTGCGTGATACCATGAAACGACGCCAAAACGACACAATCCATCCAAACATTGTATTCATCAAACGATACAGTACAATACAATACGATACGATACGATACATTATGAAACGATACGTAACAACCACCCAAACAAGCTGTAAATAAAATGCCCATATTTAGCAAAATAACACATCATATTAATACTTTCAAATAAATAATATTAACATATAAAGCTTTAAAAAACTTAATATTATACACAAATATTTTTGAAACTTCTTTTAAAAATTTTATTGACCACAAAAAAACTATCATTTGTTAAACAAATCAGCTTTTATTATTTTAAATGAATATTAAAAATAAATATTTTATTATTATTTTTATATTTAAAAAATGTTCATATTTGAATATAATTAAACAAATTGAGTGCCATGAAAAAATTAAATGTATGGATATATATTAAAAATAATAATAAAATAATTTAAAATTATTTTAATTATAAGTAAAATACCTAGGTAAAAATATTTTATATAGTATATAATATAGAAGGTATTACATAAATGAGAGGATTTATAATGTCAAGGACATAATAGACTTTTCAAGTAAAAGTATTATAAAATCTGGCCAATGTGAGTTTTGTGATAAATAGAGCAAAGTAAAATAATTTTTGTGTAAGCAAAGAAAGAAAAATGACATTTGGGTAACGAACACAAAGTTGAATAATTTTTATATAGAAAAGTGACTTTTGAGGAATGAATGAATGAATGACCACCCATGTAATTTACACTATGTTTGGATCATTGTTACCCATCATTTTTTAATGTATTGTATTATATTGTACTGTGATGTATTGTATTGTATCGTTTTATGGATGTAACGTTTGAATGGATTGTATCGTTTGCTGTTGTTAAATAATATTTTTGTTGTTTGGCTTGACTGTATTCTACAGTACTGTAACTGATAATTTCACTAAAATATCCGTAATTATTTTAAATAAAATTTATCAAGAATTACACATAAAAATAATTTAAAACTTTCTACTAATTTTTCATTAATTACGTAGCTTGGAAACAAGAGCAAAAACCTGGAAAAAAAATGTTAACTAATATTAGCAACACAAAAGAAAAATTAAAACGATGAAAAGAGACAAATAATCGAACGGAGACTTGGTTAATAAAAAGAACGGGACTCTAGAAAAGATGGAAGAAGACAAAGTAGGTCAATAGATTGGACATTTGGAGTTAAAATAAAAAAAAAATTAAATGATAAAATAGAATTATAAAGTACTAAGTAAGAGCATAATTAAAAAAGAAAAAAAAATGGGACTTTTGATTATTCCATAATAATGAATTTAACCACAACAATTTTAAATAAATAATAAAATAAATATGTTTTCAAACAAGCTGTTACTCAAAATGAAGACTCTGTTTTGGCGGTCACTGTCCCTCCAAAGAGAAGACTGTTGACGGATCCTATAAATACCACGTCTTCTTCATAACTAAGAATTAGGGCTCATAAAATCACTATCATTAGAATCTGTAAATACCCAGCACAAACATTCTCTGAAGTTCAAAATACTAAGAATTCGCACGCATACGATATTCGCAATCAAAGTTCGAAGAACATTCACGAATCTGCATGAATGAATTCACATCTCCTTTGAGGTTCTCTTCTCAGTTGATTGAATTTATCGTTAATTTCCGCATTAATGCCTCATTTCCATATATGTTATCCGATTTTTGCGCCTCGATTCTGATTCAGTAAACTTTGAACATTTGGCAAGAGGTCAAACTCAAAACTCAAATCTCGAAAGTGAGCGAACTGATTTTAGGTTTTAATATGTTCATTTGCGTTAAAATTTTTGAATTTTATGTGCTTCTGAATTGTGATCGCTAGAATTTCGATGAACTTTTCACGGTAGCGGTAATGATTAGAAAAACTCAGATCTTACTGAGGTTCTCTTCTTAATTAATCGTATTTATCCTAAATTTCCTCATGAATTTATCATTCTCATATATATTATCCGATATTCCGACTTGATTTCTTCTAACAATTAAGTTTGAAAATTTGGCGGGAGCTCATACTCAAAAATCGAGATCGAAAGTCAGAGCGATAAACTTTAGTGTAAAGATGTTTAATTAATAGTACCATTCGATTTAAATTAGGGTTTTTCTATGATGTTATAAGCTTGTGGTTTGTGATTGCAGAAGAATTTGAAGAAAGCATGGATTTTTTTTACGGTAAAAGTAACGATTCGCAAGCTTCCAAAGTCCGATCCTTGGATGTTTCACCAATCAACACTCAAAACTTCATCGGCCGTGGCCGTTTTTATCCTGGACCAAAACCTCGGATCCTCGATCCTTACTCTTCTTCAGATAGTTCTGGTAGTTCTTCCAATAGAGTACTCTCTCCGCTAGCCCGATACCTTCATTCCAGCTCGCCGGTGCCGTTTGCCAGCGATTCGCCGGAGCGTCGTTCTCTGGTCAATAGTAGCAGCGGAAGCAGAAGCGGTTCCGCCGCCGCCGGCGTTTTCCGTTCGCCTCTAGCTTCGATTGAGAACATCGAGATTCCGCCGGCTTTCAGGACTCCGGTGAAAGTCGAAGAGGATGTGGTAGTCATGGACGGCATTCTCGTTGAGCCGAAATATAGTGCAAGAGCTAAATCGTTGCCGTCAACGTCAGATTCCGGAAGGTTGTCGTCGTCAACATCAGGAAGTGAAAATAGCTCTCACAAGTCGGATGTTTGTCGGTGGTGGGGGGATACCTCCACGTGCCGCTTTGGTTCCAAATGCCGGGTCTCTCTCTTCTCTTTCTTCTCTCTCTCTTTCTCAAGAATATGGTCCAATGCTTCTGGAATATTCTTGCACTCATTGTACGGTTGAGATCAACTTTCTAGTTTTGACATTAGTCAACTTTACTAAAATCCACAACTCAAAACATTTATCCTTCAATTAAACAGTTCGTACACGGAAAAGAAGATTTACGCCCAACTGCTTTCGCCAACAGGAATCAATCTGAGGTATTAACAATTTAACTAAATGTATTTACTGCTGAACTTATCTTTTTTAGGATTTTAATGTATGAATTAAAGTTCATTGTGAAGTGATCATCTATCTTCACATGGTTATGCTTTGTAGGCACTGAGCAGCAGGTCATACAGTTCAGGATCACGTGCATATGGACCGAGGGGCCGATCTGTTCATCACCAGGTCAACTCAGCCGTGTCTTCAACAGAATCAGCAGCAATGGCCACGCCTACTACTGTTAAAAAAGTCGTGTCTATTAAAGATAAAGAGCCCCCAAGCAGCGACAGTAGCCCTAGTTCCACCACCTCCACAATTGCTATCTCTGGCACTGACTGGTCTCCCTTGGATGATAATATCGAGGTTTCTTTGCCTTCTTCTGGTGAAAAATGTCCTTCCAGAGAAGATGTTGATGCTCATATACAGACTGTTCTCTATGGTCTTTCTGAAAGAAAGAGATTGCCGGTATTTGTTGAATTTTCTTAGGAGTAGCTGTGCCATATTCCCAAGTCTCTCTTCTTGCCATCAACTACCAATAAGGTAATCAAGAGCTGTTAGTGACTTCCTTGTGTTTAAAAGGGTTGTAGTTGCTTTTGTTGTGTTGCAGATTTGACAATTCCAGGAGCAGTACTATCATAACAAAGACAATATACTGTCAAATAATATCTAGGATATGAATGGACAATTGGACATGGATCATACAACATAGAATTGCTGAGTGTTTTTGGCTGATACAGAATAAAACTGGGAGCATACGAATAGTTGATCTGTAGTGCAGGGCTGCGGGGGTCTTGCCCCAAATGATCTCAGTTTGCCAAAATCAAGATGCTCGATATTCTTGTTTGTGAATTTGCTTCCTGTGTTGAGTTTTTGTATCAAAAATCAACATAACATCACCTACATATTGCAGCTGATAGTCCCCGAATACTCTGAGAACTGTTTGTTTAAGGCAATTAGGTTCAAATTTACCAATCAATCAAAACAAAACAAAAAAGGAAAGATAGTTGCTTTTCAATACATCAGCTGAGAGGTACTAAATTTGCCTTGATCATTGCCATGATTGTTTTTAGGTATAACTTTGCAATTGTACAGTTTATTTTGTTGTGCTAGTATTTTTCATTTCACCCGGTAAACAGGTGAGAGAAATAACTTGCTTGAGGTACAGGATAACACTAGGACTCAAATTCGTAATAAATTATTCAAATTGTGACGTCTTGGCTATAAAAGAGTACACAAGGATTTAAATTCTATTCGAATTGTGATATCTTGACCAATTAAATGTCTTAGAAGAAACTTATCGTGCTAGTGTTTGAGAATCAGTATAAGGTTCACCACTTGTAGCTCTAAATTTGTAAAGTCTGTTGATAATAAAATCAATTTCCTTGGTTTTAGTAGCTCAAACGCGTAGTTTACAAAGAAATGCTGGTCTCATTAAAGTGTGTTAGCTACAAAACAGTTCTGAAAGTTGACATTTTACTTATGTGGATAAATATCCAAAAGGAAGCAGCACGTTTGTCTATGTGCGCTATCAGTGCAAGTTAGTTTATTGGTAATAACAGTTTATTGGTAATAACTATCCTTAATGTGATGCTTCGAAATATCTTATAGTATGTGTTTGCCTTGGTTTTAGTCAACCCCTATGAATCAGGAGCAAGTTAACGTATTCTTTTAAGGAATATCATTCTCATCTGTTTAATTAGCAACATAATTTGCGATGAACCTGAATCGCCACTCACATCTACCAATTAGATTGGTGTGGCTCAACAAATTTTTACCGTCATGGGGATTGATTGCAAGTGGAGAAGGAAGTCTGGACGTTGGTTTTCGCCAGTGCTGGGTGGTAGGAGAAAAAGGAGCTGAAACCAAACCTGGGCATTTACTTTGTTAGGGTTGTACATATTAACTACATAGGTCAGCGACATAGACCATGACCATTGACGTTGCACTAACATTTCCGTCAGCAGTGCGTATTTAGAACAGGCCTGAAGAGTGTATTTGGTGCCAACTTTAGAAAATTCTAAAATGGGTGAACTCTCAGGCCAAGAACCTCTTCTTTTAAGGAAAGAAGATGAATTTGATTGTATCAATAAGACAACCTTTTGGGTATCATCAACAAAGTTGATTCTCAAAGTAGTAACGTAGGTGATCTTCATTGCATGGGCTACTTTTATTTTCTTATTGCCTTCTAAATGCATGAATGATTCGCAAGGGAAGTTTATTTGAGCCACCCGAGGAACTATTTTTGGGACAACAGGTTTGTTTCCAACTTGAAAGTTTCTTACTTTAATGTTGTATCATTATTTCGAATTTCTTAGTAAGTGATATCAGTTTTTGTTGGACTGCAGGAAGCACATTCTTGATATTCAGTTTCCCAATTTTCATGATTGCATTTCTTGCAATTATTCGCCTCGTTCTCTCTGGTGAAGATGAACACCAAGTGTATGTATATCTGCTAGCTTGGTTTCTTACTTCATAGAACTCCTTTAGAAGTTAGTGGATGTTCTGAACTTGTGTAGTTACTTGAATTTTAAATTGTTGTAGCCTGTAGGAAGAAGACTGCAAAAGGTCCAAGTTTTTGCTTGTGGACATTCCCGGTGCTGGTGGATGGACCATTTGGGGTTGTTACAGCTGCAGAAATGATTGGTGTTATACTCTTCTCAGCGTACATCATCTGGGCTGTAGTTATGTACAGTATACGGAATGTTGGCCTCTATCTTTATTTCATGTTCAAGACATGAAAGAGAAAAGGTAATTCTATCACCATGATCATGTTACCTGCTAGTTTGGGTTTGTCGGATTTCTCACTTTCGCTTCTCTGTGTCCGAAGAGAAAGTAGTTGCTAATGATGTTCACCATGTTCAAGAGCTTGGGCTTGTTGTTAACCTGCTCATTTAGACCTCTTGCTGTTCTTTAATTTGCACCATTTTGTTCCGGCTTGACAAAATGGTCATCCTTTCAGTGAACTAAGTTACCTTAATCCTTTTATATATACATGTATGGCTGGGCTATATAGATCATTATCCATTCTCCAATAGAACTACGTGATATGATTCTTTAAAGCTATTTATTTTGCATCCTTCTGGCCTTCATTTGCTCTATATTCAGAAATTTTTCAATCCAATATGCCCTTAATTCAAATTTTGGTTCAACTTTGTTCGTATATTGTCTTATACAGTAGCTCTTTGTTCTCCAGAAATATGCATGGTAGTAGAGTTCTGAAAGTACTGAGACACTCTTCTCGAGTAGTTGATGATTCCAATTTACTGAAGCTTGAGCTAAACATGACTTTAGAGCCTGTTTAAAGATATGCGACCTATTGAAATAATAAATATATCCTAGTTTCTTATGTTTATTCCTGCCCCTCTCTAACGAAAACAAACTGATTTAGATCAGTTGAGTACTGTTAACTATCTGCATCACACGATAATTCCAGGCTATTCTGACTATGTGTTTGATTTTACTAACTTCACTTATATAAAACAGGGATCTTTTAAGTTCATTTGCTGCACATTATCTAGTCCACCTGTGATTTTAAATTGGAAAAGATGATTGATTTTCTCTTCTTTTGATCTGTCCTCTCTTCTTTGTCACCTCAATTTATAATTGCGCATCTTGATAAATATAAAAGAGATTTCCATGTCAAAAGGTTTCGAAGTATTGGGATATAAACAGTTCCAGCCACATAGTTCTTACATCAGACTTTAGAACCAGTACATAGTTTGTTGACTTGAAGGCTCCTTTAATAGCAGGATCGACTAATATCTGCTGTTGTAATTTTCCAGTGTTCTGTTGCTGGAGCTAACAGGCCTTCGTTTTGGATTCATTGGATTAATCTGCTTAGCATTTCTGTTTCTGCCTGTTGCACGGGGTTCAGTTCTTCTTCGAGCTATAGATATTCCTTTTGAACATGCCACTCGATATCATGTTTGGCTGGGACATCTTACTATGGCTCTTTTTAGCCTTCATGGCCTGTTCTATGTGATTGGCTGGGTGCTGCCTTTTGGAGGAAGTGAGTTCTAAAACTGAAAATTATTTCCTTAGCCCATAGAGATCCCTTGTATTAAGTTGTAATTCAAATATTAAAGGGGGTTCATCACATGTAATCCATCTTTGTGAGTATTCTTGGTAAAGAAATTGAAGACTTGGACTTTGTCACTGTGTTTAATGCAGCTCATTCAGTGGAAAACATAAGAGTAGCCAATTTTCCCGGAGTTATCAGCCTAGCAGCTGGTTTATTAATGTGGGTGACTTCACTTCCTGGAGTAAGGAGACAAAACTTTGAACTGTTCTTCTATACACACCAATTATATGTGGTGTTCGTGGTGTTCTTGAGTGGTCCAATTTTTTGTGGCTTCGTTTCAGCCAAATTTCTGCTTACATAGCCTGATTGAATGTTGGGTATTAGTCTAGCAAATAACGAACATATGATTTAAGTTTTTAGATATGGAAACAAAAGAACAAAGCGAAGTTGCATTCATTCTATCACAGGCACCTAAAATAGCAAGACCATATTCACTAATGACTTCGAGCGCACAAGATGTTGGTCAAAAGAATTACGTATTTTTTTTTGCCATAATTCAACTTGTATTTAGGCCTGGATTTGAGTTGTAGCTAGGCTTGAGTTAAATTTAATTTTTGTACCAAATTGATATTTTTAAAGTAATGGTGGCTTACGTATGTATGCAGTTTTTGTAAAATAAATGTTACCACTCATATATATTTAAAATCATATTCTCTGGCAAAATATTATCAGATTGCAGTGGAACCCGTTAATTCAACGTATCACCGCCTTATAATATCGACTTTGAGATAAGTGCAAGTGATATGTTCTATATAATTATGTTGACATGTTGATCTCTTGGATGAAACCAGTTCACGAGTCAACACCGAATTCATCTTAGCTTTGCACTAATATCTTGTGAATTTACATGTGAACATCAAATTTGCTGATATAAAAATAATAAGTATATTAAGATTTCATCCAAAAGTAAATTTTTTTCCCTTCAATTATCTAGTGATTTTTTTTTTTTTTTTTGGAACAACTCTTGTCCACGTAAAATATGACAATTTAATCATAATAAGTGTTTTTTTATTTTACAATTAAACCGGTCTTTTGAGTTATTCAAGGCACAAATACTATAATATAATTCTTGCACTTTCTCATTACTTCCTACGTCTAGTTACTACTATTCTATCTTGTTCCCCTCATTTCGGTTTGTTGAGTGAGACTAATATATGTATCTAACAAATAAAAATAGGTGAAAATGACGCTGAAAAGGATCACTAACATGGAATGCAAGCAAAAGACACAAAAAGATTCCTAATATTAATACTATGATTTTTTTTATATATCTAAGCTTTTCATGTTGTTGATGTTGTTTTTGGCTGAGGAATGAGTGACTCTGGTTTAGTTTTTGAGAAAAATGTCACAATCAATTTCCTCACATCACATAAATTTGATTAGTTGTACGCTAATAAATACTACTCTCACACTTTGGTTTTCTGTGCAATTATGTGCACACTTCCAAGCATTTAGGGATCATAAAAATTCGCGTTTTTAATAAATAATTATAGGATATCTTCAGGTTATGCAGCCAGCCACGCCATTGGCTTTTATGATTTTATTTGGTTACTTCACAATTTGAAAATTATATGGGTGAAACTTTTGGCCCTAGAAAGTAGTTTTATAAAAAATAATAATATTAGAAAATCATAGTGTGTGTTGATGAGATTTTGTAGTCCAAAAGATTAATAATAATCTCTAAGTGTTATTTGAAGCAAATAATATGAAGTTAAAAATATAAAATAGTTATAAGAAAAATGAGCCATTTTCCTTCTTTTGATGGATTGTTACAATCATATACGTACTAAACATATAACACTCTTCAAAGAATATTTTTTTTAAAAATGACTTCCACCACCAAATACCTGTACGTAAATTACCTAGGACTAGAAATCGAAATGTCCGTCTACTCTAGGATTAGGCCTTAGTCTCTTCAATCTATATATTCTATCGATCTATATATAATAAAAGGAGAGGCAAGCACAATATTAAGACAAGTGGCATAACCACAAAAAGTCAAGTGGCTTTAGGACAAAACAAACTACTTTCTAACTAAAAACCTTTTGAATTTTAGATTTTGAATTAATTAGTTGGTTATTCTATTTGATTTAATAAATATAAATAACTTATAATTAGCTATAATAAGAAAATGAATATATATATATATATATATATATATATATATATATATATATATATATATATATATATATGGAGTACTTTCAAGTTGGAGTTTCAAAATTATTTTAAAATAAAAAAATGGAAATAAAGAAATTCAAAACTTTCAATTTAAATTGGGGAGTAGTTTCTTCCTAATATAGTAGTCTATATAAATATCTATTTTATTTTATATATATAAAAAAAGAAGTAAATAATTATATGGTGCCAAGTAGTATAACCTTAAGACGACAAGTGTAGATTTTTAGGACAAAGCGCCAACAAAGTTGGAGTTCTAAAATTATTTTAAAATAAAAAAAAATTGCCAATTCAAATTGAGAATTAGTTTCAAATTGGAGTTTTAAGACAAATAAACTTCTTTTCTAACAAAAAAAACCTTTCAAATTTTGAATTAATAGAATTGATATAAATATAAATCACTACAAGAAATCAGGCTTTTAGCGGCGCCAAAAGTCGCTACAAAAGACCAGAAAGTCGATGCTATAGGTTTTTAGTGGAGACCGCAGGATTGCTGCAAGTACTAGCGTAACTGAATCTTTCTTGTGGCGACTCTGGTGGTCGCCACAGAAAGAGCCAGTAGTGGCGACTTAACCTGCCACTAAAAGAAAACAAAGACGCCACAAATAACAATTCACAAGAGGGATTTCAGGTGGGTCGCCACTGAAAAGAGGACTTTAGCAGCGACAAAAGGTGCCACTAATAATTTAGTAGCGACATTAAGTCGCCGCAACAGAGAACTTCATTTTCATGTATTCCTTTTTAGGCGACTAAGGGTCGCCACAAATACTAACTTTTTCATTTAAAAAAATAAATAATATACAATCTATTTTTATAACGACCCGACCGGTCGTTTTGAGCTCTAGTGCGTCGTTCAGCGGTTTGAAGCCCTGAGTAGCTTCACTTCAGGCATTATGACTTGTACACTTGGTCAGAATTGAATTCCGGGAAGTTCGAAGTTGATTTAAAGAGAGAATTCTCATTTCGGAAGCTTTAAGTTGAAAGAATTGACTAAAATTGGATTTTTTGAGTAAACGACCTCGGAATCGAGATTCGAAGGTTCCAGCAGGTTCGTATGATGATTTAGGACTTGGGCGTATGTCCGGATCGGGTTTTGGAAGACCCGAGAACGTTTTGGCACCTATTGTGGAAGTTAGCATTTTTGGAAGAATTTCATAAGTTTGGGTTGAAGTGCATCTCAGTGTCATCAATGTCCATTTGGGATTTCGAGTGTGGGAATAGCTCTGTACGGTGATTCTGGTGTTGAGAGCGCGATCGGAAGTGAATTCGGAGGTCCGTGGGTCATTTTGGAGTCATTTGGCTAAAGATAGAAATTTGAAGGTTTTTGGGAAGTTTGACCCAGAGTTGACTTTTTGATATCGGGGTCGGATTCCAATTCCGGAAGTTGGAGTAGGTCCGTAATGTCGAATATGACTTGTGTGCAAAATTTGAGATCAATCGGACGTGATTTGATAGGTTTAAACATCGGAAGTAGAAGTTTGAAATTTTTAAGTTCATTAAGCTTGAATTGGAGCGCGATTCATGGTTTTAGCGTTATTTGATGTGATTTGAGGCTTAGAGCAAGTCCGTGTTATGTTTTTAGACTTGTGCGGGCGTTTGGTTTGGAGCCCCGGGGGCTCGGGTGAGTTTCGGAGTAGCTTCGGAGTGTTTTGTGAAGGAGTTGGACTTTCTGGTTCTGGTATGATCGCATTTGCGAGGAATTGGTCGCAAATGCGATCATCGCATTTGCGAGATGGAGCTCGCATTTGCGAGCCTGGGCTTCTGAGGGGAAAGTTCGCATTTGCGAACGAAGGATCGCTTTTGCGCACCTTCGCATTTACGAAAAATCTTGTCGCAATTGCGACCAGGGCAGGGTTGGCTAGACTTCGCATTTCGATGCATTTGTCGCAAATGCGACATCGCATTTGCGAGCCGGATGTCGCAAATGCGACATCTGCGACTGGAACCCAGGGCTTTTTATCCCGAGACTTAACTCATTTCCTTCACTTCCCACTTGGTCTTAGGCGATTTTTGGAGCTTTTGGAAGAGGGTTTTCACCTAGCACTTCGAGGTAAGTAATTTCTACACAACATGAGTTTATTACATAGATTATGGCTAGATTAACACGTGAAAATTGGTGAAATCAAGGGTTTAGATGAAAAATCTAGGTTTTGGATAAAAATGAGATTTGACCACGAAATTCGTTATGGAATGGAGTAAAAATCATATATTTTGATCCTTAGGTTATGGGTAACAACTTTCTTAAAAAAAATTCCGGAATCCGGGCACGTGGGCCCGTGGATGAATTTTAGAAACCTTGCATTTAGTGTTGGAAAATTGGTTTAATAATTAGAATATGAACTTTTGAGCATGTATTGACTAGTTCTTACCCCATTTGAATAGTTTAGGATCGTTCGGCTCCAATTTGAGGTTTGAGCGCGTTCTTAAATTGGGATATAGGCTTCGGATCTAGGTGAGTCTCCTTTCTAATCTTGTAAGAGGTAATTTTCCCCATAGGTGAGTTAATTGGTTATGTGCTCCTATTTGTGGGGGCTACGTACGCACGAGGTGACGAGAGTCCGTGCGTAGCTACTATTATGCTTATGTCCGGGTAGTTTAGGACCCAAAAGCATGCTTACTTGTAATAAATGCAACCTTGTTGACAAATTTAAAAATGCTTAAATCACATCGAAGTGGCGAACGATTTTCTAAAAGAGTTAAACTTCATTTTCTTGACTTGTAAAAAGGGGAATTTACACCTCCTTGAATAATTATTTCCTTGACGAATGTCTTGATTAACTGTTTAAATATGTGATTCGATGTGTACCTGCGTCGCATGTATAATTCGCGAGCAGGGTGATTGTTTATTTGTATTTGACCGCATCGCATGTATGATTCGCGAGCGGGGTAATAGATGCATCTATGGTTCGCGCCATTCGACCCTGTGGCAGTGCACAATTTAAATATTGTTGGATCGGGCCGTACGGCCTCAGCATGATTTGCGCATGCTTGTATTGCTTGCCTTGTAATTTACTGAAGTTGATATTGCTTCTTCCCATCTTGAGAATATATGTATAAATGATGAAAAAGGAAATTGGAAATTTTCATGTAAAAGAAAGAATTGTTTACTTGCTTCACTCTATTGAATTACATTCATGTTTATATAAACCCTTGACTTGTTATATTATTGATGTATCATCATTGGACCTCTAGTAAGTGTCGAAGTCGACCTCTCGTCTCTACTTCTTCGAGATTAGACGGGATACTTACTGAGTACACGTTGTTTTCGTACTCATGCAACACTTGCTGTGCATTTTTGTTGCACAGGCACCTGCAACTCTAGCAGCCTGGTGGGCGTAGCAGCATGGTTGATACGGAGACTTAGATGATCTGCACTTCTCGAGACGACCCGCAGCCAGCAGAGTCTCTTTCAGATTTCCATATTTATTATCTTTCCTATTTGTATTCCCGGACAGTTGTTGTATTATTTTGTTTCCTAGAGATAGCTCATGCACTTGTGACACTGGGTTCTGGGATGATTATGGGATTGTTTAATATTAAGTTTGTTAAAGACATTAGTATCTATTCCGTAAAACTTATTACTTATTGTTTAATGTACAAAAGGAACGATTTTGAAAATGTTAAAACAAGAAATTTCAAGCAAATTGGTGTTGGCTTGCCTGACAGTGGTGTCCAGCGCCATCACGGCCCTTAATGGATTTTGGGTCGTGACAACATGGTATCAGAGCACTAGGTTCCCTTAGGTCTGACGAGTCATGAGCAAGTCTAGTAGAGTCTCGCGGATTGGTATGGAGACGTGTGTACTTATCTTCGGGAGGCTACAGGGCTGTTAGGAGCACTTCCCTTCTTGATTTCCTCATCGCGCGATTTGATTCCTTTGAGGCTTATGCCTTTGTTCCTTCCCAATCAATCTTACGCGACGCAAAACGCTTGTTATAAATCAGGAATTGAGAAAATTTTAAGGTACTACAAAGGTGGTGCGGGATGCTTCTACCTGCGCAGTTGATTTGACTATTGTTGTCGCCTTGTGGAAGGATACTCTGTCGTTTCAGCTCAGTAGTCGCACTTCTGAGAGGTCTGAGGTTAGGCACAAGTTGCCATGGTGCTTATGAACGGTTATCGCACAGTATTGATGTGATGGTAGGATGCTTGTCTACGTGTCGGGGCAGTGAATGACTTGAAGAGAGGTTTACTCAGTGCATGATTTGGAGATTCGGTATTTTATTCCTGGCGGAGGAAAGGCCATCGGGCTAAGAATGTTCAGATTTGGGTTGATGGAGTAACGAGGCTTGGTATTTGCGAGCGTGGTGGAATTTTCATCTGTGATGAGGTGTCGTTGTCCTTGTTGAATGTACTAAGTTCGCCGGTGTTAAGACCTTCTACAAGTCGCCTTTGGGGCAGGATATTGTAAGATAGTATTGGGGAAGCGGCTGTCAGAGATCGCGGGGTGCGGTGGTTCAAGATTTAATGTGTATTTCTAATGCTGACGGCTCGAGAAAGATGATCTTCGGAAAGGCTTAAAAGTTAGTAGCGGTCTATTGATTCAAGTGCTACTGAATTAGGTTGTGATCTAAGGCATCGGCTGAGCAGCCAAGGATGAGGAAGGACATGTGGGAAGTGTTATGCGGTGGTTAAATTTCTGTAAGGATAAGAGTAAGAAGCGGAAGTCGAATAGTTGCTTAAAGAAGAAGGTTTGGCCAAAGTGGGAGAGTGGCAGAGCAGCACGTGGATTCAGTGGCAGGATAACTACACCCTTGAGGAAAGTTTGGAGTGATTTGGGAATTTTAGTGATCGATGATCGAGTCTACAGGCTTAATTTGAAATATTGACTAGCATAACGGCGGGAGATTTGATATGACGGAAATGAGCTGCTTGATATGAAGAAAGATACAACATAACTTTGAATTGGAAGATATTGTCGCACATTTAGTTAATGTCCACGAGGAGTGAATGGACTTGTGCAGCTGGTGGATGAGCATGGGCTCAGAATGGGTTATTGATGTCGTAGTGATGGTGCCTCGTGCAGTGGCGTTGAAAGATGCCGGCGCGTAATCTCCACAAGTGGGTTATCTCCTGTGAGCAGATCAGCGGTCGCGTGGTTGGCGAAGCTTCTGCGAAGAATCCTACTGGCTATCTGGTAAGGAGGTCTAATATGTGAATGTTGCTAGAGATTCAGAGTGTTCATGAAACGCTAAAGGTAGGATTTTGTGGAATTTGGCGGTTTGATTGAGCAAGGTCATGTCAATAAGAGATAAAGAAATCTTGGTAGGCTCTGGAGTGGTGTAATAGTGGCTTCAAGCTAAGTGGGAGAGTCCCACCGCCTACGGTTGGATTGCCTGGTCGCCTATTTGGGAAATTTCTGGTGATCGGCATATCGATGGGTTACCGCGACTAAGGAAAGAGAACATCAGTAGTAATTTAAGCAAAGGAATTGAAGAAAGTGTTCTATAACAGGCATCATCGATTCATGTTCAGGCTTTGGGAAGACTCAGGAATTATGCTTCGCGTAGAAGTGAGTTGCAAAGAAGGTGATTCGGCCAGGTGCTTCTTTGAGAGGGTGGTCATGGGCTAGCGGAGCCTTGCAGTTGATTATATTCGGGACCATGTCAGAGTGGGTGACTCTCAATAACGGTCCTAGTGAATTCAAGGGTTAAAAAATGTGGTGCCTAAGGATTCAAGCCCGCGGTATGTGTTAGAATCGAGCTTGTGAAGCAGCTTATGATGAAAGGCTCAGGATGTTCTATGATGTGTTGACTTGCAGTATAGCATTGGGAGGAAGGGGAGAGAAGGACTTCGGATTCATAAAGGAATTATCAGAATGGATGCACCAGTCGAGATGCGAATATGCGCACAAGGAAGGTACGGGATGGTTCGTAGGATTTGAGACAGCATGGTCTCGTGTTACAAGGCCACTTGGGTGGAGTGTGTTACGTGTTGAATGAAGTTATTATTATTCTAAAGTAATTAAGGATAAATTGGAAGAGGTTGGATTGGTTAGCCATGGTTGAATTGGCATACCGGTTGTAGGGATCAGTTCCTTCAGCGTGATTGAGTTATGCAAGCGATTTGTGATGGTACGTGTGAGGCTTGTCGGCCGCCGTAATTGATTTTATCGGAAGTATTCTAGTATGATGGCCTGCTATGTGTAGGCGGATCCCGGAAAGAGCTAAGGTGGCTTAGGCCACTACTCGAAGATTTGCATGTTCTACGATTATGAGAATTCACTTGTGTATTACTATGGTTCTCCTGAAATGAGTTAAGTGAAAAGTTTCTATTTGATAAAGTATTAGTCCATTAGTGGTTCCGGAGTTATGATAAAAATTGTGTTCTATCGCATGGCTTGTTAGGTGCAGTGAACGGTATGAAATTTTAAGGTGAGGATCAAGGTTGCGGTTCGGTGTTTGACGAGGATGTCACAAGCTCGGATGAGCATTAAAGGGGTTCGAATGATTAGAGTAAGCTGGCATTGTCTTCAGTGTCACTTGGGATCAGTGTTTTGTGAAAGAGGCTTTGCATCCTGGTTATAGATTCTTGATTGCTTTTTCAGCGTTAGTGCGGCCGGTGGTATGGATGTGCAGAATTGTTATCTGTTACGGAAGGTCGTGGGAGCGTGTCCCACGGGAAGATTTTATAAGTGTGGCATGTAGTCACTTGATTGATTGGAGAATGAAACCAAGTACGAAGATTGTGGTGATATTGTTAATTTGAGAATTTATGCCTGGAGGGCACTCGGTTTATTGGGTTGTGGACTGTGGAGGATTACTTCGGGTATGATGGTTGTTCTTGTGTGTTATGGAAAAAAGGGGGTTATTATGGACCTAGAAAAGATTATTGGCCTAGTTCGGTACGATCAGAATCGGCTTGAGGTCTGTGGATGGATTTAAATATGAATATGGGCTCTATATGAGGCTGAATGTGTACATTTCAGCATAGCTCTCCTTATGGAGGAGTATTCGGATGTTGGATGTTATTTCGTCGTCGGCTATTTCATGTAATGCTATATTGTGCTGTGTGAGTTGCGAAACGGCTTGGTAAATTTCTTATGTGTTGAGGTTCCGCATAGCTATGGTGTTATGTGAACAGGATGGCTCTTTAGTTTCAGAAAATTTATCGCACCTCAGTTGTGCTTGAGTTTGTTAGCTTATGGGCGTTATATGTCCCCTCAGGGATGGTATTATGCACTTAGCGTGCTTGTGACCGATATTCGATATTGTGTTGTAATGAGAAATTTAGCTCGATGTGTATCTCCTTATGTGAATTTTATGTGTGGATCGGGTGGCACGCCGCCATGGGTATGTTGTTTGGATCGGGTTTCACGCCGCAACAGTGTGATGATGATTACAGTCCCTTATATTCTATTTTGTGTGTTTTGTTTCCCATTTTCTGAGGAGAGTTCATATTAGCTGCGTAAGTGGAGTAGTCCCTTTCAGAGCTCGTCTTTCTTATGTATCACGTTCGAGTTGGTAGCCTATTGGCACGTAGTGGCATCATATGAGACTTTTGGTCATGTCTGGGGTGGCTTGTTGCCTGAGCAGTTCGTACTAGGTGAGACAAGGTTACTGGATCTACGATCAGTGCAATTTGATTGTGTCTATTAAATAGCAAAGATCATTATTTGGTTCAGAATGAGGTAATGTTCTTGTCAGGAGTATAGACTCAATGATTTGTTGACCCGGTAGTTGGTTATGAATTTCTACATGTCTCTTCCTCGCTTTTTGGCAGTATTGTAGGAGTTGGAACGAGACTTATATATATCATGAGGTGCGTTGTGAGCATCAGATTCGGGGAATGTTGGTTATTATGATCAGGAATGTTATTATGGTCCTGTGAATAATGTGGCGCATGGTGAGAATTCAGGAAAGGTATGCAGTCATGTTCTGGTACCTCGTGTAGTGATTGAAACGGTGTTCATATATTGGAAGCTGGCCTGGCAGAGAATTCCGGATGTTGTAATTGGGTTCTAAGCTTATTTGTTAGAATAAAAGAGAATATCTTTAGATTAGATCGAGTTAATGTGCTCAATTGAGCTGTGGTAGCACTGGTAGATGCTCAAGGTGTTAAACAGAGATTTCGAACAACTCCGGTGCAGCTCTCATCACGTTCGAGGACGAACGTATGTTTAAGTGGGAGAGAATGTAACGACCCGACCAGTCGTTTTGAGCTCTAGCGCGTTGTTCAGCGGTTTGAAGCCCCGAGTAGCTTCACTTCAGGCATTATGACTTGTACACGTGGTCAAAACTGAATTTCGGGAAGTTCAGAGTTGATTTGGAGAGAGAATTCTCATTTCGGAAGCTTTAAAGTTGAAAAGAATTGACTAGATTGGATTTTTTGAGTAAACGACCTCGGAATCGAGATTCGAAGGTTCCAGCAGGTTCGTATGATGATTTCGGACTTGGGCGTATGTCCGGATCGGGTTTTGGAAGACCCGGGAACGTTTTGGCACCTATTGTGGAAGTTAGCATTTTTGGAAGAATTTCATAAATTTGGGTTGAAGTGCATCTCAGTGTTATCAATGTCCGTTTGGAATTCCGAGTCTGGGAATAGCTCCATATGGTGATTTTGGTGTTGGGAGCGCGATCAGAAGTGAATTCGGAGGTCCGTGGGTCATTTTGGAGTCATTTGGCTAAAGATAGAAATTTGAAGGTTTTTGGGAAGTTTGACCGAGAGTTGACTTTTTGATATCGGGGTCGGATTCCGATTCCGAAAGTTGGAGTAGGTCCGTAATGTCGAATATGACTTGTGTGCAAAATTTGAGGTCAATCGGATGTGATTTGATAGGTTTAAACATCGGAAGTAGAAGTTTGAAATTTTTAAGTTCATTAAGCTTGAATTGGAGCGCGATTCATGGTTTTGACGTTGTCTGATGTGATTTGAGGCTTCAAGCAAGTCCGTGTTATGTTTTTAGACTTGTGCGGGTGTTTGGTTTGGAGCCCCGGGGGCTCGGGTGAGTTTCGGAGTAGCTTCGGAGTGTTTTGTGAAGGAGTTGGAATTTCTGGTTCTGGTATGATCGCATTTGCGAGGAAATGGCCGCAAATGTGATCATCGCATTTGCGAGATGGAGCTCGCATTTGCGAGCCTCGGCTTCTGAGGGGAAAGTTCGCACTTGCGAACGAAGGATCGCTTTTGCGAGGCCTCACCCTCGCATTTGCGAAAAATTTTGTCGCAATTGCGACCAGGGCAGGGTTGGCTAGGCTTCGCATTTGCGATGCATTTGTCGCAAATGCGACATCGCATTTGCGAGCCGGATGTCACAAATGTGACATCTGCGACTGGAACCCAGGGCTTTTTATCCCGAGACTTAGCCCATTTCCTTCATTTCCCACTTGGTCTTAGGCGATTTTTGGAGCTTTTGGAAAAGGGTTTTCACCTAGCACTTCAAGGTAAGTAATTTCTACATAACATGAGTTTAATACATAGATTATGGCTAGATTAACATGTGAAAATTGGTGAAATCAAGGGTTTAGATGAAAAATCTAGGTTTTGGATAAAAATAAGATTTGACCACGAAATTCGTTATGGAATGGAGTAAAATCATATATTTTGATTCTTAGGTTATGGGTAATAACTTTCTTCAAAAAAATTCCGGAATTCGGGCACGTGGGCCCGGGGATGAATTTTAGGAACCTTGCATTTAGGGTTGGAAAATTGGTTTAATAATTGGAATATGAACTTTTGAGCATGCATTGACTAGTTCTTACCCCATTTGAATAGTTTCGGACTGTTTGGCGCCAATTTGGAGGTTTGAGCGCGTTCTTGAATTGGGATATAGGCTTCGGAGCGAGGTGAGTCTCCTTTCTAACCTTGTAAGAGGGAATTTTCCCCATAGGTAAGTTAAATTGGTTATGTGCTCCTATTTGTGGGGGCTACGTACGCACGAGGTAACGAGAGTCCGTGCGTAGCTACTATTATGCTTATGCCCGGGTAGTTTAGGACCCAAAAGCATGCTTACTTGTAATAAATGCAACCTTGTTGACAAATTTAAAAATGCCTAAATCATATCGAAGTGGCGAACGATTTTCTAAAAGAGTTAAGCTTCATTTTCTTGACTTGTAAAAAGGGGAATTTACACCTCCTTGAATAATTATTTCCTTGACGAATGTCTTGATTGACTGTTTGAATATGTGATTCGATGTGTACCTGCGTCGCATGTATCATTCGCGAGCAGGGTGATTGTTTATTTATATTTGACCGCGTCGCATGTATGATTCGCGAGCGGGGTAATAGATGCATCTATGGTTCGCGCCATTCGACCCTCTGGCAGTGCACAGTTTAAATATTGGTTGATCGGGCCGTACGTCCTCGGCATGATTTGCGCATGCTTGTATTGCTTGCCTTGTAATTTACTGAAGTTGATATTGCTTCTTCCCGTCTTGAGAATATATGTATAAATGATGAAAAAGGAAATTAGAAATTTTCATATAAAAGAAAGAATTGTTTACTTGCTTCACTCTATTGAATTACATTCATGTTTATATAAACCCTCGACTTGTTATATTATTGAAGTATCATCATTGGACCACTAGTAAGTGTCGAAGTCGACCTCTCGTCTCTACTTCTTCGAGATTAGGCGGGATGAGTACACGTTGTTTTCGTACTCATGCTACACTTGTTGTGCATTTTTGTTGCACAGGCACCTGTACCTCTAGCGGCCTAGTGGGCGTAGCAGCATGGTTGATGCGGAGACTTAGGTGAGCTGCACTTCTCGAGACGACCCGCAGCCAGCAGAGTCTCTTTCAGATTTTCATATTTATTATTGTGACGACCCAAAAGGGTCATCACCTGTATTCCAACTCACTCTGTATCTCTGAGGCCGTGAAAACCTAACTTGGGGGTTGCCTCGAATTTGTGTGTGCAGTCCGGGCGCGTAGCCGGAGCGTTTATATATGAATTTGTGAGAAAGATAATAATTTTGATATTTTAATTGATTAATTTTGACTTCGGTCAACGTTTTGGGCAAACGGACCCGGACTCGTGATTCGACAGTCCCGGAGGGTCCGGAGGAAAATATGAGACTTGGGGGTGTGCCCGGAATCAAATTCCGAGGTTCCGAGTCCGAGGAATGAATTTTTACGTGAAATTGTTTTCTGGAAATAATTAAAGAATTGGAAAGTGTTATTTGTTAGGGGGACCGTGCTGTTGGGCTCGTATTTTGGTTCCGACGCCCCGCACAAGTCTTAAATGTGAGTTAAGCAATTGCTGTGAAGTTTGGTTAGATTTGGACGTCATTTGACGTGTTTTGAGCTAGCAACAGTATAATTTGATGTTTCATGGAAATTGGAAGGAAATCATGGGTCTTGAGGCCTAATTCGATGTTGCTTTGGCGATTGGATCGCACGAATGAGTTCGTAGGATGTTATTGAGTTAGTGTGTATGCTTGGTTTGGAGCCCGGAGGGCTTAGGTGAGTTTTGAGTAGGTCCCGGGAGGCCTTAGGCTTAAAGTAACAGATGTTGCAGTGTTGCAGGCCCCAGCGCGGCCGCGGTCATTCCCGCGCGGTCCGCGCTGGAAGCCACGCGGCCGCGGTGCAGTCCGCGCGGTCCGCGTGGCCAGTTTCAGAGGGTTCCTCAGCCTTGGTTTGACCAGCGCGGTCGCGCACCAAGTTCATGCGGTCCGCGCTGGGAGATTCAGAGAAGGTCCCAGGTGCACGACACCAGCGCGGCCGCGCACCAAAATCGTGCGGTCCGCGCTGGGTAGGTTCAGAGAATCATTTTCTTCCCTTCCTCGGTGCGGCCGCGGGGCATTTTTGTGCGGTCCGCGCCGGGTCTTCAGCAAGGTATATAAGTCGGGATTTTCAGTTATTTTTCACTTTTTCAAAACCCAAAACATAAGAGGCGATTTACCAAACGATTCTACTTCTTTAAAACGATTGGTAAGTGATTTCTAACTTATTTTCTTTACTCCTTAACATCTTTAAACATAATTTCAACTTCGAAACAAAGATTTTAGTGGGGGAAATTTGGGAATTTAAGGTAGAACTAGGGTTCCTAAATTTGGGGGTTTTGGACCTCAATTTGAGGTCCGATTCCAAAATAACTTATATATTTGAGTTCATGGGGGAATGGGTAGTCGGGTTTTGGTTCGAACCTCGGGTTTTGACCACGTGGGCCCGGGGGCATTTTGGGGATTTTTGAACAAACTTTGGGAAATTCACTTTTCATGCATTCAAATTTATTAGATTAGCCTTTGTTGATACACTCAAGTAATTTGTGACTAGATTCGAGCGGTTTGGTGGTGAATTCGAAGGGTAAAGCTATACTAGAGGATTGAGTTGAGTTGGAGCATTTGAGGTAAGTGTTTGTTCTAACTTTGGCTTGAGGGAATAGGATTAGGATGTTATTTGCTACTTGCTAAATGTGGAGTACGGTGTATAGGCATGGTGACGGTTATCTATGCACCGGAGTCTAGTACGACCGTGAGTCTTAACTGCTTTTAATTCGAATGACGTGACACAATTTACTTGTTTAATTGATAAATTTCATATAATGTGAACGGTTGAGGAAGAATTGTGATTGGTATATTTTGGAGCGTTGGCTCGAACAAGAATGTGATAGTCGAGAAAGAAGTGATTTAAAAGAGGATGTGTTGTGATTATTCCCTTGCCGGGACGTGTAGACTGTTGTTGTGTACTCTCCCTTGCCGGGATATTTGGGCTGTTAGCTGTACCCTTGCCGGGTTAAAGTGTTATGTTGTCGAATTTCCCCTAATGGGGCCTTCTTTACAAAGTCAGATATTTTATATTCTATAATATGGGATCGTGTGGCACGCCGTCCACTTATATATTATGAAATGGGATCGTGTGGCACGCCGTCCACTTATATATTATGAAATGGGATCGTGTGGCACGCCGTCCACTTATATATTATGAAATGGGATCGTGTGGCACGCCGTCCACTTATGAATTAAGAAATGGGATCGTGTGCCACGCCGTCCACTTATGAATTAAGAAATGGGATCGTGTGGCGCGCCGACCCCCTATAATTGAGCTATGGTATTGAGATAGTTTCGTCGTTGTATCCGTTGATCTGTGCTCGCTGTATTTTTTTTCCCGAGCATGCCCCCTTCCCCTCTTTAGTTGATATTCTCTGTGTTATTTCTGTTTCCTTTGTATATATATATATCTGCCCAGGTTGTTTTTGGTAGGTCCTGTCTAGCCTCGTCACTACCTCGCCGGGGTTAGGCCAGGCACTTACCAGCACATGGGGTCGGTTGTGCTGATGCTACACTTCTGTGCTTTTTGCACAGATCATAGTACCGGAGCAGGAGCTTTTGGACAGCAGTAGGAGCGTTGGGAGCTTACTTCAGTCCGGAGATTTCCGAGGTAGCCTTGCTGACGTCCGCATGGCGCGGAGTCTCTCTTATCTCTGTCTTTCGTTTGATTTTCCTTGTATCGGATCAGACAGTACTGTATTCTTATTCAGACCTTGTATTTAGCATTCAGTAGAAATTCGTGAGTTAGTGACACCAGATCTGGATAGAAGTGTATTTAAATTTCCGCACTTGGTTTCAGTTATTTATGTTTCGAGACTTCCGCTTTATATTAATTGCCTCGTTCTTCTTTATACTGTTAATGATGTTGAGAGAAATATTAAATTAATTGGCTTGCCTAGTTCCTATTAGTAGGCGCCATCACGACTCCCGAGGGTGGGAAATCCGGGTCGTGACAATTATCTGTCCTATTTGTATTCCCGGACAGTTGTTGTATTATTTTGTTTCCTAGAGATAGCTCATGCACTTGTGACACCGGGTTCTGGGATGATTATGGGATTGTTTAATATTGAGTTTGTTAAAGACATTAGTATCTATTCAGTAAAACTTATTACTTATTGTTTAATGTACAAAAGGAACGATTTCGAAAATGTTAAAACAAGAAATTTCAAGTAAATTGGTGTTGGCTTGCCTGACAGTGATGTCCGGCGCCATCACGACCCTTAGTGAATTTTGGGTCGTGACAATTTTACTATTAATTATCCAATATATATAATAGTAGTCCATTACCAATACCAAGACAACATCACATACATTTCTCAAGAAGAGTAGTACAAGAACTTTTCATTACTTAAATGTCACAATACAAAGAAAAAACTTTATAAATACATGTCATGGTATCTACACATGAAAACAAAAGAATCACAAGATACTATCTTCAAACTCGTTGCCAACCATTCCCATTATAAACAACGTTGTCCCTGAAATCGGAAAAAAATGAATGAAAGCAAGGCTTCATTTTGATAACATGATATTATGCATGAAAGGGTTTGAGAAAAATCTAGCATCATCTTGAAAGATGGCAGAAATTCTACTTTTTAGGGTATTCATTGCTCAATAAAACTTCTTTTCTCAGTGCAGGGGAGAATTGTCACTAATCATCTCCATATGTACAACAAATAATTTTCAGTAGATGGCCTTTTGATTTACTTTTTCTCTCTATGAATATAAACATAAAGTACTTACTAAGGCAGTCGATGACTTAAGTAGCTCAAACATTCTAAATATCAATACTTATGTCTTACCTCTATGATGAATAGTCCAAAAGAGATGAGTATTTCCAAGTGCCATTGCAAACTTATAGAAAATTCAGTCACCTTGAATAACGTAGAAATTGAGACTTTTCAGAGGGTGCAGAACAAAGAAAAAGGTGATGAAGTTCATAATAGCACCTAAAATGATTACAATTCAATTTTAGTTGCACAATTGCAAGCAAATGAATATAAGCAAGATAATTTACCATTATTTAAATTGAAACTACCTATTACTTATTTATTCATGTTCTTAACATTACATTTACATTTGCAAGCATCTAGATAATTCTAATAGCAAGCTTTCCCTGTAACTTCTTCTTTGATTAGTCTTTATATAGCATTTAGCTATGTAATTCAAAACCTTCTATTTGCAATAGATTTAATGCTACAAATAAGGCTCTCGCCTTAATATCCTTATTATAAAATCAAAATTACAATATTAAGTAGGACTCTTGTGCTGAAAATATAAAAATCAAATACCCATTCAAATTGGGGAGTAGTTTCAAGTCGGAGTTTTAAAATTATTTATTAAAAAAAAATAGATGTAACAAAAAGAGGAAAAATTTAAATTAAAAAAACTACCCATTCAAATTAGGGAGTAATTTCAAGTTGGAGTTTCAAAATTATTTTACAATAAAAGACGAAATTAAAAATAAAATAAAATTGCCAATTCACATTGGGGAGTAGTTCCAAGTTGAAGTTTTAGACAAAATAAATTACATTTCTAACTAAAAAACCTTTTGAATATTTAAATTTTAAATTAATTGGTTACTATATTTGTATTAAAAAGATATAGATATCTTATAATTAGCTACAATAAAAAAAAATTACCTATTCAAATTGGGGAGTAGTTTCAAGTTGGAGTTACAGAAATTAAAAAAAAAAAGAAATTGACAATTCAAATTGGGGAATAGTTTTAACTTGGAGTTTTTAAATTATTTTAAAATAATTAAAATGAAAATAAAGAAAAAAAAATTCAATTCAAATTGGGGAGTAGTTTTTTCCTAATATAGTCTCTCTCTCTCTCTCTCTCTCTCTCTCTCTCTCTCTCTCTCT